>NC_080848.1:1620051-1969815 GCF_030435755.1 Ochotona princeps | reverse complement strand
TGATCCAGGACAGCCACGCCCCGGTCCAGTGCCACCTCCCGGCTTCGTGGCTGCGCACACGTGCTCGCTCACAAAGCCCCGCCCACCTCCCCCAACTCAGGGCAGCCACGCCTCCAGCACGCGCGGTCTTCCGGCTTTGCGCCTGCGCACGCACTGCCTCCGAGTTTCACGCCTGCGGCCAAGGACTCACCCAGGCCACGCCCATCCAGGGCGGCCACGCCCCCTGTTTGCGCCTGCGCGCGCTGGATCACCGAAGCCTCGTCCCGGCCCCGGAACCGGGCGGGTTTCGGGTTTCGGGTTTCGAGAGGACGCTCCTGTCCACGCGGGTGTGGCGCGCCCAGGGGCCCAAGGTCACGTCCGGCCACTGAAGGGCAGGGCAGGCCAGAGGCCGTGCAGCGTGCCCTGTGGCTTGTGCCTGTCGCCTCTGACCTCCTGGCCGCTCTGCATGGCGGCGGCCCTGACTCAGGTGCCCACGCTGGGCCCTGCCCGGGGCGGACCAGTGCGCTGGCCTTGCTGAGCCCACCCACGGCCTGGAGCCCAGGGGCCCCGGACACCCCGAGAGACCCCGCTGCGGGCCCGGCGGCAGGAGAACGCCACAAGGAAGCGACCATGTGACAGCGGGGACTTTGGGGGAAATCCCAGAGCTGTGCAGCTGCCACCTGAACCCCAGGGGAACCCGGGGGTGTTGGTTCTTTTTTAGATGCACTGTATTTTTACAGAGAGAAGGATCTTTCATCTGCTGGTTCATTCCCCAAGTGGCTCCAATGGCTGGAGCTGAGCCGGTCCAAGGCCAGAAGCGTCTGCATCTCCCACGCGAGCCCAGGGTCCCACAACTTTGGGCCGCCCTCTGCTGTTTGCCCAAGCACCTTAGCAAGGATCCGAATGCGAAGTGGAGCAGCCAGGAATCAAACCCGTAGCTATATGGGATGCTGTAGTTGGTGCTATGCCAAACACAGACCAACCCACAACAGAAGTAGAAACTTCATAAGTGTGTGTGCTGCACCTGAAGCAGGTGTCCTTGCTGAATTAGCTGTGGCAATCAGCCCTGGCTGTCTTTTTTTTTTTAAGGTTTATTTATTTTCTTTTCAAAGATTTATTTATTTTTATTGCAAAGTCAGATATACACCGAGTAGAGAGAGAGAAGATCTTTCGTCCGCTGATTCACTCCCCAAGTGACCACAACGGCCAGTATTGTACCGATCCGAAGCCAGGAACCAGGAACTTCCTCCAGGTCTCCCACGCGGGTGCAGGATCCCAAGGCCCTGGGTCGTCCTCAACTGCTTTCCCAGGCCATAAGTGGGGAGCTGGATGGGAAGCAGGGCTGCCGGGATTAGAACTGGCGCCCTATGGGATCCTGGCGTTCAAGGTGAGGACTTTAGCCGCTAGGCCACAGCTCCAGGCCCCCTGGCTGTCTTTTAATCCCCAGTGGAATAGCACCTTCCAATAGACCAGGTCAAGTTGTCTTTGCTGATTGATACAAATATTACACACTTAAGTGTGATGTGACTGCGTTACATTTGGACATTGGCACTCCCAGGCACATTGTCTGAGGTCAGTGCTACTAGCTGTGGGCCTCCATGGGAGTGGCTCTTGGGGATCCTGTGCCACACCCAGGGGCTGGAGGGCAGTGGCAAAGCCTTCAGCAGGCACGTCTGGGCAACCTGTAAGGGACCTGGCTTGAACTCCTAGCTCCGGCTTCTAGCCCAGCTCCTGCCCCGCTCCGGCCCCGCTCCGGCCCTGGCTATTGTATTTGGGAAGCACAAGTGTTCTCTCTTCTCTCTTCCCCCCTTCACAAATATAAATATTTTTAAAAACAAGAAAAAAGAGTACAAAAGAATAAGCAAAACAAATAAGGTATGCTGCCCAGGATTTTACTGCTTTAGAAAAAGTACATTTCATCTCACAAGAAAGCAATAGAAGGCCTGGTGCGGTGGCCTAGCAGCTAAAGTCCTTGCCATGAATGCCAGGATCCCATCTGGGGGCCAGTTCTAATCCTGGCAGCTCCACTTCCCATCCAGCTCCCCGCTTGTGGCCTGGGAAAGCAGTCGAGGACGGCCCAAAGCCTTGGGACCCTGCACCCGCATGGGAGACCTGGAAGAGCTCCTGGCTCCCGGCTTCAGATCGGCTCAGCTCCAGCCATTGCGGCCACTTGGAGAGTGAATCAGCGGATAGAAGACCTTCCTCTCTGTCTCTTCTCCTCTCTGTATATCTGACTTTGCAGTAAAAATAAAATTAATCTTTAAAAAAATAAGAAAGCAATACATAGCTAATGAAAATCTGATTTTTTATCAGGTCCCTTGTTAATTCCTGCTGCTGATTAGCCTGGAGTCCCAGGCAGACAGTGCTGCTCCACCCAGCCTTTAGCTCAAGTGGTCCCCACATACAACATCATTTCCTGTTCAACTAGACAGATCTGAGTGCTGTGCCCAGGTCTTTAACTGCTATGGTGGGGCACAGCCATAGTCTACCCTTCCCAGAGCAAGAAAACAGCCTGTCCACAGACTCCCTCCCAGTCTCCTGAATGGCTGCCCTGGGCTGGGTGGAGAACCCGGTGTATTCTGGAAGTCTAGGAAGGCGGCCTGTCTCTTGGGCAGGCTTCCGCCACATGCCCCTCCGGAACTCTTGCCAACCGAGATGCCCCCATGAGTGGCTTACCTTGTCCTCCTCCGGGAGGTGAGTTCCACCTGGCAGAGACTCAGCTCTCTGAGCCGTCACTGCCACCTGCTAGGGCATGCGTGAGCAGGAAGCCCAGTGCCCTTCTGTCCCTGGTCCTGCGGAGAGCGGGCAGCAGCGGGGTGGAGGAGGGGATCCCAGAGTTCTGTAAGCACATGCAGGCACTTGTCTCAGGTGGCCTCTGGCTGGGACTGTCCACCTGGCGTCCCTACTTGCACTCATCCTGTTGGGAGAATGGAAGTGCCAGAATGTAGAAGGCTCTAGAAAAAGGAGCCTGTTCTTCCAACCCAGCTCCCTGCTGCTGGCCTGGGAGAGTAGCAAGGATGGCCCAAGTGTTTGGGACCCTGCACCCACATGGGAGACCTGAAGAAGCTGCCGCTCCTGCGTTAGGATGGGCTCACCTGCAGCCACTGCTGCCAGGTGGGGAGTGAACACACCCTGGCAGGCGGCAGTGACACCTGGAGTGAGGTCTCGGCTCCTGGCTTTAGGCCCTTGGCCTCTGGCCCAAGACTCAGCCCTGGCCACTGCTGGCTCAGGGGGACAGAGGAGTGCCCGGAGACGCTCTCCATCTCCCTGGATGAAAAGGGAGGGAGGGAGAGAGGGAGAAAGGAGAAAAGGAAAGCCAGCACACTTGCTTTAGCAGTTAAGACATCCGCTGTCATGGGTTCTCTGCTCTGACTCCGCCTGCCAGCGTGGCCCCTGGAGGCAGCGGGGATGGTTCCGTGGCCAGTTCCTCCCACGCACACGGGAGACCTGCAGGGAGCTCCCAGCTCCTGGCTTTTGGCCTGGCTGTTGCAGACGCTTGGAGACTGAACCAGCAGATGAGAAAAGTAAAAGAAATAACAAAATGAAGAAGCAGGACATCCCCTACAGCTCCCAGCCCGGAATGACCCACCGCCACCCAGCAAGGGTCCCCGGCCCGGGCAGACTGCAGGCTACTACCAGAGGACACAGGAGGGGCAGGGAGCTGTGGGCTCCTGCTGGGCGAAGGAACACAGATCTGCTGGGCCTGCCCAAGGCCTGTGAGAACCCTGTGATCTGCCAGACACCAAGCCCAGAGGGTGACCTCATTGCGACAGCGACCCTGTGAGAAGTTGGCTGACCTCGCACTCGGCAGCCCACTGGGGCCTGCAGAGGACAGCTGGTACCACAGCAGAGGAAGGACAGAACCGACTGGACAACTTCCCCAGCCAAACAATGACGCAAATATCTGGGCGAATGGAGACTCTAAGGTCGACCATGTCAGCCAGTGGACCCTGGAAGCGTTTCCTCATCCTTGGACTGGTGACGCCGACAGCGTTTCAGAACCCTTGCAGCATACACCACATTGGGACCCTGGGTTGGTATCAGGTGGCTGTCACCCATCCCTGGGGACTGGGTGTAGCTCCTCCCCTCTCTCCCCTTCCCCCAGGAACAGAAGGTAGAAAATTGGGAAACAATGATCACATCCATTTTCCCACCCTGATCAACTATGTAAACATTGCCTAAAATAAAAATTATAATAAGTAAGAAGCTGGCCTCCAACACCTCCCAATCCAGGTGGGTCAGGTGGTCCGAAGCCAGCGTCAGGCCTCTAACTTGGCGTCTCTGCCACCCACATGTCAGGGACACCTGGTGGCTCGGCGGAGGCTCTCCCCACCGGCCTGCGCCAAGTCCTCAGTGTTGGGCTTCAGGGAGGCAGCAGGCATTAGCAGGAAATGGTGCTGAACACACATCACCAAATGCAAATGGAATCGCTCACAGGGCCTGGGCTGGGGCAGCGACCCAGGTTCAAATCTCCCGACTGGACGGGCTGACATCTGCAGCTGCCTCGGGGCATGAGGCCTGTGTGCAATAGAACTTGATTTTATCCAGCTGTCACCAGCTGTTCTGGGCCTCGCGGGAGACAACTGGCCACAGGAGGCGGCTCAGGTTCCCACTACGCCTTCCCCGATGACTAAAGACAGAGGGGGCGGGGCAGGGTTCAGGGACGGCACACTGAGGTGAATCAATGGGGATCTTCCAGAAGCAGCGGCAGGGACAGAGGGATGGAGGGAGGCGGTCAGGAGGCCAGGGTGCTGGCCGCCCTGGCAGGACAGTCGTCCCTAAGCCCTGCAGCAGTGCATGACCCGCTCCCTGCTCCCGACAGGGGACAAGGAAGAAGCGTGTGGTCACTGGGACACCACTGGGTGACAGGAAGTAGCCCACAGTCCCTGCACATGTCACAGCAAATATTTGTTGTTTCCATTCTGTGGGAGTGTTCTGCTTGTTTGTTTAAGACTTGATTTTTATTTTGCTTGAAAGAACTAGAGACACAGTTTTCCATCTGCAATGACCAGAGCTGGGCCTGCCCGAAATGGGAGCCACGGGCCTCCTCCAGGTCTCCCCCATGGGTGCAGGGCCCCAAGGCCGTGGGCCTCTTCCAGGTCTCCCCCACGGGTGCAGGGCCCCAAGGCCTTGGCCTCTTCCAGGTCTCCCCCATGGGTGCAGGGTCCCAAGGCCACGGGCCTCTTCCAGGTCTCCCCCACGGGTGCAGGGCCCCAAGGCCTTGGCCTCTTCCAGGTCTCCCCCACGGGTGCAGGGTCCCAAGGCCACGGGCCTCTTCCAGGTCTCCCCCACGGGTGCAGGGTCCCAAGGCCACGGGCCTCTTCCAGGTCTCCCCCACGGGTGCAGGGCCCCAAGGCCTTGGCCTCTTCCAGGTCTCCCACGCGGGTGCAGGGTCCCAAGGCTTTGGGCCGTCCTTGACTGCTTTCCCAGGTCACAGGCAGGGAGCTGGATGGGAAGTGGAGCTGCCGGCACTCATTTCCATGTCCATATGGATTGTCAACGCTCTACATGGAGTATTAGCTTGCTGTGCCACTGTGTTGGACCCCAGATCCCATATTTTTGTTTTAAAGATGTTTATTTGAAAAGCAGAGTTACAGCAAGGGCTCTTCCATTCTCCAATTCATTCCCTAAGTGGCCACAATGGCCAGGGCTGGAGTTGCAGACCAAAGCCAACAGCCTGGAACTCCAGGGCTCCTAGAGGAGCGAGGGGCTCAAGCACTTGGGCCGTCCCCCACTGCTTTTTCAGGGACATCATCGGAGCAGCTGCAACTCCAACTGGTGTCCTTGTGGGATGCCAGCCCCTGCACTCATTGTTAAAAATATGTCCTACCGTGGCAAGAAGCCACCTCAGAACTGAGGGCCTGCTCCAAGGACAGAGTCCTTCACACAGGTAACGGCCCCTCAGCGGCAAGTCCACCAGGGTCCCAGGCAAAGCAGGTGGGGGGAGTCAACAGATAGGGCAAGAATGACAGAGACCCCACACCCGTGTGGGAGACCCCACAGACACTCCGGGCTGCCGGCTTTGGACTGGCTCAGTTCCAGTCATTGTGGCCACCTGGGGAGTGTATTATCTGCCTTTCCAATAAAAACAGATAAATCTTTAAAATTGAATAAAGGAAGGGGAATAAAGTTAATGTTTCTAAATCTGATGAATATGTTTACTTATATTTGCACTGGGCCTGTGTACCCTCTCCCGTGGGCTTCAGCTCACGGTCACCAAGGTCACTTAGTACAACGCCCACGCCCTGGGAACAGCTGCCGCGGAGGTTGCAGCGAGAGAAGGAAGTCCGCCAGGGTCCCCTTGGGCTCCGGCTGGTGGCTCCAGAGGCTGGCCGGAGAAGCAGCAGCCATGGTCATCACTCGTCGCACAGGCTGCCAGCAGCCAGCGGCCCTAGACACTGTGGGGGCCGGATGCCTCCACCCCGGGACAGCTTCCCACAGCTGGCAGAGGCCGGGCGGTTACACTGCCCAGAGGAGGGCTCAGCAGTGGTGGGCGGCGGCGAGGGTGTGGGTGGTTAAACAGGGGAGACTGAGCAATCCATGCCACGGGCAGGACAGCAGCTGCCTGGCATGACCCATCAGGGTTTCTTCAAAGCTTGTTGTGGGAAGAGGGGCCAGGAGGGCGGGAGGCAGCCCGGAGAGAAAGGACCTCCATCAGCTCCCAGTCCTGAAATAGAGGCAGACACGCCCCCGGCAAGCCCTGCGGCTCCTGCCAACTCGCAGCCCGTGGGCACTTTCTGGCCAGCCCACGAGCTGTCCCCCTCAGCTCCCCACAGCAGCCAGCCTCAGGTGGTTAGAGCACACTAGACCTTACCAAGGTCTCAACTGTCAATCACCCACCAACCAGCCTGCCCATTTGCCTTTCCCGGGGGCCACTCCTGCTGCCCTTCCTCCACTCAGGCCCTGGCCGCAGTCACCACACCTCCCTCGCGGCCCCATGCTGACCCAACAGGGAAGCACAGCTCCTGAGACTATACCTGCATGACGTCATCATGCATTCACCCACACATCCAAGGGCAGCGGGAAGGACAGGGCCTCGCCCATGTTGCCACTAGGTGAGGTCATCACCTACCTACCTGGCGACTAGCCCCTGCCCCTGCCCACCGCAGCCCAGCCCACACTCAGGCACCCTGCACACACCCCAGCGAGCACCCAGCTTTGGTTTGGGCCACACTTGTTCTGACTCTCCTGTCCTCGTTCCAAAAGTCTGGCTGAAACAGGTGACCTGCCTCCATCAGACAGACGCCTGCGGGTGGCTTGGCGGGACCGCCCTTCTGCCTGCCCCCTTATCCTACAGAAGGCGCACATGCTTCACCGCCAGCTTGTTTCCACTGATTCTGCCACAGAAAGGCACTGTCGCCTCCCCCTTTGGTGGTCTCAGGGTCTGCCAGACCCCTGAGACAAAGCCAACCACAACACTTACCTGGAGCCGTCACAGTGGGGCAAAGCAATTCCAGAGTCCTCTTTTTAAAAATATAAACGTAGGAAACCCAGATAATACAGAGAAGACAGAGGGGAGAAAGATCTTCCATCCAATGGTTCACTCCCCAAATCAATATAACGGCCGGAGCTGAGCCAGTCCAAAGCCAGCAGCCAAGAGTGTTTTCTGGGTCTCCCACGCGGGTGCAGGGTCCCAAGGCATCAGGCCGTCCTCCACTGCTTTCCCAGGCCACAAGCAGGGAGCTGGATGGGAAGTGGAGCTGCCGGGATTAGAACCAGCGTCCATATGGGATCCTGGCGTGTGCAGGGGAAGATTAGCCTATTGAGCCACCACACTGGACCCTGTTCACCTCTTTTCTAAAACAGCTTGTTTTAACTAGTGTGACACAGAGACCTTCCACCTGCCACACGGCCACGACAGCCCAGCTGGGTGAGGCTGGAGCCAGGAACTCCACACAGGTCACCATCGGCTGCCTCCCAGGGCACAGAGGAGCCCTGCAGGAGCTGGGGACATCCACTTGCTGCTGGCCAGGACCTCAGAGTGCAGCCATGGTGCCCTTAAGCAACAGTCTGGGATGCTTTCTGGGATAATGGATGAAAGAACTCATGAGGGCCCAGCGCAGTAGCCTCGCAGCTAAAGTCCTTGCCTTGAACCCAGTGGGATCCCGTATGGTGCCAGTTCTAATCCCGGCAGCTCCACTTTCCATCCAGCTCCCTGCTTGTGGCCTGGGAAGGCAGTGGAGGACAGCCCAAAGCCTTGGGACGCTGCACCCGTGTGAGACCCAGAAAAGGCTCCTGGCTTCGTATTGGCGCAGCTCCAGACGTCATGACCACTTGGGGAGTGAATCAGCGGATGGAAGATCTTTTTGTCTCTCCTCCTCTCTGTTAATCTGACTTTGCAATAAAGATACAATAAATCTTGAGGGAAAAAAAAACTCATGAGACGCTTTATTTACGGCACCAGACAGCAGCAATGCGGGGTTCCCCCGGCACCTGGGCAGGGGACACCGAAGACACGAGCACAGCCTCAGGATGCTCAGGTGCAGCTGGCATCTGGACACGGCGCCAAAGGGGTTCCTCCAGACAGGCAGGGGGAAGCCAGCCCATGGCTCAACCAGCTAACCCTCCACCTTCAAGCGCCAGCACCCCAGAGGGACCTGTTTGAGTCCCGGCTGCTCCACTTCCCATCCGGCTCCCTGCACACTCATGTGGGAGATACGGAAATGACTCCTAGCTTTGGATCGGCTCAGCTCCATTCACTGCAGCCACGTGGGGAGGGACCCAGTGCATGGAAGATCTCCATCTCTCCTCCTCTCTGTAAACCTGCCTTTCCAATAAAAATAAATGAATCCGAAAGAAGGAAAAAAGAAAGAGGGGAGGTGAGTGAAGCTACTCACACTGGGCGGGGCCTGGCTGCCAGCACCAAGCAGGTGCCACCCAGAACAGTGCCCCCTCTGCAGGCCTGGCCTAACCCTTGTGGCTTGGTGCTGCGGCACGGAAGGACAGCAGTGCCCCGCCCCCCCCGGAGGTCACTGCTCCCCACGGCCGAGACAATGGCTGGGAGTTAGTGAGATTTCCTTACACAGCCCGCCTAGTGGAGGAGCAGAGTCGGAGGTGAGCCACAGAGGAGGCTGAGTCTGGGCCCGCAGGGGCCAGGGGCAAGAGCTGCTGTGGGCGGGCACGCCAGTCAGGACACCGGCAGGGCAGGGCAGGCCGTGGGTGCCAACAGCTCACACAGCTCGGCCCTGGCTCTCCCACCACAGCTGAGAGACACACACACAGCAAGAGACGACAAGCGCCTCTGCATGTCGGGAAGCGGGTCTGCACGCCAGGGCCAGCCCGGGCCCCCGGGGGGACAGAGCCACCACGCCCGGGGGGCCCTAGAGGAAGAGAACACGCGGACCAGGAGGGGCGACTTCAAGATTTCCTCTGTACCTGCTACAACCAGGCCGTGTTTGTTTTTCCCTTGAGGGGTCCCGTATTTATTAAATGACAAGTCTGCAGGCACAGCTTGAGCAGGATAAAAAAATTATCTCCTTGAGTTAGCAATCATCTAATCCAAAAGCACTCACAAAATTGAGCAAAGCCAGTACTTGCATATCAGCGAAAGAAAGTGCTGCTAACAGGAGCCACGGATCTGGTCAAAAGTCAATGTTTTCTGTTAAGGAGTCGAACAGGCAGCAAATTCTAGCCCAGCTCACTGCCTTGCTATGGGCCGTGGCCCACTGCAGCTGCAGGGGGAGCTCCAGCAGTCACCCCAGGAGAAACAGCAGCCTGGTTAAGCGTGCGAGTCAGTGTCGCGGGGCTCCCCGCCAGCAGCCACATGCCCTCGAACCGTCTGGAGTTACACGCAAGGACAGGCAGCTGAAGCTTGGGATGGGCCGCCCAGCGGCTGGAGGGGAGGCAGCGGCGGGTGGCCTCCGGCTCTTCCTCTCTGAAGGCAGACGGGTAAGGCAGGCGGATGTGCAGGCCCCAACGGGGATGGGAGAGAAGCGCCAGGAGGAGCCGACGATGGCGGCTTCCGGGCAGCGCAGGAGGGCCTGTGGGCTCACACTGGACCGGGACGCTGTCCACAACCACAACGATCCACACATACGCTTCGCTCAACACCACCCTGGGGGCTCCTCTCGCGGCGCCGAGCAGGTGCCCGGCCTCCCTCTTGGGCTGCCTGTGCACAGTGGTGCCAGCTGCGTCCCCAGGGGTGTGCTGTGTGCTGTGCAGCAGCCAGGAGGCAACGGACAGCAGACACCACAGAAGGCCACTCTTCGGACCCAGATGGACAGTCCACCAGAAGTGACGCCTTGTCTCCGGCTCAGGAGGCTGCGGGCGAGGCCCAGTGGTCCCAAAGGGAAGGAGACCTCGCGCTCCCAGAGCCCCTCCGGGACTGGCCTCTGTGTGTCACTCGCCCCCATACCAACCTCCTCTGGCAGAGGCAAAGTCAGCGGCGATAGCTGAGGCTGGCAGCCTTGGCAGGATGTGTCACAGACCAGAAGTTCCATCTGCTCTGAAGTTTCTGGAAGGCGTTGAAGTTCCTTTTCTCCCTCTTGAACTTTTTCACCTTCTTCTCCTACACCGAAAACCACAGGTGAGTGCTCCCAGCACTGGTGTGGTAACAGCCCCAACCCCCTCTCCCCCTTCACCAACAACCCGGAAGTGACTGACACCCGCCTGCTCCCCTTCACCAGGGTGCTGCCAAGTAGGGACAGGAGGGATCCGCAGCCTGGCCCGTCTCCCGCCAGCCCAGGTCCGCTGCCCAGCCTCTGGGCCCCTAGCTGTGAGCACACCTTCCCACGGTCAAACTCCTCATCCCAGTCGTCGAGCACGCTCTGGGTCCGGGCCAGCCGGCTGTCTTCAGCAGCGTCCCTACTGACGGCGGACACTTCCCCATCCCATGTCAACACTGCAAGAAAGACGTCCGGTGTCAGCACGCACCGGGGCCGCCTTCACAACTGGGGCTGCCCTCACAAACCAGGGCTGCATTCTAGGCAAGGGTGAATCGGCCAGTCCGCCTCCTTCCTTGGTACTCAATTATCCAAGACCTCCTTCCAGGGAAAACGACCCGCCATGGGCAGCAAGGGGCAAGGAGGCCACGTGAGCAGGGCAGTCCTGGGGCACCTACCCAGTGGCCTCTGCATCACCAAGCCAGTGCCCTGACCCCATGTGGGAAGCAAAGCTCTCGCCCCTATGGCTTCCACATGGGACGGCCCTGCTGGGAGCGGAAGTACGAGTGTGTGAGGGCTGTGCTGGCTCCCCAGACCCTTCCCGAGGCATGAGCGCTGCACAGCCACGCCAGGTGTGCGGCCTCGGAGCATCGTCCTGGGCTCACCCAGCCAGATCCACCTGGCGCCACGGTCCTCAGGCAGAGGCCACGAGCACAGAGCACAGCATGTGACTCCTCTTCCCACCACGGATGCCGGGCAAGGCCCAATCCGGCACAGCCACCCTGGCACACCCCGCGCTCCCCGGAGCCCTACCTTTCTTCCCATAAGCTTTATCTGAAGAGTATCTCAGCAGCTCCTGAAGCACATCCAGTCTGTCCTCTCTGTCCCCACGGGCCGGAGCAGCCCGGCCCAGCCCTGCAACCAGAGAAGCCAACAAACGTTAGCTTGCACCCAGACAGGCCGGAGCAGCCCGGCCCAGCCCTGCAACCAGAGAAGCCAAGAAACGTTTAGCTTGCACCCAGACAGAACGGGCGACAGTCCCCCAGACACCAGCAGGGGCTCATCCCCGCTCAGCTCCAGGGCCTTGCTGCCTACTGAAAAACAGCAGGGTTCTGGCCAGCACCTGCCAAGACAGAGACGGGACGCTGTGACCAGCAGTGCTGGCCTTGGGCTGGGGAGGGGAGAGGCCAAGCTCCGAGGGGTCTCCTCTGCCCCTCGGAGAAGGAACAGCATGCTGCCACTTCTGCTGTCCCTACAGACTCACTCTCGAGCCCCACCCAGAGTACAAACCACAGGTGCACAGGGACCCCTGAACTCGCATGCCACCCTCAGCAGTTTCTAGAAACAGTCTCTGAGACGGTCCTCTGCCCATCTAAGGTACACCTTCCGGAACGTCCTCACCTCCCTGACCACCATGCTGACCTGGTCTGTGCCCTGATGCCTCACTGGGCGAGTGCCCTCCCTCCCACCTGGAACAGCCCCTTGGCCTACAACACCTGTCCCCGTTCAGCCTGCTTCCAGGCACTCAGGATGGAGTAGACGGGGTTGCTGCCCCACTGCAGTACATGGCTAGGACAGTTGGTTCACTCAGCCTCGGCTGCGAGGCTCAGAAGGGATGGGGCCTAAGGGCCTGGGCTGACCCTTGCACATGTGGGAGACAAGCACTCAGGTCCAGCCCTAGAGCCATCCCGGCACCCATGTACCAGCAGCTGCTGCTCCACAGGCCACGCTGGCCCTCCACAGCAGCCATGCTCCAAACAGCGGAGGCATCACCTTGAGTGAGCAAGTCACCCAGTGACTACCGACACACTGCTCCGGTCATCTGCTGAACACAATCAAGTCCAGCTTGCCCCAGTGCACCGAGGCAAGTGGTCACCAGACCACAGGTTAGGCCTCGGGCTCTGTGCCTGCCGGACCACCCCACCTGGTCCTAATAGAATCAAGGAAACGAAGAAACCTGACAGGGTGCAGTCTGCAGCCTCTAGGGTAGCCTGCAGCTCCCGTGCGCCGTGTCCCCTCCCTGGGCAGGGACAGAGTGGGGCAGCCTGCAGCTCCCGTGCGCCGTGTCCCCTCCCTGGGCAGGGACAGAGTGGGGCAGCCTGCAGCTCCCGTGCGCCGTGTCCCCTCCCTGGGCAGGGACAGAGTGGGGCAGCCTGCAGCTCCCGTGCGCCGTGTCCCCTCCCTGGGCAGAGACAGAGTGGGGCAGCCTGCAGCTCCTGTATGCCGTGTCCCCTCCCTGGGCAGGAGGGCTGGTACCCCGGGGCTGGAGGCAGGAGTAATCCCCGGATTTTGTACTCCCACGGCTCTTGTCCCCTGCTCACCCAGGGGTGCGCCTGTGCAGTCCCCAGGAAGTTGCCCGTTCACGAGTGCCAAGGGATGGCTCCGCCCAGGGACCACAGCGTCACGGGGCTGCGCGCTCCCCTGGCCTTGCGGACGCTTCGTCTCTTCGGCCTCCTGCTCTGACTCCTGCCTTCTCTTCTTCCTCCTGGGTGACACAGCCCTGGGCCCAGGCTCACCGCGGCTGGAAAGCAAAGGCAAGGGTCGGCCTTGAGCAGAGAACGGGCAGCGATGACACATGGCTAGCACGATCGGGATCTCGCCTCACGTGACTGACGAGCTCCCGTCAGCTGATGCCACCCCCAAACGCCTGCCACGGCCCCGAGGACGAGTGGGCTGCTGGTCATTCCTAGACATGCTGTAATGCTCCACGGACAAAGTCCTGCCATCTGGGGTCGTGGCCGACACACACGTGCCCCCAGTGCACTGGCACCATGCCTTACAAGATCCAGACCACACCCACACGGGACCTGGGCATGCGCGTGATGCACCCGCCTTACCTGTGCCGGGGAGTGCCCAGGGCGAGGCCGTCTGCCCTGCCAGGCTTATCTGCTTGCTTCTTCTTCCTCTTGCGGCTGCGCTGGCCACCCAGGCCGTGTCCTCCCTGCTGGCCGTTCACCTCAGGCCATGTGCCTGCTGCTTCCGATGGACTAGCTGGCAGCTCCACCGGGCCCTCCCTGCCCTCCAGGCCCCTGGCCTGCCTGATGGCCATGGCTGCATCCTCGAGCGGCTTCCTCTTTTTCCTTTTCTTCTTCCTGCGAGGCACTGCAGCCTCCGCCTCGAGGGGCCCTGTCAGGGGCACCTCCGGGCCTGAACCCCCGAGAGTCTCCCCGCAGGTCCTTTTCCTCTTTTTGGAGGAGCTCTGGGGGGCTCTGCTGGCCTCAGGCAGCTGGTATGAAGGGGCCACGGCACCCCCGTTGACCTGAGGCAGGGAGCTGGAAGTGGGGGAGCAGCTCCGCGGGGGCTGGGGGCTGTGGAGCGGCGTGGAGTGCGGGCTGACGGGCGGCTTCGCGTGGCGGGCTGACGGGGGAGCAGGCGACACAGCCCTGCGGGGAGAGCCAGGCGTGGGGCGGCCGTTCCGGACACAGACACGCTCTCCTCCCGCCCACCCTCACCCCACCCTGCCGCCTGCAAGCTTTGGGGGTTTCCGTTTCCCCTGTAATTCTCAGAGGTACATGAATGACACGCATGTTGGAAAAAGAGGCTGACAAAGCGTCAGGTCTGCCTGTAATCCGAGTGAACCAAGCCCGGCTCTGCGCTCTCAACTTCTGGAAGCCGCCCTGCGCTCAGTCACAGGAAATGAGCTCCTGCGGGTGACAGGAACAGCTCTCCGTGGCAGGGCACTGGGTACCAGCAGCCCACCCTCAGAGGGCCATGCCATCACCAAGCCACAGCACACCACGACGGCTAGGCTAAAGCAACTAATGTGTCAGTCATTGTTTTCTCCCACTTTTCTTAAAGGTCACATGACAATGAGAAGCAAGGTAAAGCTATCCCAGACACACCTCCGGTGCCTGAGGACCCACCATGCCCAGACGCATGCTCGGTGTACAGGTATGTGCCTGAGTATGTGAGAGCAAGACCTGGGCTGGTGGGGGCACCATGGGGCACTGCCCTCCAGCCATGCAGGCTGTCTGTCACGGAGGCAGAACGGAAGGGAGGGTGCACGGGGCACACAGGTGCCGCAGCAGTCTGCCCCCATGGCTCCAGCCAGCGGCAAGGTGCGCTCTCCTCTCGCCATGCACACCAACCAGATGGCAGCGCCCCTGTACAGCTGCACTTCAGCCTTCAGCAGGGAGGCTTCAGACAGCCCCAAGGCAGCTGTGCCGGCGACACAGGGAGCGAGCCAGCAACCCAGACGGGGTACTCCGTGGGGCCTGGGGCACAGGGCCATGCACTGTGCCATCACCCCAGCCCACAGGGGCCTTTCCACAGCCCCTACCATCCTCTGGGGGAGCATTGTCCATGCCTGCTGAGGGGCTGCACAGGAGTGGCAGACCCAATGAAACCAACACAGCACCTGGGCTACAAAGGCCTGCCGGCTACTGAGCGACAGACACGCCTTCACCACACCGGGCTTGGCGACGCCCCAGGCCAGCCTGCGTCCAGCCCTCCCTCCGGAGGAGGAGCCGCTGACAGGGGCCCAGCCAGGCTTACCTGGGTTGGCTGACAGGCCAGGTGGAGGCCTTGGCCCGGTGAGTGGCTGTCATGGGGTAGGTGAGGTCGGAGAATGGCGAGGGCAGAGGTGAACGGGGCTCACTGCGGGTCGCCCTCCGCAGGGAGCTGGCCTGCAGTTATTGACATAAATAGAAACTTGGTGGTCTAAGAAAGGTTCCCGTGAGTGAAGAGGGGAAATACAACACAAACAAACAGAGGGAACCCAGAGGGGAGGATGGAGGGACAGAGGAGGGGGTGGTAGAAGAAGAATCAGAAGTGTTTTTGATTAGAAACAAAAAGGAAAAAAGGAAGGAAATTTAAACAAAAACCACGTAAGCCCGCCCCCACCCTGCCAGGGACGCACTCCCAGCACCCAGCCCTGCGGGGCAGCTCACCCTCCCGCCCCTGCCCCACCAGGGACACACTCCCAGCACCCAGCCCTGCGGGGCAGCTCACTCTCCCGCCCCTGCCCCACCAGGGACGCACTCCCAGCACCCAGCCCTGCGGGGCAGCTCAGCCTCCCACCCTCAGCGACCCAGGGACCTGGAGCCCACACCCAGGGCTTCCGCAGCCGTGGGCAACATAGGGCTCACAGCCTCGCTGCCTCCAGCCTAAGCAGGCCTCGCCACAGAAGGCAGTTCCCTTCCACGCCTACTCCATTCCCACACCACGCTCAGACCGCCGACCCAAAGGTGCCTGCCACCGCACACACCCACCTTCTCAGCAGACAGGGCGGGCTTCTTGGCTGGCGGAGGAGACGTGGCGCTGGCGGGCTCGGGGCACTTGAGCCTTGCCACCTTGGGGTCCGCTCCAGCTGGTGGCGCTTTGGCGTGGCCAGTGGCTGGACAGTTTGTTTCCTGAGAGTCACAGAGGCGGGCAGCTCCACACTTCGGGGTCTGGGGCGCTTGGGCGGAGTCGCGGCTGCTGGAATGCTTGGGGCTGCAACTGTTGAGGTCAGCATACCCATCACGCCTCTTGGGCCCGTGCCCACTGGCAGTGGCTTCAGCCAGGAGCTCAGGTGAGGTAGAGAGGGCGGTGACTCCGCGGTCCCAGGAGCCCTGTCCGCGGCCTCCAGGGGCCCCACACTTGCCGCCATTCGAGGTGCTGGTGCCAGCAAAGCCCTGAGAAGTTATGGGGGACGGGGGCGGATGCTGCATGGGGGCTGGCGTCTTCACCTTCTTCCCAGGCTCATCGAGGACAGTGGGAACATGCGTGGGAGTTTGGGGGAGTCTGGGGGACGGGGTCCCCGGGGGCAGCTTCGGAGGACCATGTCCATTCGGCGTCTTCAGGCCCAGAATGGAGCCATTCCGGGAGACGGACACACCCAGCTCTTCTGCAGCCTGCGGCTTCTTCCCCAGCAAAGAGTCGTGTCGCTTAAGGAGAGTGAACAGGATCCCCATGAGAACTGCAGGGCGCGGCGCCACCCGGCCCTAGCCCCACACACAGCCGGAGGCCTGGCTCTGGACACACGGTGAGCACCCCGCGCCTCCTGTGAGCAACCCTGGGCTACAAAAGGGCAGGCAGGGTGTGTCCTTAGGGACGCCCTTGACAGGGAAAGCAGTGCCTTTCCACCAACATCAGGGAAACGGCATGAAGGACTTCCCGTGGAGTACACCCCCCATGGCACGTGGCTACCACGGGGTAGCATGTCGCCGGCTCGGCCCTCATGTTCCCAGGCTCGCCAAGTTCTGGTTGCTCTCGGAGCCCTGCCGTGGGAACAGCACCCTTGAGGCCCCCACAGCACCAGGCACCCGACCCTCCTCCACCTGGCAGGGGGCACCAGCATGCCGACAGCCCCAGGCCACGGCCCAGAAATGGCAACAGCAGGCTCCAGATGTACCATCAGCTCGATGCCCAAGTGTATCTCTCCTCCACTTCCAACAGCAACAGCATTTCTTTTATAAAGCAGATGTCGCCATCTGACACTCGTGTGGGCTGCCATCAATGTGACATCCATGTCCTCGGTACACACCTCAGAACAAGTGTCATCTGAATGAATTCTCTCCATGCCACAATGCCACAAATGTTCCTAAAGTTTCCATTGTTCCTTTTCTATTTATAAGTCTATGGAAAAGAACTTTAAATTTTAGTTCAGCTAATTCTTTTCACACTATAGTATTCGTGACCGACTGTACTTAAAAGTGGTCTGTGTAACTGTATACTGGATTATGAACGTACACGAGCCAATGCAGCGATGACCAAGGGCACTATTCCACTTAACAAGACCACACAGCTACTTCTGCTGCCATGGAGAGCTGGTCCTGGCCATGGCATTCACTGAGGGGCCCCTGTGGTGGAACCCCACCGGTCCAAGGCTTGTCTCGAGTCTGGCGACCTGGCGCACTGCCTCAGAGACTCCAGTAATCCACACTTGGTGCCCTAGCATTGTGGGGGACCTGATCTCTGAACCTCCAGCTCTCGCTCACACAACAGGGGTCCGAAGGCTGCTGTCCCTGAGCAGCCCCCACCTTCTGCGGCCACCTTGGCCAGCACAGACAAGCTGCGGATTATAAATCAGCACACGTTCCCCTGGTGCGGGCCAGCCCCAGACGCGAACGCTCGGATGCTGCAGCTGTGTGGATGCTCACTGGCCATACCCATCACTATTCCTGCCAACGCCAATCGACACGTTCTTGGGCAACCACTAGTTTAACTTTATTCCAGGCTCCAGGAACACCGGCCACCATGCCTGGGAAGGGCAGCCTGCATCTGTGGGTTCTGTCCTCTGCAGCACACCCATGGTCCTGCGCTATCTGTCCTGAGAGTCACCGGCCGGCACAGTCACAGTACCCGCCCCAAAACCATCCTGCCACCTGTGACTGCAGCTCCAAGACCCTGTCCAGTAAGCAGCACAGCTGTAACCCCTTCCCACCGGTCCCTGCATTCCCAACTGCCAGGAACATCAGCACACTGTCACGTGGCCCCCAGCGCAGAGCTCTCCGAGGGGCTCTGCCTCAGCACCTGCTCCAACTCCCACCTGGAAGGGATGCCTGTTGTCACGGTGTGACCCCAGCGCAGAGCCCCCGAGGGCCTCGGCACCTGCTCCAACGCCCATCTGGACGGGGTGTCTGTTGTCACGGTGTGACCCCCAGTGCAGAGCCCCCGAGGGCCTCGGCACCTGCTCCAACGCCCATCTGGACGGGGTGTCATCACAGTGTGACCCCTAGTGCAGAGCCCCCCGAGGTGCTTGGCAACTGCTCCAATGCCCACCTGGACGGGGTGCCTGCAACAGAACCTAATGCCTCATACGACTGACCTCAAAGGCCTCACAGGACAGACCAAAGAGCCCGGCCCAATTCCGAGCCTAGGCATGACAGCCCCACATGCTGCAGATCCTGCGGGGTTCTCCGGATTCCAAGGCCTGCTTCTGCAGCCTGGACCCTTCAACTCATTCAGGCTAGCTGGAGGTTGCTATCCAGCCCCTCATGTTCAGGCTACAGGACTTCCCCCCTACACACAGGGGTCCTTGGGCCCGCCCTCCTCACATGTTCTGTTCTCCCTGCTCTCTGTCCCAGAGTGATGGGCTCTTGCTCACAGAGCCTCCATCTGCTTGACTGGAACGGGGACAGCCTCACAGGGTGACTAAGACCCCAGAGGCTGCAGAGGGTGACGCCCCAGGAGGAATGGAGGCGCCGCAGCCATGCGACACAGTGACCGCCTGACCAGAGCCATCTGACAGGTGTGTGTGTGTGCGCACACATGTGCCCACGCTCCAGTTTGGAGCATCTGAGTCCACTGTGACAAGGAATGTCTATCCCTCTGCATATGACCTCAGGCGCAGTTCTGAGGACACAGACGTTCCTGACAACCACAACACAACTGCCATTCAACCCGACACCCTTGCCAGGACAAACCCAGCAGGGTTCACATGAGGTTCCCTTTTCACCAGGTACCGAGGGCTAACCTGTCACAGTCCCCTGGCACCATGGGCACTCTGGGCCAGCTTTCCTCACCACTGCCCCCACTCTACTAAAACAGCAGCAGAGTGGGGGCCGACCGGCAGCCCCCAGGAGGCTTGGCAGCGATGCCACAGCCAGGCCTGCTGTGCACCCTCTGGAGTACCTTGCCCGGCAGCGGCGAGTGTGTGCTCCCATGGCTGAAGCTCTTCCTGGAGGGGTCTGGAGTCCCAGCAGGGCGGCCAGGGAAGGCGGAGCTTGTGCGGGAGATGGGGCCTGCGGGACTTCTTTTAGAGCTGGGGATTCTGTCCCAGGAAGAAAGAAGAAGGTCTCAGCCAAGCGGAACAGGCGCAGCAGCCAAGGTGGAAACCAGCCGCCCAGCCTCCCCAGGGCTCGAAAGGTCCCGCCATGCCGGAGATCCCCCACTGTCACTGCCCTGGGTGTCACGGTTTGCAGCCTGCAGGAGGGTGGCTGCCCCTCCAGAGCATCCGCCATGGCCTCCCGACACCCCCAAGGAAAACTGCCCCACAGGGGAGGAACGCGGGGCCCACGGAGGTGACACTGCCAATGTGGGGCAATGCTGCCACGCTGGAGGCAGCCCATGCGCGCGCGGCAGGAACAGGCATGCCTGACGAACAGCCGGGGGGAGCTCCCCGCGTCGGCCCTGCCTGGGCCTGGGGTCAGAGAAGGAGGCCCCCCATTTCCATGAGGACAGAGAGCAGACGTGGGCCCCTCACCGCAGGTAGAAGAGCACGTAGGCCTGCTGGTTGAGGGCCACCCTGACGTTGCTGGAATGCACCAGGGAGTCATTCATCTGGTACCACTGTCCATTGCTCGCCTGCACAGCACAGGGCAGGACGGAAACAGAAGAGTCAGCACGCAGGCGCAGCCGCCCTGTCCAGGGGAATTCCTGACCTGCACTGGCTCTCAAACCGCTGACGCCTTCCTGCTGGGCGCACGTCTAACTTAGGCTGGCCTCCAAAGTCACACATCAGCCCTGGCTCCCTCCTGGGCCCCTGCTCATGAAAACTGTCCCTGCTAGAGGCATTCCGGTGGGCCCGGCAGCTCCCTTCACACTTCCTCCAGCATAAGAACCCTGGGAGGGCACCTGGCTGGCATCTCACAGACGCCGAACGGCCTTTAAGGTTCCTTCTCAGCCCATCACGTGATGATGATGGGCAGGACCTGCTCAGACTCCAAGACGCCAGCCCTCTCCCTGCAGAGGCCAGGTCTGGCCTGACGTGGCCCAGTGAAGCCTGGCAGCTGGCGGCCAGCATGCGCCTCACCTTCACGTAGCAGTAGTAGTGGCCTGCGTGGCAGCTGTAGCCTGAGTGGACCAGGACGGCATAGAGCCCATAGGTGACAGGCTCGCCGCTACTCTGGGACATGTAGGGACGGATGTTCAGGAACTCCGGGTAGCCGACATCCTGTCCAGAAGACAGAGGAACATAAAGGCCTGTCAGTCCCATGGAGGAGACACACGGCACGCCTGGAGCGGCACAGCCCCTGCCGGTGTTGCCACAGTGAGAAGGTAAAGAGGCCGTCTTGCCCAAAACCACCCCACTGTCCCGTCTAGCTACCTGCTCTCACCCTGACTCTCGCCAGCAGTCCCTGGGGACGACAAGAGCCGCAGAGCCCACTCCCCAATGGCCCCTCGCAGCAAGGAGGGCAGAGCTGCACGCTTCCGGCACAAACTATGCTGCCAAGCACAGCCGGTGGCCACGGGCTGCGTGTACACTCAGTCAACACTTGTTTACGCTTACTTGCAAGGCAGTTACAGAGATCTCCCATCTGCTGGCTCACTCCCCAGCTGGGATGGGTGCGCCACCACCTGCTGCCTTTCCTGGCACGCTGGTGGGGAGCTGGACAGGAAGCATGAGACCCAGTGGACACAGGTAGCGGCTGGACCTGCCATGCCACCCCCACAAGCCAGGGAGCTAAATCCTTAACAAGCTAGATCGGAACAGAGGTCATGTGAGAATTTATCAGTGGTAAAAACTGACGATTTTTTTTTTGTAGGAAAACATTTTTTAAAACTTTTTTCCGGGCCTGGCATGGTAGCCTAGAGGCTAAAGTCCTTGCCTTGAATGCGCTAGGATCCCATCCGGGGGCCGGTTGTAATCCTGGCAGGCCTGCTTCCCATCCAGCTCCCTGCTTGTGGCCTGGGAGAGCAGGACAGGACGGCCCAAAGCCTTGGGACCTGCACCCGCGTGGGAGACCTAGAAGAAACTCCTGGCTCCTGGCTTCAGACTGTCTCGACTCCAGCTGTTGCGGCCACTTGGGGAGTGAACCATCGGATGGAAGATCTTCCTCTCTGTCTCTTCTCCCCTCTGCTTATCTGCCTTTTCAATAAAAATAAATAAATCTTAACAACAACAACAAAAAAAGGCCAAGTTACAGAAAGGAGATCTCTGTGCTAGTTCAATCCTCTAACAGCCACAACGGCCAGGGCTGGCCAGGCCACGGCCAGGGGGGACCTCACCCGGGCCTTCGTGTGGGTGCAGGGCCTCAAGCACACGTGCCGCCCTCGGCTGCCTTCCCAGCACATTAGCAGGGAGCTAGCAGAGCAGCTGGGACTCAAGCCAGCTCCCACATGGGGCGCCAGTTTCCCCAGTTTAATCCACCAAGCCAAAACGCTGGTCCCAGTAAATCTTAAAAAAGAAGAGAGAGCTGTAGACTTATGAAACACACCCACTACACAAATACAGATTTTTGTCTATACCCTACAAAAAGCCACTGCGTGGCAACTGCACCTGCTTCAGCCTCCACAGAGGATCCTGAGCCTGGGGAATGTAAGGACACACCAGGGGACTGTTCTCTGGGCAGCCGAGCGGCCGGCAGCACACACCTTGGTGATCTTGCCGCCGCTGAAGTTGGCGAAGCGCTTGAGAGAGAGCGTCAGCACGTTGGAGGTCCTGTGGATGCTGAAGCGCTTGCTGGCCGGCACCTTCCTCTTGCACCTGCGAGGGGGACCAGCAGTCAGCATCCGCCAGGCGTGAGCTCTGTGCCTGCTGTACCCCAAAACCTAAACACCACCCATGCTGCAGGCAGCACAAGGCTGCTACGGGCAGTGAGCAGAGAGCTGGCGGAAGAACGCGGGGCAGTGACGTGGCCAGGAGGCGCCAGTAGGACGACAGTGAAGGGAAATCTGCAGTAAGGCAGGACCGGGGGGACGCTGGGGGCAGAGCGGGCAGCTTCTGCCCTGACAGGAACGGTTTTCAGGAGGGAAGGCACTGACTGTGGGCTCCGAGAAGCTGCCAACCTTCCAGGGTCACGGCTTTAAGGGGACCTAGACCCAGAGGCTCTGCCCCTCAGGAGGACGAGAAGTTAACATCTGCTGCAACAGGAAACCGCTCGCCCCCAGGACCACCTCACCTGCCCTAGGCCGTGCCTCATGCGACACCGCCCAGATCCCTAGGTACAGGGTCACCACAGCCACACTGTGTGAAGAGAGACACGTGGTAACACGCCATGGGTCACTCGGGCAGCACGAGCAGTGGTCACTCAAAGGCAGGAGAGGCCATGATGGCCAGCAGGTGGGTGGCTTCTAGAAGGGTCCACTTCAGCCAGAGTACAGCAAGACTTACTTGGCGCACATGTAGGCATTCTCTCCACTCAGGACATCCGGCTTCACAAAGAGCTCCAGAGCCCGCACGATATTTGCAGCTTGCTGAGGACAAAATGCACGGGAACACGCCATCACAGGAGGGCAGACGCAAGACACGGCCACTTCTGCTCTGTTCCAGGCCAGGGCAGCACATCACATGGCGGTCACTAACATGGAAATGGATCTATTGGCGGCCCCAAGGGAACAGGGTACCAGGCCACAGCCCTCCTCTAGGGATGAGGAACACACCACATGAGGTTCACCCCGTGAGCTATTCCCTCCATCACGCCCACGACCAGGCCTAGTCTGCTGCCCCAAGCCCTGGCAAGGTCAAGAAGGCAACCAAGACGCCACCCCAGAGCCAAGGGCAACCAAGCCGCCCTGAGTGCTACAAGGACAGCCCCACGTGACAATTCAGTCACTGCCTGTGCCTTGGGATCCAGACTCCATTTTAGCTGTGTTTGAATAAAAGAGGCTGAGGCAGAAGGCTGAGTTCAATCCCACTACAGTGACACATGGTCTGCTCTGGGGTGGCTGACCCCGGGCCCAGTCCCCCCCGTCAGGCTCGCGTGTCCCTGCTGGGCTCTGGCCTCCCTCCACGCCGGCCATACCCGAATCTCCAGCGCTATGTCCAGGTAGGGGTCATAGGTGTCCGAGACGCTCTTGCACTGTGAGCATTTCACTGAAACAGGACAGTCAGACAGTGGGCAGGTGGGCACGGTACAGCCCTGCCCCTCACCCCAACCTCCAATGCCAGGACAGCCCTCAAGCGGCCTTCCACCCAGGAGAGCCCCCTCACTACCCTGAAGACTCCAGCATCCACAGTGAGGGTTCCCAGAGACACCACTGTCGCCCTACCCTGCACACACCAGGCCCAGTCCCTCAGCTACGGGGCAAGGGCCACAGGTCAGACAGCCAAGCAGGAAGGGAGACGCGTGTGAGCAAAACTTCCCCAGACCAGCTTAGGAGAGCGTCCTGTGCACTCGGTGCCCAGGCAGGCAGGCACCTCAGAGGCAGTCCAGGCCCTCCAACACCTGGCCAGGTGTGTACAGCAGGAGCACTCCCACTGGCAGAATCCCCAGAGTGCCTGGGGTCATGGCTCCCACTCCACCAGGCACAGCTGGAGCAGACAGCTCCACTCACCTCGCGACCTCAGATACCCGCCAAAGATCTGGTGGACCAAGGTGGTGGCCTGGGTTTGACGGTCCAGTCTGAAAAGAACACAGCCTTGAAGAGGGCACCATTAGCTTAGCGTGACCCACAGAAACCCCTCCTGTCTACCAGCCGGCCACGCACCTGCTCCCACCCTCAGGGTTCCCGGCCTCCACACCCACAGCAACTACTTCAAACCTCTCCAATGCCCTGCCCATCCCGTGCCTCTCAGCCGGGCACCTCGCACCGACCACACTGGCACCTGCAGCCTGCCTTGGGCAACCTCACCCTCCAGGCTCAGTGGCAGAGGGCCTAAGCCGGTTGCCCTCAGCTCTGCTTCCCACACAGCCACCACAAGGCTGGGCCTGCCGGCTGCTGAGGGCTGGAGTTGGGCTGTGGCAGGGCCATATGCCTCCCTGTCAGCACATGGCACCCTTATCTTTGGGGGCCGGGCCCGGGCTCAAAGTCTTATGGCACAAAGCTTCCTGGGGCTGGCTCCTCGTGCCCATGCCCTGTATCTGGGCTCTGCTCCTGGCTCCCCTGCTGCCCTGTGCTGGCCCAGCTTACCCTCTGAACATGAGACCCCGGATGTAACTCCCACTGGCTTTGGGGTCTCGGCATCAGCCGTGAAGCCCATGCCCTGACACAGGCCTGTGGGCCCCGCTCGCCAGCTCCTCCCTGCGACTCCTCACAGGCACCAAGTGATGCATCTGCAGGGCTCAGCCCGCCAAGCGGCCTCACCAAAGCGGGGGGCGACTGGTCAGCTCGCCTCGTCTCCTATCCGCGTCACTCATACAAGGTCCTCAACAGTGTCAAGCCTGGCAAAGGAATCTTGGAGCCCCTGGGACGACTGTGGCACATTCCTTGCCACCGGAGCCAGGGGGCCCTCCTGGCACGCTGTTTCTCTTCCCTAGAGCTGGGGGTGTTGGGCAGTGAGGCTCAGCAGAGACTAGGGAGCCTGAATCACACATGGACCACTGGGGGCTGAGGAGCACAGACCCCAAAGGTACAAGGCAGTCAGTTACATCTGAGACCAGATGGACAAGAGCTAGGGGATCCTGAAAAAAACCCACTGAGGGGCCCGGCGGCGTGGCCTAGTGGCTAAAGTCCTCGCTTTGAACGCCCCGGGATCCCATATGGGCGCCGGTTCTAATCCCGGCAGCTCCACTTCCCATCCAGCTCCCTGCTTGTGGCCTGGGAAAGCAGTCGAGGACGGCCCAAAGCTTTGGGACCCTGCACCCGCGTGGGAGACGTGGAAGAGGTTCCTGGTCCCGCCCCAGCTTCGGATCGGTGTGCATCGGCCCGTTGCGCTCACTTGGGGAGTGAATCATCGGATGGAAGATCTTCCTCTCTGTCTCTCCTCCTCTCTGTATATCCGGCTTTCCAAAAAAAAAAAAGCCACTGAGGAGCATGCACTGCGACGTGCTGCCAGAGGGGGCGCTCTGAACTGAGCGGCAGGCAAACAGCACCGCCTCAGAGAAGACAGCTTCCAACAGGGAAGGGAGCCCAGGAACCCCCGAAGGCAGAGCCCAGGTGGGCGTGGGGCACAGTAGGACACGTGCAATCAGGGGGTAGCAGATGACAGCCGAGGCGCTCGGGTCCCTGTCACCCACGGGGACACAGGACTCCTGGCTCCAAGCAGCAGCCAGGCCCAGCCGCTGCTGCTGAGGCACCTGGGCAGTGAACCGGCAGAGAAAGATCTGCCTCATTCTCTCCGGCTTTCAAACAGCTACATACATGTTTTAAAATAGAAACTTAAAAAACTACCTTACTGTTCTGGCACAGCAGATGAAGGTGATAGGAATTAAGCTTCTAAACAAACACAAAAGCAAGTGGGAAAAATCTGAGGTTAGGAAGTTGGGCAGTTTGTGCAGTTGGCCTCTGCCCGGGCACTGGCACTCGAGCCACAAGCTGCTGCTTCCAGGACGAGCCTCGGCAGGAGGCTGACTGCAGTCGGCCCTGGGACACCAACCCCGACACGTTAACTGCCACCTCAAATGCTCACCCCACAAAGTCATGTACTGATTTGAAAGGGAGAGTGACAGAGAGACGGGAAGGCAGGCAGAGGCCTTGTATCTCTGGGTTTGCTCCCTAAATGGCTGCAGCGCTTGGTGCTGGGCCGAGCTGGAGAGAGCAGCCAGGAACAGGCGGAGGGCCTGCCATGTCAGCAAGGAACTAAAGAGGAGCATCCAGGGCTGACGGGTGCTGGCCTCACAGATGGAGGCTTACCCAGCCATGCCACAATACTGCCCCACCTCAGGTAACTTTCACGACTGGGGGCTCAGGGCAGCAGCTAAACACCTAAAGGGACTTGCTCAACCCTGGCCCAGCTCAGCTCAGAGGGCTCCTGCACCCGTGGCCTCCACAGCCCAGCCCTCCCACAGGTCAGGCAGGCACGTGAGCTGTGCCAGTGTGCCCAAGTTGGGCAGCGGTGGCATGGGCAGCCCCTGGTGGGCCAGGGCAGGCAAGGGCGTGAGCTGTGCCTGTGTGCCCGAGTCGGCAGGAGCAGCACGGGCAGTCCCTGGCGGCCGGGGAAGGCAGCACGTACTTGGCACAGCCGTTCAAGCAGGCTTTCTGCATGGCATCAATGGTGTAGCGCAGAAACTCGTGCGCATCCTCCTGGTTCCCGAAGCGGAAGTGCCGGGCAATCTCTGGCAGAGAGGAGAGAGGGGTGAGGGCTCAGCAAGCCCCGGCTGATGCAGTCATAAGGACCCCCTTCAAACAGGAGAGCAAGAGACTCAGCATTCCCCAAGCGCTGTGCCTCCGGAGCACCAGCTGCCAAGGCCGTGGTCTTCTCCTACCTCCCCCGCGTCACGGAAGGGCACGGTAGCCATCAAGGATACCAAACGCCCAGATGAGCTTGGCTTTCCGAGCACCAGCGGGCTCTGCCACGAGCCGCGCTCACCTCTTAGCACTGAGGCTGAACACAGGACCAGAAACCAACGGAGCCATCCTCTGAGCCACAGGGCGCCGGGCTCCGGGCTACGCGGGCGCTGATGGCCGAGGCTCACACTGCCCCGCCCCGCACACCCACCCCTGCAGCCACACAGGAAGCTGAGCCATCCTTCACAGCCTCTGCCCTCCCAGCCTCTCCCCTGCACCTGCTCCCGCCGGCTCCCCGGGTCGCTGGGGAATGTGCGTCCTTACTTTTCAGGTCTCGGATGAAGGAGACGGGCTTGATGGCGTTGCCGCTGTTGGCGAAGGCCTGCACGATGTGGTTCTGCATGACACACAGCATGCAGAAGCCGCCCTGGTGGCCTGCAGGCAGGGGTGGGCACCGTTAGTAGAATAAACAGGGCACCCTGAGGGCCTGGCACTGCGTCCCACTCAGTGCTCTCACTGGCAGTCCCCCACTTCCCATGGCTCACTGCACAAGGCTGGGCAGAACGCCCTCTGCCCTCGGCAGGAAGCTCTCAGGCGGCAGGCTTCCCCATGGCCCAATGTTGGTCCTTCATCGTTCCCACCTCTGCTCTAGCTCCCAAGACACACTGCTTTGGCACAGCAGGGGACCAGCACCTGCTCTGTGCACACGCAGCCAGCAAAGGGCCTGCAGCACTGGGGGCATTAATATTTGGTTCACAAACCCAGGTCGCTATGAAGCAACTTGCTTTTTGTTGGGCATTTTTCCCAACGGTATTACGTTTCTACCTTCAAAGCTACTATACATTGTAAATACAAAGCTCGTGTTAAAAACTACATCCCGCAAGAAAAGAGAATAGTAATAATAAATAAAACTACATCACGGGGCCCAGCATGGTAGCCTAGTGGATAAAGTCCTCGCCTTGCATGTGCCGGGATCCCATCTGGACACCAGTTTGTATCCCGGCAGCCCCGCTCCCCATCCAGCTCCCTGCCTGTGGCCTGGGAGAGCAGTCGGGGACGGCCCAAGGCCTTGGGACCCTGCACCCTCGTGAGAGACCCAGAAAAAGCTCCTGGCTTCGGATCAGTTCTGGCTATTGCGACCACCTGGGGAGTCAATCAGCAGATGAAAGATCTTTGTCTCTCCTGTTCTGTAAATCTGGCTTTCCAATAAAAACAAATAAAGAAAGAAATCTTTTTTAAAAAAAGAACAATTACCATTACTTTTTTCATGTTTAAATGATCTTTGTCTTTTCTACGCAAATTTATTTTTATAAACATATTTAAATTATTTGTTTATTTGAAAGGCAGTGGGTGACTCACATCTCTTGCTCCCACACACCCATACCAGCTGGGTGAGGCCAGGGCTGACGGGTCAGCTCCCTGTACTGGGCAGGGGCTGGCGCTGGCACCGGGCCACGCACCCCAGCGGGGGCAGAGCAGCTCAGCAGCTAGGCCAGCGCAAGGTGACAGCCATCTGTAACCTACGTAGAAGTAAAATACGTGCCAAGTATTCACAGGTCGGTGGAAATAAGATCTTTGTTTTGTTTTGTTTTTTGCGATTTATTTATTTTGTTGGAAAGTCCGATACATAGAGAGGAGGACAGAGAGGAAGATCTTCCATCCACCGATTCACTCCCTAAGCGGCCTGCGACGGCCAGAGACAGACGCGTTCCCTTACCTGGTCCACTCCCTACAGGCCCAAGAGCCCAAGCAGGGACAGGCTGGACCGCACGGACGGGGGCCGGCCCCAGAGGCACGCCATTCCAAGCTGCAGGCTTGGCCTGTGGTTCCCCAACACGGCCCCTCAGCCTCCCGAGCGCCAACGGCTTAGGTTTCAGCAACTCCCTTCTCCTTCTCCGTCCTTAGAGAAGCTGAACACTAAATTATCCTCTGCTTTTCAACTGCACTAAGAGATGTCTGTGTGCTGTGCAGTCTTCCAGGTATGCACCTCCTTGCCAGCAGGGCCCACGTGCAGAACCTGTGTGCCCCTTCCCCGGCACCTCCCACGGCACACGGCCACCCCCACACCAGGGCTGGGAATCGCTGGCTATCAGTCCATTTCCAAAAGCAGTCGGGCCAGCTCGGGCAGGCAAGGACTCGAGGGAGCCTCAGGAAGTCTGCTCTCAGACCTTGGCCCCGGGGCTGTGGGACTTTGGAACGTCTGTCACACTGGGTGGCACAGCACCCGCCATGCGCCATGCGTGGCTGCCACACCCTTCCTGAGCTCTAGTTCCCACACTCCCTGCAGGTGCCTGTTCAGGGTCCCCGCCTGGATCTAGTCAGCTCTTCCCTTGCTGGCTGGTGCCTTTTCCTGCCTTCTAGACTGTTCTAGAGTGTTCCAGTGTCTGTCAAAGTGGAGCTGGTCCTTTTGATTGTTTTTTAACTAAACCAAAGTCCTTCATCTTCACACGGCTGAATTTATTAAGCTTTCCTTGGTGTCTTGTTGAAAGTCTCCCACCCCAAGGACAAGAGGACCCCGACCTACACTGCTTGAAGCATTGCAAGCTCTACGTAGCTGAGCGGCAACAGGGGCCTGGGCCACAGAGGCCAGGCCGGGCTGCTTCTCATCCACCTGAGCACCCGTGCAGGCTGTGAAGGGATCAGAGGATGAGCCAAAGGCTTGAGCCCTGCAGCCACATGAGACCCGGATGAAGTTCCTGACTCCTGGCTCGGGAACCATGGGGTGAGTGAGTCAGCAGACAGAAAAACCTGTGTCTCCTGCCCTCTGCTTCCTTTTCAAATAAATTTTTTAAACATTGGGATCAGGGTCCAGCACAATAGCGCATCAGTTAAAGCCCTCGCCTTGAACGCCAGGATCCCATATGGGCGCCGGTTCTAACCCTGCAGCTCCACTTCCCATCCAGCTCCCTGCTTGTGGCCTGGGAAAGCAGTCGAGGACGGCCCAAAGCCTTGGGACCCTGCACCCGCGTGGGAGACCTGGGAGAGGGCTCCTGGCTTCTGGCTTTGGATCGGCTCAGCTCCAGCCATTTCGGCCACTTGGGTAGTCAACCATCAGATGGAAGATCTTCCTCTCTGTTTTTCCTCCTCTCTATATATCTGCCTTTCCAATAAAAATAAATCTTTAAAAAAAAATTGGGATCAAAGATGTACGAGTAAGATGCTCAGAGATTCAAAAATCCTTTACATAAATAAATAAGTACTGGATTGTGTGAAAATCTGCAGTGCAATACCACAACCCTGAACACGTGCCCACGGGCTGTGGGCTCAGCCCACCCAGGCCAGGGCATGGACGCGGCACTGCAGCCTTCGCCTCAGAGCCTCAGCATGTGCTTCAAGCCTTTTCCTCCCTACAGAAACTTTACTCATTTAATCTTTACCAAGCTTTATTATTTTCACCTTAAAATGTCCGAGTAACAGATTGCACTGACTCATTCCTCAAACACGGGCAGCATCTGGGGCCGGTCAAGGCTCAGCCAGGAGCCAGGAGCTCCACACGGGGCTCCCACGGGGCTCCCACGGGCCAGGCGGGGCTGAAGGACTGAGTCCCAGGACGCCCGCAGGCAGCAGCTGGGCCGGAAGCGGAGCCAGGACCTTGCCCCAGGCGCTCCAGCGTGGGCCGTGGGGATCCCACCAGGCAGCTGGGCCCCTGCTGCCCAGTGCCCTTCCACACACACCTGAGACTCACCCAGGGAGCCAGGCCTCGGGACAGCAGCATGGCGAGCACGCACACCTCCAGGACACCATCTCCCCCAGGAAGCCAGCTGTCGCACCCTCCGAGGCACTGCTTGCCCTCATCAAGCCTGCAGATGGCCTGCTGCATGTGGCTGGGCAAGGCAGCCAGCTCGAGGCGCGCCGCCCACAGCTGTGCTTGCTGCGAGGAATACCCCCACATACCTGCCGCTGCTGCCCCCGGGACCCCCAGCACCGCACCTTTCCTGGTCTCTCCCATTCCCACTCCTACCCTGAGTGCTCTGGAGTCATGAATCTGGGAAACCCTGCTTTCTGTGTGACTGCTCAGGTCGGCAACTGTGGAGAGTGCAGCCCCCTGCAGCAGCCCCACTCGGCACCCCTGAGTCCCACTCGGCCCCTCCGAGCCCCAGCTCACTCACAGCTGCGTGCATGCTCCTGGGAGAGCAGGTAGTTGGCCAGTGGCGGCGTGTAGGTCAAGCACTGCACGGTAGAGTTCAGGAAGCAGGTGTTGCCCAGGTTGTGCAGGCCGGCGCCCACGCGGAAGACGCGTTCCCACCGCAAGGACAGCCGCTCCGTGGGGAACAGCACTTTCTGGGGGGCTGGCACCCCGTCACTGCCATCCTCAAACACGTGCTCGCTGCCTGAGGAAGGCCCGGGACAGACAGGGATCCTGAGGTCTGCACGCAACCGCTCAAGCTGTTCCCCAAAAGCCCGCGGGTGGCCTTCACTGCTGGGGTGTGGCACACAGGGCTTCCTGTGGGTGACAGGGCCCGACCCGCCTGGGACCCTAGTGCACCCAGCAGGAGGGGCATCAGGTGCCTGGGAATTCCTCCGACCACACCGCACAGGCCCGCATGCAGGTGGGACCCTCACCCCTGCCCATGCGTCTTTCCATACCGGCTCTCCTGGCTGGGGGCTCCTCTCCATTCTTGGGGCGGCTGTCTCCCTCTGTCCTGGCATTCAGTAACACATACTTGCTCTTCAGGGAGTCCAGCTGGTAGGAGAAGCTCCGGGCGGCCGGCTCAAACTCAATCCTCTGCAGCAGGACCTTCCTGGCGGAGGTGGCCAGCAGCCTGGACAGCTCCCCGTCGCTGGCCGGCTCCCTCCGGCCAGGCTTCAGGGCTTCCCGCAGCTTATCAACTATCGGCATGGTGCGTCACTGCGGGGACGAGCAGGACACGGGGCATCAGAGGCCCAGCCAGCCACCAGCGCTGCACGGGCCTGCCAGGGTCAGGCAGCAGGCCCCAGGGAGGTGCGGAGCAGGGAGTCGGTCACTCGAGTGGGCCCCCAGGCTCCACCCCTCCCGTCCCACAGCCCTTCAGCAGACACTCAGCATGGCTCTAGCCAGACGGTGTGCACTCAGGATTTACTCAAAAACAGGGCAGCACTAGGCCCGGCAGCGTGGCCTAGCAGCTAAAGTCCTTGCCTTGAACGCCCCGGGATCCCATATGGGCGCCGGTTCTAATTCCAGCAGCTCCACTTCCCATCCAGCTCCCTGCTTGTGGCCTGGGAAAGCAGTCAAGGACGGCCCAAAGCCTTGGGACCCTGCACCCGCGTGGGAGACCTGGGAGAGGTTCCTGGTTCCTGGCTCCCGGCTTCGGATCGGCGCAGCACCGGCCGTTGCGGTCACTTGGGGAGTGAATCATCGGACGGAGGATCTTCCTCTCTGTCTCTCCTCCTCTCTATATCTGACTTTGTAATAAAAATAAATACATCTTTTAAAAAAAAACAAACAAGGCAGCACTAATTTTCACACACACAGGTCCATGCGGTCACGTCATGCACACACAAGCCAGCCAGGCACTCCAGCCAGGCACACCAGCCACGGCACACCAGCCACGGCACTCCAGCCAGGCACACCAGCCAGGCACACCAGCCAGCACTCCAGCCAGGCACACCAGGAAGGCTGCAGCGCACACATGGATACCAAGCACACACAGTGGGGCCGTTAACCTTTTTTTCTTTAAAAGGTTTTCTTACTTTCATTGCAAAAGCGATTTCAAGAGCAGAAACATACACAAAAACCTTCTAGCTCTTTCCTCAAGTGGCCTCAACAGCCAAGGGTAAGCTGACCCGAAGCCTGGGGCCAAGAGCACCCTGAGTCTCCCAGGAGGGTCCAGGGTCCCCAGGACTCATCCTCCAGCTCTCTCAGGCCGCAAGTCAGCACCCACACGGGACGCCAATGCTTGCAGGTGGGGGATAGCCCACTGAGTCCTGGCGCTGGCTCCTGGCCTGCGGTGACTATGAAGCACACACCAAGGGCTGGCGTTGTAGTATAACAGGTAAAGCTGCCATCTACAGCGCCAGCACCCACATGGGCACCAGTTCAAGCCCCAGCTGACCCACTGTGATTCACTCCCCGCTGATGCACCTAGCAAAGCAGCAGATGGTGACCCACATGGGGGACCTGGGAGCAGCGTCCAGCTCCTGGCCTGGCCCAGCCCACTCCCCGCAGTCACCTGGGGACTGAACCTCGCTCCCCTGACTCCCAGCCTCAGACGGGCTCAGCTCTGGTTGCTGTGGCCGTCTGGGGAACGAACCAGCAGACAGAAGACCTTTCTCTATTTCTCTCATAAGTAAATACATAAACGAGAAAGAAAGCATACACGGGGCGGATGACTCCGGAGCGCGGGCCTGGCCAGCCTCACAAGGGCACCTTCCAGGGTGCCACCCACACTGCTGCCCACAGGCTCCCTGCTTCTCCTTGAACGTGGCTGCCACGACAGGGTTAACTGTCGTGTCTGCGGGTGTAGGCACGGACTTCTAAAGCTGAGGAGGCAGTGCGGGAGAATGGGGCAAGGGAACAGACAGGGAGGGGCAGGTCCCAGGCCGAGGGATGTCCCCACCACGCCCTCTGCTGCCCTCACCTCCCACTCTAGACTCAAGGCCAAGGCCATCACTCTCTAGGTCTCAATTTCTTCCCCTGGAGAACAGGCACCAATAGAGCTCAGCAGCTAGGGAGACCAGGGACAGCTGGGCAGAGCCCAACTCCAGCTCCCAGCGGTGCCCAGGTGCGTACGCATGGAAAGTGCCACGAGGACAGTCTCCCGTGGGCACACAGAACCTCCCGTCATCGCATTCCGTCCCCACCCGCCAGGTCTCTCTCAGCTGCAACATCCAAGCAACCCTGAAACTGCTCAGGGCCCCACCCGGGGCCAGCACTCTGACCAGCGGCCAGCTGCAGCCCTGGCGCCCCCTACAAGGAGGTGGTGGCCGCTCAGGGCCCACCCAAGCTTCCTGTGCCTGGGAAGGCAGCAGAGAAGGGCCCATGGGGCGCACCTGCTTTAGCTATGGACAATGAGGCCAGCAGATACAAGCCCTGCCTGTTCTCTATGCAAATCAGTCAGTACCACTCTGGAATTCCTACAAAGAACAGGAGCGTAGACATTCCCTGGGTTTCACTAATTCATTTATTTACGAGATGAGAGACTAGTGTTGTGGCACAGTGCATTAAACCACTGCCTGCAGTACTACCACATGGGTGCCGGTTCGAGTCCCAGCTGCTCCACTTCCCACCCAGCTTCCTGTCGATGTGCCTGGGAAAGCAGCAGCAGATGGCTCAAGTCCCTGGGCCCCTGCATCTATATGGGATGAAGATTCATCTACTGGATGAAGCTCCTGACTTCTGGCTTTGGCCATGGAGGCCATCTGTGGAGTGCAACAGTAGAAGGAAGATTTCCCTCACTCTCCCTGCAACTCCGACTTGAAAATGAACCTTAGAAGCAGCAGACAGACCAGGCTGGACTCACGTCACAGCCAGGAGCCCGACCCAGTGCCCCCATAAGGGCGGCAGGAGCCCAATACTTGGCCATCGCTGGGTCATCCGGTGGTCTACACTGCAGGAAGCCAAAGGCAAGAGCCAGAGTTGGAGTCCCAGCCCAGGATCCCGGGGCAGGCCACCAGCACCCTCACCCACCAGCACCCCAAACAGGCAGGGACAAGCACTCTCACCCCCGACACCCCAAACAGGCAGCCACCAGCACCCTCACCCACCAGCACCCCAAACAGGCAGCCACCAGCACCCTCACCCTCCAACACCCCAAACAGGCAGCCACCAGCACCCTCACCCACCAGCACCCCAAACAGGCAGCCACCAGCACCCTCACCCACCAGCACCCCAAACAGGCAGCCACCAGCACCCTCACCTCCGACACCTCTCTCCCCAACCCAACGACCCCCATGCGCCAGCCGCTGCTAGCCAGGTGGGCTGAGGCTGCGGGCCCTGCCGCTCCCCTAGGCCATGTGGCCCAGCCAGTGTTCTCCTGACCCCGTGGGGTCAGGTTCTCCGCCACCTGCAGCCCTATGAAGTGCCCATCACTCGGGGAAGGACTCATCATGCAGGCTGGGGGGTCAGGGTGGGCCTGGAGAACCAGCGGCACCAACGGGCCACAGACTAAACCACAGACACCCGTGCCCTCACCGGGCAGACATCACGAGATCAGGGTACCAACCACTGCCAGCACCTGCTAGTGAACTCCTGCCTAAACCTCACCTGCTAGGAGTAGCCAGTCGGCAGTACCTAATGTTTCCATTTCACCAACTAATGGAAAGTAACCACACAGAAGAGGCAACAGGGTTACCCATTGTCACTTGCAAGCGTGTGGGATTCTCTCATTAACCACAACCACACACCTGTGATCAGTGCTTTAGGGGTGCGCTGGCGCTCTACAGCAGGCGTGAGGCCAGCACCCACATCCCAGCTTCCCATCTGTAGGCCGCCTACCAAGGCCAACTGGGAAGGCGATGGAACAGCACCCATCACCGGCCACCCACGTGGGACACCACACTCGGGGCCCAGCTGCCCTCAATGGAAGACCTACCCACCCCTTCCCATCTATCACTCCCTGTCCACCCCAGGCCTCCCGGGGGCGCCCCCCCGCCGTCCCAGGCACCCCAAGGACTCCCCGGGGCGCGTCCCGTCCCTGTGCCCCCCAGGCCTCCCCGGGGTGCACCACGTCCCGGGATTCCCAAGACTCCCCAGAGAGCACCCCATTCAGGGTACCCCAAGGCGCATCCTGTCCAGCGTATCCCAGGCCTCCGGGGCGCCCCCGTCCCTGTGCCCCCCAGGCCTCCCGGGGCGCCCCCGTCCCGGGCACCCCAAGGTGCACCCCGTCCCAGGCACCCCGGGGTCCCTCCCCGTCCCTGTCCACCCCAGGCCTCCCGGGGGCGCCCCCCCGTCCCGGGCACCCCAAGGTGCACCCCGTCCCAGGCACCCCGGGGTCCCTGGATGACGACAGCGCGCCCGGCTCGGCACGAACTCCTGGGGTTTGCTGAGCCGACCGGCCCGCGCCCCGAGGCCCCGCGCCAAGCGCCCAGGCCTCCCGGCCCGCCCGCGCCCCGCATCCCCGACCCCGGCCTACCCAGGCTCCCCGCCGGAGGCCGCGGCAGCCCCGCGCGGCGCTGGCCTCTCTCCGGCTCGCAGCTCCGCACGCGCACCATCCGGGGCCTCCGGCGCCTCACACACGTGTCACCGCCGCGCTTAAAGGCGCCGCGCTCCGCCAGCGCGCCGCGCTCGCGCCCAGAGGCCCCGGGAGCCTTTTAGAAGGCGGGGCGAACGAGCCTCAGACGTCACGGCCAGCAGCCTACGCGGTGACGTCAGGCGCAGCGCCCAGGCCCGCACGCCCCGGGTTGTCGCAGAGCACGTGACGCGCCGCACTTCCGGGTCGGCGCCCGGTCGGGGGCTGCAAATGGCGGCTTCCGTGGCGGAGCTGGCGGTGCGCGAGGCGCTGCGGGACCCAAACTCCCCGTGTGGGTCCTGGCGGGGCCGCGGCGTCCCGCAGCTGGTCAGCTCCATCCCAGTGCCTACCCTGGCTCCTGCTGCTGTATTTTCTGAGCTCTCCCAGTCCCTGTCGGCGTTCGATGGCCAGGCACATCAGGCAGTGCAACCATTTTTTTTTTAATTTGAAAGAGAACTCTTCCACTTCTGGTTTACACCCAGATGGCTGCAACGGCCAGGCTGCAATCAGGAGCCAGGCGCTTCCTCCAGGTCTCCCACACGGTGCAGGCTCCCAAGGCTTTGGGCCGTCCTCCACTGCTTTCCCAGGCCACAGGCAGGGAGCTGGATGGGAAGTGGAACACCTGTCCCCCATATGGAATGCTGGTGGCAGCTGTCCGTGCTGCGCCACAGTACCATCCCCAGAGTATCACATTCTGCGAGGCTCACTGTAGGAGGGTCCAGGGTTCAAGTCACTGTTCGGACATTTGTCCACTGTCCTGCAGTGGTGGACTTGGTGCACGGAGCAGATGATAACCCTTTACCTGGGCTCTCAGCGCCCTGAGAAGGCTCCTGGACCCCTCCCTGCCTGCCGTTAGGTGGTAGCACTCCTTGGCCTTGTGACTTCAAGGCCAGCTTTGGTTTAGGCCCATTTCCAGGACCTCCAGGCAGGCAGCGCCGTGTCTCAGGGGGTGTCCAGCTGCAAGGAGGCCAGTGAGCCAGGCTCTCCGCTGTTGTCCCTTGGCTTTTCTCAGAATGATCAAGACGGAGAGGCCGTGGTGCTGTCTGGGGGAGCCCCCTCAGCCTGGCTCCCCCACGGGGCTCAGCCAGCAGCAATGACTGTGGGATCCTGGTGGACACAGGGACTGGAAGCTTCCCTCCTGACTGTGAGAGGAGCAATCTGCTAAGAGACGAGGGATGGACTCTCTCTCGGCCCACACGCCTGGCCTCGGCAGTGCCGCAGGTCTGTGCGTCAGTCACCTAATGACACAACCTTGGGGACAAGATCCGAATCTGAACACGAAGCTTCCTCGTGTCACCCTTGCCGTGCGTCCTTTAGGCAGCCCGAAGGTTACGCTGCACGGCATTGCTAGTAACTGATAGGAAGCACAGAGCCACCCTCGAGGTCTGGTGTGAATTTATAACCCGGGATGCCTGTGGATGCTCAGACTTCTTTAAAGCTTTGTTTTCACCAACTTGGTAAAGCAGAACTAGAGCTCCCACCTGCTGACTCACCCACCACATGCCTGCAGGAGCCTGGACTGGAGCCAGGGGCTGGGAACCGGCCAGGTCCCCCACATGGTGGCAGGGGGCTGGCACTTTGGCCCCCATCTTGTGCCCTGCAGGTGCAGTAGCAGGAATAAGGACCAGCAGAGCATCCAGGATGCCAGCCAGACCTGGGGCACAGGAAGTGGGTATCCCAATAGTGTGTGCTAGCCACAGCATCAGCCCCAAGCTTTGGCTGGGGGTGCTTGGCCTACATGAACCCATTGCAAAGCAGGGTTCTTACTTGGATCCCGCCTCAAGTCACTAAGCCACAGACACACGTGACGCTATGTGACATCAGTCGGTGACATGAATTGGGTTGATTCTAAGTTCTTAAGGTACAATGAAGGTATTTTAAAAGTGTTCTTAGGGCCCGGCATGGTAACCGAGCAGCCAAAGTCCTCGCCTTGAACGCACCAAGATCCTATATGGGCACTGGTTGTGTCCCAGCGGCCCTGCTTCCCATCCAGCTCTCTACTTGTGGCCTGGGAAAGCAGTCAAGGACGGCCCAAAGCCTTGGGACCCTGCACCCGTGTGGGAGACCTGGAGGAGACTCCAGGCTCCAGGCTTCAGATTGGCTCAGCCCCAGCTGTTATGGTCACTTGGGGAGTGAACCACTGGATGAAAGATCTGTCTCTCCTCTTCTGTGTATCCGACTTTGCCGTAAAAAAAAAAGTGTTCTTAAAAATAGTTCTTACTCTTTAGACATGTGTGCTGAAATAGTTACAGATGAAACAGGCATGATGGAGGGGGTGGGGCTGTGCCAGTAGAGTGAACGTGGCTCCTCACCCTGGTTGTGGCATACACCTGCAACGCCGGCATCCCATGGAGGTGCCGTTTCCAATCCTGACTCCTCCACTGCTGATGCTCCCGGGAAAACTGCACAAGTTGGCACCAGGTACTTAGGCCGCAGCAGCCATGTGGCTTCTGCCTGGCCCAGCCGTGGCCGTTATAGCCATTGGGGGATGAAGCAGTGGGTGGAAGAGCTCTGTGACTCTGGATTTCAGATAAAGAAATCTTTAAAGAGGCCAGTTCACATCTGCACCCCACGTTGGCCTCTTCCTGGATGGGAGGGGACCCTCTGCTGGTGCTTCCCCCCCCAGCCCAGGGCCAGACAGCCACACAGAGAGCCAGCATTCTCTGATAACATTGTTTATTGTCCATTGACTGAGCGGTCACAGAATGATACAAAGCGGCAGAGACATGCAGAGGTGGACCGCATTCCCAGCACTTGGTATTCCAGCCTCAACCCACTGCTCCCCAACACCAACAACACTTTAAATTACGGCAGCAAGTCCCAGAGGTCTTAATACTTATCGAGCAAAGAGCTGAACATAGCTACCATGTAAACTTCATTTTAAACATGTTGAGTTGTCTGCATGAAGAGAACAGAGCGGTGCTTAGGATATAACATTTAAATTAAAGAGCGCCAGACGGAGATCCAGCTGCAGCAACAGGTACGTGGGCAGCGTGGCCGCCGCCGAGCCGCACGGCGTGGGTCGGGCTCCCGCGGGTGCTTCCCCTGCTGAGCTCTCTGGCTGCTGTTCGTCTTGGTCTGCTCAGCTTTCAGCATGGTCAGAAGCTCAGTGTGCACGGATCAGACATCAAGGCCATCTTTGAAAGCCAACTTCTCCGAAGAGCTTTACTTTGAAATAATTGGAACCAGAGACGGTGGTGGGGAGGGAGGCGGAAGAGGGAAGTGAAGGCAGGACCTGCAGGCCCAGACCAGCTCCAGCGCCACTCCCTGCTCCTGTGAAAGTGCAAAGGCGAACACCTGACCCAGGGCGACGAGATGGCAGGGAGCAGCGTGGACCCCAGAAACCAACCCCAACTCGGCAGGAGCTGGGACCGAAGCTACGCGGAATGTCACCATACAGGAAGCAGACGGGGTGGCTGTGCGACCCACACAGAAATCCCAGCGAGTGGGCCACTGAGATCCTATGCAAACGGACACACCTTCGGGTGTGGCTGGAGCCTGGGGGGCCTTCCGGTCGGCCGGCCTGAGACAGGGTCCTCCCGAGCTGTGCTGAGCTGGCCCAGGATGGGGTCACTGCAGAATAGGACAGGCCAGGAAAATGGCAACTTGGGAAGCATTGGCGGACGGGCCACACACAGGCTGCCAGGCTTCGGGCTCACGATGTGCGTGTACATGTGTGTGCGTGAGCACGGCCACTCCGAGCACACCTGTGCCCTTGGGACACTTTCCCTTTACAACATGGGTGGGAGGGGAAAAGACGGACCTTCCTCTCACTGAGCATGTGCTGCCTGTGTTAACCCCCCCTTCTTGGCACCAGAAAGCAAGTCAGTCGCCTGCGAATGTTCTCCAACTAGGTCATCTTTGCAATGCGAGGAGCAGAGCCAGAGGTGGCATCCCCGTGAGCGGCTTATACAGGCACACAGCTCATCCCCATAGAAACGCCATGTCATCTAAGTCAGGCCACGGTGTCCCCGCCACCAGGCTCCCCTCCCCAGGTGGGACATGACCCACCTGCAGAGACCCACACACAATACCCCCGCGCTCTGCTGCACCTGTGCGGGCACAGCCAGCCCCTGGAGCCAGCCACAAGCGAGCCTGGGGAAAGGAAGCACAGGGCCTCCCAGATCCCGGCTGCGGGAACCGAGAGGGCAGGACCAGGAGGATGTGGCTGACGCCGGATGTGGTTTGAGACAGCGTCTACTTCCACGACAACCCCAGGGACCTGTGAACTCATAGGATTAACCACGGCTGCAGAGCCCCCCAAAACCGGGGCAGCCTCAGATGTCGAGGAGTCAGAAGACACTAGGGTAATGGGGGTGACGCACAGAGGGTAGGGGGCACCCTGGGTCAGAGGGCCAGCTGCTGCAGAAGACGAGGGACGTGTCCCTCTCAAGACGAAAGGGACCCGGTAGGCCTGCTACCAGTCTCACAAATGGCCCTCAGACGTTTCTGCAACATGTGTGCTCCCAGGCTGGGAAGACACCCCAAAGCGCCACCTGCTTGGCGTGGGCCTGGGCGGGAATCTCCGTGAGTCCATTGCTGCCCCCTGCCTGCGCCCAGAGGCAGCAGGCCCGGGCGGGCAGTCAGGCAGGTGGGAGGAGGACCCAGGCCCAGCCCTGCCTCCGGAGGCTCAGGCACGTGACAAGGAGCGGGGTGGGGGCAGAAGCACGCTGATGTGGGCCCGCGTGGGTGACGGTTTTATTCATGCTGTTTCCAGGAAGGGGTATCGGAGCTGCAGCAGCCTGCACCCTTGGCGGTCTCGCCCTCGGCCGTGGGGTGCTGGTGGTGGCGGCAGCAGCGGCGGCCTACGGGTCCTCGATATCCAGGAACTCCTGCTTGGGGGGCGCCGCCCCGCGGTACCATGCACAGGAGCCGTCGCTCCTCTTGATGCAGGCAAAGAACTTGGCCTGGTGCCCGTTAATGTTCTTCTCCGTGACCCAGTCCATCCAGAGGCACTCGTCCGGCGACGAAATGTAGCACGGGATCATGGGGCAGCGTGTGATCTGCGGGTGTGACACAGGCAGGCGGCCTTAGTCGGGACCGCCTGCACCCCAGCCGGCTGGACCCCTCCCCTCCACACCTCCCGCACCTGCTCTGAGCCAACCTCCAGGACTCACAGCAGGCCACCTGGGCTCCACCAGACAGTTTTGCTTTTTGCCTCAGATTGGTTTACTTATTTGAACAGCAGAGTGACAGAGGAAGGTGGGCAGCTGAATAGAAAACCTCTCCTCCATGACAGCTGGTGCCAGGCCAGCCTGAAGCCAAGTCTCCCTCAGCTGGGAGGAGGCCCTGGCACCTGAACCTCACCTACTGCCTACCAGGAACATCAGCTGGGAGAGGGGGGCTTCATATGCTGTGCCACAGTGTCCAACCCCAGTGCCCCTCCCAGGCAGAGCCCCGGCTCATCCTGCAGCACAGGCTCCGAGGTGAGTGGCAGCTGCTATCTTGGCAATGGGGGGAGACCGCGGCAGGGTCGTGCAAAGGGGCTGGTCTCGGGCACTGCGGCCAGTGCTGCTGCAGGTGGCCTTCCAGAGAATTCGGGCTGGGAAAGGACAGAGGCCTCCAAGTAGTTCCGGCCACCCCGAACCTGCGGCCCCTCCCATGGTTCTGTGCCCAGCCCAGTATCTCCTGATGCCACACTCCAGTGACATTCAGGAGCCAGGGAGGTCGCTCCTTCCTTGGCTAGCTTGGAGAATCAGAGCTGCCACAGCTGTGCCTGGCATGACCACCTCGGGGCTGACCGTGAGAAAGGAGACAGGCAGTTACGTGGACCCATGCTTGGAAATTTCTAGAATGTTGTAGAAAGCACAACGCCTGGGTGGCTGTCACGAGGCCATGAGACCAACATCCCTTGCTCTCAGAATTTCCCTTCCTTGAAGGCTTCTAGAAGCTTCTGGGCTGCATGACCAGCTCTGAAAACTGTCACTTTCCCTGTGTTCCTTGGAAGACGTGCACTCAGGACAATCTGGGGACAACAGGCTCCCTGAGAGGGGCCGGGAGCAGAAGCGAAGGCTGCGGGGCCGAGGCAGAGTCCCGGCGGTCAGCAACCACTCACCTTGCACTCGCAGCCCATCTGGTACCTGTGGTTCAGGCTCTTCTTCTGCGTCGTGCTCAGCGAGTCCCAGGGCACGATGAAGTCACACAGCGTGACATGCATCTTGCCGTCCCCCTCAGCTTTACCTGCGGACAGAGCGTATCACGGCTCGACGCTGAGCCTGAGCTCTGGCCAGCCTGCGGGCCTGGCCACTTGTTTGTTGTTAATGAGCCTGAGCTCTGGCCAGCCTGCGGGCCTGGCCACTTGTTTGTTGTTAATGAGCCTTGCTGAGAAGCGAGAGAGACACAGAGAGACTCCTCGATCCACGGTTCATTCCCCAGGCGCCCCTAACAGCGGGAGGCTGGGCTACACCCAAGCCAGCGGCCTAGCCGCCAAGCCAGCCTCTTCCACGGGTGGGGCGGGGGCCCAAGCCCTGCTGCCTTCCCAAGAACATCAGCACAAGGATCCAAAGCAGGGGACTGGGGACTCGAACCTGGGCCCAGGCTAGACACTCTCCCCACAGGACCAGTACCGACACCCCACCCTGCCGCCTCTCTGAGGCGTTCTGCTTCTGCAGCAGATCCGAAGCAGAAGGATGGGGGGCTGCAGGCCTCGGTAACCAGCGCCCTCCAAGTCCCCCGGCAGCAGGAACAGGTGCCTGCCCTGGCCAGCGTTTTCTGCTGGGCCTCTCACGGCCAGCACCAGCTTTCCATGAAGGCAGGGGAAGGCAGGAAGGGCTGGTGAGACACTGTGTACCCCCTCAGCGCCCCCTTGACAAGGAGCGGTGCAGTCCCTGGGAACCCTGATAGGACCCACTTTGGGAAGCAGTGCTGTGGCACCATGGGTTAAGCCGCCACTGCCTGGCACACACATGGAAGACCGGGATGACGCTGCAGTAGCCTGTCTAGCCAGGCCTAGTCCCGGGTGCTGGCGGCCTGTCTGCAGACTGAGCGAGCAGACAGAACATCTCACTCCCTCTCCTCTCTGTGACTCTGCCTTTCAGATAAACAATCTTTACAAAACTGGCCCATTGTGTGTGTGATGAAAACGCAGTTGGACACACAGGCCAAAGCATCTGTTACAACATCCTGCCTAAAAAAAAAAAAAAACAGAGCCTGCATTTGAGACAGAAAAACAAGGACTAATTAAAATGCGTAACCAAGGATGGTTGTATGTTTATTCCTGATCTGAGAAAGACGACCCAGGCCCCAGCATTTCCTGGACGCAGTGCCACAGGGCCAGGGCCGCACGTGCGGGTACGTGGGGAGGGCTGAGCAGGCTGGCACGCTGGCTCCGGCTCCAGGAGGGCTGCAGCACCTGTGTCTGGCCCACCCAGCTGTGCCCGCAAGGGAAGCTGGTCCAGTGTACCTGGGGAAGCAGTGGAGGCTGGCTCAAGTGCTTGGGTCCCTGCCAACCACGTGGGAAACCCAGCCGGCTGCAGCTCCTGGTCCCTCGCTTCAGCCTGGCCCTGCCCCAGCTGGTGAAGCCATCGGCGGAGTGAACCAGCAGAGGGTCAGAACTGTCCCTCCCTCACTGTAACGCCGCCTTGCAAATCAATAAGCAGAAAACAAAGACATTCTCAGGCAGCAGGCAGCTGTGACCGGGGACCCCACATCTCTGGGGGGCCCCCATTTTCATCCTCACCCCAACCTTCCAAGGCAGACCCTCCTGTCACTGTGCCCTGGCAGGTGCACCCAAGTCAAGTGTCCTGGTACAGGACAGCAGCCAAGCAGGCACCAGAGCTGGGACATGGAGCAGGTAGGAGAGCGAGGCACGGGGGCACTGCCAGGAGCTGGGGGAGGGGACAGGCACTGGCAATCTCTGGAAATTGGTAATTAGGCAACACTGAGCATACCGTCATTATTATTGCTATTTTAGGATTTATTTATTTGAAGGGCAGAGTGCAGAGACAGATCCTGCATTTGCTATTTCAACTCCCTCCACGGCCACAATGACTGGGACTGGGCCAGGAGCTTCTTCTGGGTCTCCCATGTGGGTGAGAAGGCCCCAGGCACAAGGCCCACCATCTGCTGACCTCCACCAGCAGGGAGCCGGGTCAGAAGTTACAGCAGCCAGGACTCCAGCTGTTTGTTACCTACATGGGATGCCTGGCATGGCACACTGAATAGACTTCCTACGGAGCACACACTGTGAGCGGTCCCTGTGGTTTGTTGAAGGGCAGCTGAAATGCCTACAAGCGCCTTTTAGCAATCTCACACGTCTTCCTGGCTGAAGGCAGAAATGGAAACGCATGGCATATAAAACCCGTCTCGGGGCAAGCCGGTTGAGGTCTGCGTGGACGTGGCAGACCTCTGGTGCACTCACCCAGTGACCCTCAAGAGTCACTGACAGTGGGCCTGGGAGCGGCCCGGCAGCCACGTCTCCCAGCTCTCCACCCTCATGACACTCCATCGGGACACAGGCGTCTCCCTGCTGCTGGCACAGCACACTCCCCAGCATGGGCCCCGTCCGTGACCCTCCCGTGCCCAGGCCTCAGGCATCCTGGGCTCCCTGGGGAGTGCAACGGAGGTTGCAGCTTGAGCCACACACCTTGGGGCCCCTGGTGACATGGCTCCTGACTGCTGGACACTGCCCAGCTCTTGGGCGCACGTGCCTGGGGGCCCAGGGCCCCCAGGCATGCGCTGACCAGCTAGGGGCCAGCTCTGCAACATCTTCCTCTGCTTAGAGCGGGCCGGTTCCCCACAGACACTGGCTCAGCCCCCTGGCTGTATCCTGGGCTCCCAAGGCAGAGTCAAGGCTGCAGCCTGAGCATCTACTTTAATTTTTCTGGGGTTCAGTCTGGCCATGGGGGATTTTACAACCTCCAGGGAGCCGCAAGCGACAAGGGGCACCTCTGCCAATGGGCCCCCAGCCCCTCTCTGAGTTCCTGCTGCTCTGCAGTTTGATCACAGGCCTCTAGAGGGCAGTGTGGGGAATGGACGGCGGCTGGCTCGCCAGGGGCACCTGCCACTAGACGCCCAGCCCTCAGGCCCCCCACCCATCTCTCCATCTGACTATATTCTTCTTGTTGAAAGAACAATAGAAACTGGAAATGCAAAAATGGCATAGCCCCTTCAGAAACTTACCTGTGCAGCTTCCCAAGAGGCCCCCAGGCCCTCCCTGAACTTGACTCCAGGGAGCCCCGAGAACCCAGAAACCATGATGTGACTGTGTGCACACAGGCGCACCCCCCAGCCATGGCCACAGCAGCTGTCCACTAACAGGAAGGCCAACACCCACAGCCCTGTGTATGGGTTTCCCGGCGTCACAGTGGGGCCAGGAGCCGAGCCCCTGGAGAAAGTCGCCACCCACACCCACCTGCAATGAGGTACTCCTTCTTGCCGCCCATGTCCAGCGACACGCCGCACACGGCCGAGGAGGGGGCCGTGTAGATGAACTCGATGTCTTTGTCAGGGCCCTTGAACATCTGTAGAAACAAAGCGAAGACTGCTGGAGGCCAGCTGCCCAGCGGCCAACACCACTCCCGCCCACAACACTCCAAGACAGCCCAGCGTGGAGGAGGACCCAGGCCCGTGCCAGCCTGGCAGACTAGCGGGTGACACCACTCCTTAAGGGCGAGTCTGGGGTCTATGCTCTGCCTGATGCCCCCACACCATCCACCTCAGGGCTGCTCCTGAACTGGGGCCGGTGTCTCCCCATGAGTCCGCTGCCACACAGGGGCAGCCCCTACCGTCCCAGGAGCCCTGATGGGACGTGACCCCGTCCCTTGCGGAAGGGGGCTCCGACTGGCCTCAGAGGGCTTCCTTTCCTTAAGGGCACTCTGGGAGGGGCCTCAGTCCTGTTTTCCCAGTCTCCACGAGCACACCCAGGTGGGGCAAGTTCATCTGTGATGCCGTGACTGTGACCGAGCAGCTCCACTCCACCCACACCCACACCCACACGCAACATCCTCTCTGCCCCTTTCGCAACCCCAGATGAGGTCATGGCACAGCCCTCTACTTCCTGTTTCCTGCCTCCCCACGGGGTCAGGGCCTTCCATGGTCCACCCCTCCCGACGACGACACTCTAACACCGTGCCACGACTGCTCCGTGGTAGGAGCCGCCCGCTGCCCTGGGCTGGGCTGGTCCTCTGGCCAGTTTCGTCAGCCGCCCCCTCGCGGGGCAGCCCCCGGCACCCTGCCCCAGCTGGACACGGGCGGGCGGCTCACCTTGATCTGCTTGATCTCATACTGGATCCTCTTGATGGGATTGCCGTAGATGTCATTCCCAGAGTCCACCTCCTTCTCACTGACCGCTTTGGCCCTGATCACTGCAACACAGAAGACACGCAGTGGAGACACTTCTGGAAAGATCCTCCCGGCTCCAAGGTGGGGGTGGGCGTTCAGGCCTGCAGGAGGAGCTGGAGAGGCCTGACCAAGAGCCTCCCATGGCTCATGTGCTGACCAGCCACTGTGTGGGGCAGGCAGCCAGAACACAGAGCTCCACCCAACCGAGTGGGCTACCACCTGCTCACCAGGTCGGGGAGCCCCCCAGCCTGGGCCTCTCAGCAAACAAGCTCCTTGAGAGGGGCTGTCTCAAGGCCCGGGGCTCTGTGTCCTCAAGCGCCCACACGTGACTTCATGCAGTACCTCTCAGTACCAGGCGCACGACAGGGATGGAGCCTGGATGTGGCAAGACGGGGCACGGACGGACCCACGACACGCACCCCGTCGCAGCTGTGGCTGGAAGAACGGAAGGGCAGACGCCAGTGAAGGAGCCCACAGCAGCAGAGACGAGCAGGTGACGAAGGATCTGCAACGTTCTGGAGCACAAGGCTTTCCACTGGCAATTATGCCGACTGCATGTGCCACCCCTGGGGCCCTGACTGTGCGGGGTCAGCGCTTCGTGCTGTTACTCAGGCCGGGCCCTCCCCCTGGGTCAGGCTGGTGGCACGGCCTGTCTTAATGGCTTTTAAAAAGCTTTGTTCTGCAACATTCCGGAGGCACTGGGTCACAAGCAAGTGTCCCGCGGGCGTCGGGAGGAGCAGGTGGTGCCAGGTGCCAAGGAGCTTCTCTCCTTGCCCGCCGGCACCCAGCTCAGATATCCAGCACTCCATCACCTAGACTCCAGCCTTGCCCGCAGCCCCCGCTGAGCCCAGGCCCGGGTCCCACTCGCCCGCAGCCCCCCACTGAGCCCAGGCCCGGGTCCCACTCGCCCGCAGCCCCCGCTGAGCCCAGGCCCGGGTCCCACTCGCCCGCAGCCCCCGGCTGAGCCCAGGCCCGGGTCCCACTCGCCCGCAGCCCCCGCTGAGCCCAGGCCCGGGTCCCACTCGCCCGCAGCCCCCGCTGAGCCCAGGCCCGGGTCCCACTCGCCCGCAGCCCCCGGCTGAGCCCAGGCCCGGGTCCCACTCGCCCGCAGCCCCCCGCGGAGCCCAGGCCCGGGTCCCACTCGCCCGCAGCCCCCCGCGGAGCCCAGGCCCGGGTCCCACTCGCCCGCAGCCCCCGCTGAGCCCAGGCCCGGGTCCCACTCGCCTGCAGCCCCCCGCGGAGCCCAGGCCCACTCCCTTCCTCTGTTGAGCTGAGGCATGAGTGGCCCAAGTTCCGATCCTTATCCCACATGCGGGTGGCGCAGGGATGTTTCTGGGGTTGGTGCCCCCTAACCCCGAGAACCAAGGGCTTTGCGTCCACACAGAAGGTCCCCACCCACCCCCATCTCCGGATTAATCCTGCCATGAACGTGTTCTTCCTGTAGCCAGGGAAGCAACCCCCAAAGAAGCCAACAGAGCTCCTTGGAAACAAGTTTTAGAAGCAGCCATGACCCGGAGCTTGCCACTAGATTCTACACATTAGGGACCAGAAAGCAAGTCCAAGGTGCATGGCTGCCCTCACCCCGAACGCCCTGAGGGTCCCCGGGCAGGTCAGACACCTTCCTTTGCCAAGGTGGTGAAGGTACAGAGCCCGCGGCCAACTCAGAACAGAGGCAGCCTTGGGCCCAAGGGCCGGGGTGATCAGGACTCAGGGTTGCCTGGTCACATCACAAGGTGCCCGATACACAGCATGTTCTTCAGGACGATGGAAGGCAGCAGTGCAGGGCAGCTTGGGGTGCTGTGGGCCACGTACCTAGTCCTTGGTGAGCACACTGTATAGATGCCCTCCCCCACCCGCAGCACCCCAGATTCTGACTCGTCCCAGGGTCACAGTGGCAACCTTTCCTTTCTTTTAAAAATTTATTTATTTTATTCGAAAGACAGATAGACAGAGGGGAGAGACAGACAGGAAGATCTTCCATCTGCTGATTCATTCCCCAAGTGGCCACAATGGCCGAAGCTGAGCTGATCCGAAGCCAGGAGCCAGGAGCCTCTCCCAGGTCTCCCACGCGGACACAGGGTCCCAAGGCTTTGGGCTGTCCTCTCCTGCTTTCCCAGGCCACAAGCAGGGAGCTAGATGGGAAGTGGGGAGGCTGGGATTATAACCGGCGCTCATATGGGATCCCAGTGTGTGCAAGGCGAGGACTTTAGCCACTAGGCTACCATGCCAGACCTGAAAACTTTCCTGTTTTGAATGGTTGGAAAAGTATTAACTGGCTGGATCAGTGTCGTGCCTCAGTGGGTTACACCGCCTGCGATGCCCGCGTCTCTGAGTGCAAACCAGAGACCACCGCTCCACGTCCCATCCAGCCCCCCGCTAAACACTGGGGAAGCAGCAGGGGACAGCCCAGGCGCTTGGGAGACCCAGAAGCAACTCCTGGCTCCTGGCTTCAGGCTGGGCCAGCTAGGATCACTGCAGCCTTTGCGGGGGGACCAGCCAGTGGGAGAGCTGCATCTCTCCCTCTCTGTAATCCTGCCTTCCGGTCTGCTTAGTCAAGGGTTCTGGATAAATCTGTAGGGTCAAGACTGGAAGCTAAGGGCATGTGAGCACCACACATAGGCACCTGGCTTGGTGCCAGATGCCAGCCCCCTGCTGACAGACCCTGGGGAGCAACGGTCCATCTTAGATACCGGGGTCCCTGACCCCACATGGCAGACCTGGGTAGCACCCAGCCCGGGTTCCAGGCAGCCGAGGGGTAAACTAGGCCATGGGGGCTTTCTTTATCCGTTTCTCTCTCCCATAAACAAAATTTGAAAAACAAAAGTAACACAATTAACTGGCACTGGGACCAGCACCGAAGCAGTATGGGTAAAGCTGCCCTCTGCCAGAATCCCAAGTGGGCACTGCTTAGTGTCCCAGCTGCTCCGCTTCCAACCCAGCTCCCCGCCAACAACCGGGAAAGCAGCCCCCTGCGCCCAGGTGGGGGATCCAGACGAGGCGCCTGGCTTCGGCCTGCCCCAGCAGCGGCGGGTATAGCCATCTGGGGACGGAAGATCCCCTAACTGGCCAATAAACAAGTAAGTTTTAGGATGTAGAAGGGCGCTTGCAGGGAGAAGGGGGGCATAGGCAGCCCTCATTTCCAACTCTGCCACCCAACCCCGGGTCTCAGCTCAGACTCTTCCGGCTTTCCATCCTGGGTGGGAACCTCCTCCCTGAATTTACAAAAGGAGAGAGGAAGTGGGGTGCAGGGCAGGCAAAGCAGCAGCAGGCAGCACCCCTCTGCGGGCCTAGAGGGGCGCACCTCTGTCCTGGCAGACACCCCCGCACCTGCTCCAGGAGGTCCTGCCTGGGAGAGGCTCCTGTGACACAGCTGGCCTTGCAGGGTGACCTGTCCCTCCGTGCAGGCGGGAGGCCAGGCCATGGGTAGGCGGAGGGCAGGCCACAGGCGGGAGGCCAGGGCAGGCAGAGGGCAGGCCACGGGTGGGAGGGCAGGCCACGGGTGGGAGGGCAGGGCAGGCAGAGGGCAGGCCACGGCTAGGAGGGCAGGCCACGGGTGGGAGGGCAGGCCAGGCAGAGGGCAGGGCAGACAGAGGGCAGGCCACAGGTGGGAGGGCAGACCACGGCTAGGAGGGCAGGGCAGGCGGAGGGCAGGCCACAGGTGGGAGGGCAGACCACGGCTAGGAGGGCAGGGCAGGCGGAGGGCAGGCCACAGGTGGGAGGGCAGACCACGGCTAGGAGGGCAGGCCACAGGTGGGAGGGCAGGGCAGGCCACGGGTGGGAGGGCAGGCCACAGGCGGGCAGGAGGGCAAGGCAGAGGGTTCCCCTGAAGCAACCCCCAGACCCTCCTGGTGGACCCGAGGCCCACCCCAGGTTAGAGGGATGGATGGAAAGAAACCAAAGAATTTGGTGGGGGTGGGGTTAAAGCCAGGGAGTCCACACCTGTTGGCTGAGCAGGCCAGGCTCAGAGGGTGTCCACGCCCCAGGGCCCTGATGGAGATTCTGCTTTGTGCCCCCAGATTTCAGCCTCTCCCTAAGCAGACCTAGTGTTGTTTTTCTTCCCTTCCACTGTTCACACACCATCTGGGTTTGAGATCAAGGGTGACCCACTGCAGACGCTGGCTACTGGAAGGCAGCCGTGGACCACATTCAAAGCACACGCAACCACATGGCCCAGCCGCACCCCTCGGCCCAGGGCCATGTGAAGTCACTTCCCCCCGGCCAGGGCCCCTGCACAAACAGCCAGAGTCGGCTCAGCCAGAACGGGACCAGGACGGGCTGAGAGGTGGGGGGCAGGGGGAGGGCTAGAAGTTGGGCTGTGCTGCATGTGGCTGCCTGGGAAGAGGCAGCAGAGGCCAGACTGGCCACAGCTGCCCAGGACTGCAGGCAGCGAGGTGCCCAGGAAGGGGCTGCTAGAAACAGGGTCCCTGCTTGGAGTGCAGCCCCCACACGCTGTGTTGGCAGCAGATCCCCCGTGACTAAACCCTGCTCCCAGCTCCCACACACGGGCCTGGTTGCCCTGGGCTGACCGGGACAGCTCCCATTGGGCACTCACAGACCGTGGCCCCTAGGGCCGCCCCAGAGGAACTTGCGGAAGGCAACCAGCAGCAGCTGCTGCGTGGAGGGTCACAGGTACCAGCTCTGCAGGGGGCCTGGCAGCTCCCAGATGCGTGTGCACAAACGCATGTGCAACGCCGCTCTGGCTGCGTACACCTGTCCTGGCCCCTGGCAGAGCACAACAGCCATCCCAGGGAGGAACCTGCAGGCTCCGAGCTGTGCTGGGTGCCCCTGGCCCACTCAGAAACACGAGGTCCCACGTCTGTAGAGCTGGGGAGCACCAGGAACCCTGCCACCCTGCCCTCACGTGACAGCCAGCAACATCCTGACATCCTGCTTCTGCTGTGGGCCACAAGGACGACTTGGCCAAGGTCAGTTGACCTTTGCATTCTGGTCTGGCCAGTGGACCTGGGGTGTCTCTACCCCAGCCACCCACAAAACCCTCTGGAAGGGGAGGGGTGGTCCATTCACCTGCCCACAGCAGGCAGGGACAAGGGTCCACAAAGCCCCTTGTGTGAGCCTTGTGACAGCCAGGGTCTATGGGGCCTCAGTTGTTCGTAGGTAACTGACCACCTGGGCTCACAGGGGACAGGGAAGACCACCTGGAGTCCCCCGCCCTTGAGGTGACGGCATCAGTGCAGGGGGCCAGCCCCACTTGTCAGCTCAGGCTTCCCAGGGCACGGAGCTCCTGGCCTGCCCAGCCCCTCCACGCCAGCCCCTCCAGCTCAGCGGTGGAGCAGTCTCCAAGTTCGCTCCTTTTAGGGAAATGAAGGGGAAAGGGGGCCTGTAGCAGAGTAATTAAAAACAGCCCTGCAGTGGTGGGCGGGACCTGGCTTGCCTCTCCCTCCCACCACGCCCTCTGGGGGGGTCCTCTAAAGCTCCCCTTACCCCAGAAGTCAGCCACTGCCTTTTCGGGTGTGGGGGAACCCACCATGGCGGGAAGGGCTGTATCTGTTGGGGAGGGGTCAGTTACGGCCAGCTTGGGGCTCAGGCCGGAGGAGGCACAGGTTGGCAAAGAGGCACCCGGCTCAGGGCAGGTTACTTGAGGCTGGGGGAACAGGGTTAAGAAGGGGACAGGGCACACAGCAAGATGAGGGAACACAGCCAACCCCCCACCATGAGCCTGGCACCCGTGCCGTGCCTGCCTGGCAGACTCCTGGATCCCAGTGCATCCACGTGAGCTGTGGCCACTGGGTGCCTGTCTCCATGGAGACCGCCCTCCCATCCCCATTTCCTGTTCCTCGCCTCTGAGTGCAGTACCCTCCGCATGCCTCCCTGCACCCCACCCTCCCATGCAGCCCCAGGCGACCCCGTCCCCCCTTTTTCCTCCCGCCTCCCCATCAGGGCCTCAGGCTGGGCCCTCCCTCTCACGTGCTGCTGACTCATTTGCAAAAAATGCCCAGGGCTCTGGGGAGGGCTTGCCGAGAACAGTGCGGCTTTGTGGAGGGAACTGCGGGTTGCACTTTCCCCACCAGGACCCCACGAGGAGCCAAGCGCAGCCCCTCGAGCCCCAGGCCCGGCAATGGCAGGAGCCAGGGGCAAGGTGGAGGGAGCCTGGAGGGGCTGTGGGCTGTATATCCCTTGTTTCAGGCCTGGTCAGCAGGGACAGCCCAGAGCCCTGGGACCCTCATGGCTGGGCTAAACCAGCCACTTCTCTGGGAGACACAAACAGCGTGGTGGGAGCCAGGGGCTCTGGTGGGCTCTCGGAGACCCGTGCCCACCTCCAAGGTCCTGCAGGCATGCACAGGCACACTGGCCAGCTCAGAGCTGGAAGTGTGAGGCGGCGGCCAAACCTCAGAGCAGGGGGGCCACACCTGCACCAACAGCAGCCCTCTGGTAGCTGTGCCTGCCATGCACCTGCCAGACAGTGTGGCGGGCCTTCCCCGCGCTGGCTGTCAATAGCTGACCCTGGCAGTGTGCATAGAGGATGCCATGTCCCCTTCCCTGCCCCTCACAAACTTTCTGAACGAACAAGGTGATCCGTGCAGCATCAGCTCAGCCATGGAGGCTTGCCAAGCCCGCGGACCCACAAAGCAGGGAGGGAGGTGGGCACAGGGCTCTGTCTGCAAAGGAATGGCAGGCTTGACAGCCACCGAGGGTCAGGGCCCTCCCTGGCCCCACCCATAGCGTCTGGGCCAATCTCCAAGAGCTCCCTGCCCTGCCAGGTGGTAGCACCCGCTGCTGTATGGATGAGGGTGCAGCATGAATCCAGGCTGTGGAGCCTGTCCTTCAGGGAGGGCAGAGGGAGACCAGGCAGGTGCTGGCAGGCCTGGGAAGTGTGTCTGCCTCTGTGCCCTCGTGCCCGAGATGAGGATGGTGACAGAGACATGCCACAGTGGGCATAAGTGGGCTCAGCCAGCTGAGGAGGGGCCCAGTGGGTCAGGCACAGAGTCTGTGTTACAACCACGGGTGGGGTTTTGGTCTCCTGGAAGCAGCTGCGAGGTGCCTGGAAGGGAGGCTAGGGGGTAGGCAGGGCAGTGGTCCGGCTGTGAGCAGGAGAAAAACGGAGGCACAGCTAGCCGAGACCCTCAGGCTTCTGGGGCCAGAAGGTCCCATGACACCTGACAAAGGAGTCTCCTGCATCCTACAGGGAAGTGGGGTCCTGGCGGCAGTGCCATCGCTCGCACCGTCGGCCTGGGCAAGCAGCTGGACCGCCCCACTCCAGCTTCCTCGGGGACAGAGGGGTGGTGCTGGGGGCCTGGCCTGGTTGCCAGGGGCTATGTAGGTGCAACCCCAACAGGAGAGACACAGCCTCCACCAGGGTGCGGCTCACGGGTGACCGAGGGCAAACCTACCTCGCCTGCACCACACAGCCACAGAGGCCATGCTGAAAACGCAAACTGTGACCAGCCACGCAACAACAGAGGTCCCGCTGAAAACGGGAACCGTGACCAGCCACACACCACGCATCCTGCCACGCCCCAGCTCTAACCCCAGTGATCCCACAACACACTCAAGGCCCCCCAAGCAAAGGCGATGCTACAGCTGTAGCGAGGCACCAGGCAGGTGCAGGGGACATGACAGCGCCACACCGTCTTCTGGCCTGGGAAGAGCAGCAGGCCTCCCCAGCCCTGGTGGTCCTGAGAGAGAGGAAGGGCGAGTGAGACTAGTTTACATCTGCTGGCTTACTGCACAAAAGCCCGCCAGCTGCCAGGGCTGGGTTGGGCACCAGCCAGGAGCTGGGAGCTCCACCCAGGTCTCCCCTGTGGGTGGCAGCGACCCAAGGACAAGAGCCGTCACCTGCTGCCTCCCAGGGCATGCCTCAGCAGGCAGCTGGACTGGAGGCAGAGCTGGGACTCCAACTCGGGCACACAACGTGGGATGTGTGCACTCCACCATGTGGTACACACGCTGCTCACCCACAGCCACGCCGTGTGATGGCAGGGCGGCCCTAGCCCACGGCATTCTGGGAACAGGTGCTAGGAGGTGGCCCCATTTCTCTCCCCAACCATGGGAAAGCCGCAGGAGCCACTGAGGCCCAGATGAGGGTAGGAGGCTGTTCACTGAGGCTGCGGATGAGGACGGAGGACACAGAGCCCGGTGGGACGCCGAGGCCTGCATCCAGCCTGGTACTCCAGGCAGTGGGCCTGCCAGTCATGCTACACTCACTCATGACGCATGGTACCCTAGGTGCCCCCTGGCTCTCGTGGGCACTGCTCAGTGCAGCAGCTAGAGGGTGCGCATGTTTATCCAGGAGATGCCACAGGCAGTGGTCCAAACATTCCGAAGGGATTAAAGGGACCACGAGTGGACAGCCCAGCACACTCTCCGATGCTTCCAAAAGCACTTTTTCTGGCCTGTGCTGTGGTGCCAGAATCCCATACGGCACCAGCTTGAGTCCCAGCTCTCTACTTCCAATCCAGCTCCCTGCTAATGGCCAGGGAAAGCAGTGGAGGAGGCCCAAGTGCTTGGGTTCCTGTACCCACATGGGAGACCCACAGGAAACTCCTGGCTTCAAACTGGCCCAGCTCTTGCCACTGTAGCGGGGAGTAAACCAGTGGATGGAAAACACCTCTGTCTCCTCCTCTCTCTGTAAATCTATAAAAAAAAAAAATCAAAATTCAAAAAAAGCATTGGTGCCAGTGCCCCAGATGAAGCCACAACAGCACTGGTGCCGACGACCTGCTTCCCCACATGTGTCATGGGTACAGAAGCTGGCACACTGGGCAGGCAGCTTGGAGAGCAGCCATGCAACGATGGAGGGGAACCCTGGAGGCCACAGGGTGTGCCCAGAGCTCGGGAGACGCTTCACAGCAGCTTGCTGCGACTCCAGCCAAGCACACCGGCCAAGCTGAGCAGCTGTGTGTTAACAGCACGGGCAGGAGCAGCGCCAAGACCAGCAGGTGTGTGTCTAAGCAGTGGCTGGGCCAGGAGAGGGGTGGGCACAGTGGGCAGCAGCCACTCTTGGCAGCTATCCCAGATCCTGGGCTGGGTGGTAGCCCCTCGGTCCACCGTGGCGGCATCTACACCACAAGGTAACCAAGGCGGATCTTTCCTGGGTCAGTCTCCAAGGATGGGGATCCACCATGCTTGGAGGGCATGGGGAGACGGGAGGGAGGCCCAGCAAGTGTCCTAGTCTTAGGAGCAAGCAAGCTGTGGCCGAGGACTGGCCCACCCACCACCTGCTTTGCGCAGAGTGGCTACTGGGGCCTCATCCACACCCACTCACTAGGACCCCTCTCCAAGTTCAGAGCAGTTCTCCCAGGAGAACTGCGGGTGGGAGTGGGGGGGGGGAAGCTACAGCCCGAGGTCACCTCCACCTGCCGGCCCAGGGGAACACCCCAGGCAGGTGGGCTTTCTGCTGCTCTCTCAGAAGTTTAAAGTTGTCAGAACACATTAAGAGACTAACATTGCAGCATAGCACATTGGGCTACCACCTGCAATGTTGGCAGCCCCTGGGGGGCCTGCTTCACTTCCGATCCAGCTCCCTGCTAACACACCTGGGAGAGCAGCAGAGGATGGCCCAAATGCTTGCGCCCCTGGATGCGGTCTCAGGCTGGCTCTGACACGGCCCAGCTCCAGTGTTGTACTCGTTCAGAGAGCCAGTGGACAGAAGCTCTCTCTCTCTCTAGCACTCTTTCAAATAAACACATCTTAAGAGCACATTAAGCATGACGTACTGTTAAACAACGGGTGGAGGAAGGGCTGGTCATCACTAAGATGCCTGCATCTCACAGGGCAGGGCCAGCTTGAGGTCAACCGCTCCGTTTCCCGAGAAGTCAGCAGAGGATGGCTCAAGTGCCCGGGTCCCCCCACCACACGGGAGATCTGGATGGAACGTGTGGCTCCTGGCTTCAGCGTGGCCCAGCCCTAGTGACTAGGGCCATTTGGGGAGTGAACCAATGGATGGATGTTGTCCGCTCCCTCTTCATTGCTCTGCTTTCAAGCAAATAATCTTAAATATGTTAAACAGTAGGGCTGGCATGATGGTGCAACTAGCTATTCTTCTGTCTGCAAGTACCGGCATCCCATACAGTCCCAGCTGCTCCACTTCCCATCCAGCTCCCTGCCTGTGGCCTAGGGAAGCAGCAGAGGACGGCCCAAAGCCTTGAGACCCTGCACCCGCGTGGGAGACTCAGAAGAAGCTCCTGGCCTCGGATTGGCTCGACTCCAGCCACTGTGGCCATTTGGGGAGTGAACCAGTGGATGTCTCTGTAAATCTGCCTTTCCAGTGGAAAGAAATCTTTAAAAAGAGAGAGAAATTGTATGTGTGTGTGCGTGTGTGTGTGTGTGGCGTGTTTGCTTTTTGGCTTGAACGGCTCAGTGGTTTCAGTTCTATCCCTCAGCCCACAGCTCGGCCAGCAGCTCACCAACAAATGTTATCTCTTGACACTGTGCCTGTCTGACCTTGCACGCGCCTCCATGCGGCGTTTCTCTGGCTGAATGCACCTGGCATTTCCATCTGTCCCTGGGCACAGGAAAACGGACTCAGCCGTGGGGTGCGCGAGCAGGACCCTCCTCCCAGACCCCACCCGGGTTCCCGCTTTGATGCAGGAAGCCTTCCCGATGGGACACCTGAACAAGTATCGGGGCATGGTCAGTGTCAATGGGACCTATGGGTCTCGAAGAGGACAACACGCACACACACACAGGTGCCACTCCCGGCATGGCAGAAGCCGGCGGTGTATTTGTCATGGGGCGACTCTCCCTCTAACACACCTTCTGAAACTCCTGCAAACGTTTCCTGGCTTGATCAAGAAACTGCCTGTGCAGCTTGTTCTGCTCTAGGATCTGCTGCTGAAGGTCACGGATCACCTGACCCTGCAGCTCCTCGTCCAGCACGGTGCTGTCCAGCGGGGACGGGACCCTGTATGCTTTCTCCTTGGCCGAGACCGAGCTGGGGGAGGACTTGAGGTGCGCCAGCAGCGCCCGCCTCCGCTCCCGCCTCTCCTCCTCCAGCTCTGCCATGTAGTGGATTTCCAAGCTCATGTCTGGGTGTTTGGTTTGTCCCAGCAACGCCTTCTGCCTCCTCTGCTCTGTGTCCGACTTGAGCCTCTGCCTCAGAGCTGGCCAGCCGCCGCTGTCTGTCTGTTCCGGAAGGTGCAGGTCAGCGCAGTTATCTGCTGGGGGGGCCGGTGTGGCAGGCTCCGGGTCCACCCCGGGAGCCGAGGTCTGACCCTCATCCTGCGCTGCTGCGGGCTTAGCTGTCGGGTGGGACTTGTTGGTTTGGAACAGCACAGGCAAGGACTCCCCGGCAGGCACTGCTTCAGCGGGGACAGCCCTTTTCTGTCCGGCTGGGGACCCTGGCAGCTCTGAGCAGCCCTGCTCCCCGCTGCCGGGGTCCTGGTCCACCTCACGCCTCCTGGGCTCCAGGTGCAGACTGAGGTGTTCTTTCAGCTTCTGGTTTGTCAGAAACAATGCCTCCAGGGCACACTGCAGCTCTCGCTGGCACCTGTTCTTGGCACCATGCCCGCAAGGCAACGCCTGGGGCTCAGCAGCAGCCTCGCTTTGGCAGGTGGTGTCGGCCGGGCCCAGCTGGGCGACGTCCGTGGTCTTGGTGGCCGCGCTGGGATCACGGCAGCTGCTTTCCTGGCAAGTGGAGCCCCATCCCGGCTGCCTCCGACCCTCACGAGCCAGGCCTCTCTTCCCATCTTTCTGATGCCCAAATTCACCCGCAGGGGCCAAGACCAGGTGCGGCCTCTCCCGGGCCAGGCCTTTGCTCCCTCGGGGGTCCCCCGGCCGGCGGCCGCTGCTACTCCGGTTTGCAGGCGCCCGCTGCCCTTTATTCTTCTCTGGGAGGCCTGGGGATGGGGGGCATCGCAGCTTCTCCGAGCCCAGCGGTTTCTTCTGGGACTTGGGGTGCCAGCTCCGTGGCTTGGTGGGCTTGGCTTCTCTGAGGTCGGCTTTGTGTTTCTTGGCTCTCGGGGGTCTCGGGGCTCCCCGCCAGACCGACCCCACAGCATCACCTGCATCTCCCTCCATCGGCCCTTCTGTCCCGTCCAGCAGCTGTGCCCAGTGCAGCCACTCTGGGTCCCAGGCCTGCTGGGGCGCCACATCCTGCCACAGTACCCTCAGCTCTTCAGCCAGGCGCTGCAGCTGCCAGACCCCAGCACCTCTTTCTCTGGCTGGCAGCAACGTGCGATTCTGCCACAAGGGCGAGGCATCGGCGTCACTGTCCGTGATGGGCGCAGTGGTGGCAGGGCTCGGCTGAGCAACTTGCTCCCCGTCTTCCTGCATGTGTGCGAGCTCTGTTGCCCGGGGCAGCTGGTGACAACTGGGAGTGGAAGCTTTCGCGGGCCCCGAGGGATCCAGGCTGTTTCACGGTAAACCTGCGGGGATGGAAGGACGGACAAGGCTCCCCAGGGCATCCTGACAGCGCGGGGCTTCCGTGCGGCCCGAATCCCGCCTGCAGGGTCTGTTCCACCTCCCCCTGAAGGGGACACAGCGGGCAGTGGCTGTTGAACAGTCTGTATAGGCCTTGCTGCCCAGGAGCCTCCTGGTGAGGTCTGCAGAGTGGTGCTACAGGGTGGTGGGGGAGGGATGCTGCCCGCATCCTATGATGCACAGTACAGCCCCTGGACACGGCCGCCCCGAAAATCCCACCCAAGGATGCTGGGCAAGGAAGCTACAGAAGAGCAGCCCCTGGAGGCAGATCTCAGGCAGCGGGAGGAAACTACTTAAAGGGGAGAGGAGGAAGAAAATGGGGCTGCACGGGGGTAGGGGTGTGCCAGAGTGTGCATGTGTGTGTGTGCACACGGCACGTGAGCTGGGCATGTGTGTCAGTGTGTGCACACGGCACGTGAGCTGGGCATGTGTGTCAGTGTGTGCACATGGCACGTGAGCTGGGCATGTGTGTCAGTGTGTGCACACGGCACGTGAGCTGGGCATGTGTGTCAGTGTGTGCACACGGCACGTGAGCATCTGTGCGTGCCTCTGTGTGCACACAGCACGTGAGCATCTGTATGTGTCTGTGTGCACACGGCACGTGAGCATCTGTGCGTGTCTGTGTGCACACGGCACGTGAGCATCTGTGCGTGTCTCTGTGTGCACACGGCACGTGAGCTGGGCATGTGTTTTAGTGTGTGCACACGGCACGTGAGCTGGGCATGTGTCTTAGTGTGTGCACACGGCACGTGAGCTGGGCATGTGTGTTAGTGTGTGCACACGGCACGTGAGCTGGGCATGTGTGTCAGTGTGTGCACACGGCATGTGAGCATCTGTGCGTGTCTCTGTGTGCACACGGCACGTGAGCATCTGTGTGTCTCTGTGTGCACACGGCACGTGAGCTGGGCAGGTGTCTTAGTGTGTGCACACGGCACATGAGCATCTGATTCTACATGCGTGTCTTCGTGCACATGAACACGGGCCCACATCAGGCACCTGTCACTGCCCTGTCCGATCTCTTCTACAGGGATGACCCGCGTGTTGCAGTCCTGCGCCCTTCCCATGGCCCAGGCGAGCTGCACAGGCTGCTCCCGAGCCCTCCAAGGCACCACTGCCTTCACAGTAACCCTGTGAGGTCACAGAGCTACCATCACCCCCCCACTGTACAGATGGGGGAACTGAGGCAGGGAGATACCTGGCCTGAGTCACACAGCTGGCAAACAGCAGAGACCACTCCTCTGTCCTAGGGTGGACCATAGTACCTGACCACCCCGGGCTGGACCACGGTGCCTGACCGCCCTGGCTTGCCTGCGCTGCTCTCTGCTTTAACTGAGTTCGTTGGAGGCAGGTGACTGCCCCCTGTGCCAACCAGACCATGCACAGAACCTCACTCAGAGGAGCGGTCAGCAACCTGCCCAGTCTGTCTCTCACTGTGATGTTCTGGGAATGGGGCAAGGGCTGGGGGTGGGGAACTAGGCATGACACACAGTGACTGAGAACTTGCACAAAAGTGGGGGGCGGCCGGAGAACACTAGACATTCAGGGGTCCAGCCCCTCGCCCTGGAACACAGACATCGACAGAAACCACCGATGCTTAGAAGGAAACACAAAGCACAGACCAGCAAAGAAGAAACGGGCAGGTGGCAAGTGACCGGAAATAAACCCCTGCGTTAGCACACCAGGAGTGCCGTCTCGTAACCAGGCTAGACAGAGCCGTCATTCCTCCTGCCACAACGAGTGCCAAGGTTGGCACACACCTCCCGCCAAAGCAGGGAGCCAACGACCATGACAGCACAGAGAAAGACCATGAACGCCAGCGGCCGCCGGGGAGAGGCCGACGGAGGCTACAAGGTGTGCCGGATGCCACAGGCACGGCTCCAGCCGGCACGACAGGGAAGTGACAGGTGCTGGGCAAGGAGGTGGAGGGACCGGAGGCCAGCGGGCGTGTCAGCAGGTGCGGTGGCTGGGGACACACAGCAGCCTTGGAGAGGTAGACCTGGACCGGCCACGCGACCAGGACCTCCACCCTGCATCTACATTCCTAAGAGCTGTTGCATCCAGACACACAGACAGTAGCCAGAGTGCCTGGCATCACCCCCTGGGGAGCTGGGCTCAAGCTTCCGGATGCCCAAAATCAAGATGTTCCCTCCAGCGGAACAGCTGGCCACAAGGGCGTCCAGCAGGTGCGAGGGTCCAGGTTGCCAAGCAGGACCTTGTCTGCCTCGGAAGACAGCTGGCAGGAATGCACCCCAGGTCCAGTCGCCTGCACCTGCAACCATGGGTTCACGCTTGTAGCCACAGACTCCCACCTCCCTTCTCCCTTGTGGCCTACACCCACAGCCATGAGCTCACGCCTGCCTTAACCCTCCGTGAACACCAGCGGATCCTGCAGCAGCCCTCCAGCCCCTGATGACCCTGGCCCCTGAGCCCACAGCACCCAGGGCTACACCCGCCACAGAACCACAACATGGAGCTTTCTGGAAACTCAGATAAAAACAGATGACGCCTGGACAGAGAACTCGGGAGCAGCAAGTCCAGGGAACCCACAGTCAGCTCACAGTTCTGACACACACGTGGCCTCAGGCGCTTCCAGCACAGGTCACCCTGGGAGCAGGTCACCGAGGGAGCAGGTCACCCAGGGAGCAGAGGCAGCACTGCAGGCTCCTGGGATGTTTCCCAGAGGAGACCTTTCCAAGACAGACTACTGGAGCCCTGGGCAGGACACTGGCCAAGGGACTTCGGCTGTTTTTGGGTTTCCACCACTGCCTCCTGGCAGCCTGCTGGACAGGCCAAGTCCCGGAGCTCCAAAGTCCCTCACGTCCGTCCAGGCACCTCTGATCCCAGGGTCCTCTGCCCCTCATGCCTGCTGGTCCTGCTGCCGCCCCCTCTCCGAGCCTAGGGCTGCCTTGTGCTGGCCACCACCAACCACTGTGCCAACAGGAGCCCTGCAGAAGGCAGGGGGCAGGGCACCCGTGTGGCCTCAGCACTGGGTCCCCCACAGCACCGAGCAGACACTGGGACCATTCTCTCTTTTGCACTTACTGGGCGGCTACACCCAGCATCTCCTGGGCAGGGCTCCCGGCCACATGAGACAGGAACGCGTCAGGGCCCCCAGCCAGCTCTGGGGCCCCCTCATTCCCCCATCAAAGGCCATCCCACGACGTCTGGGTGGCCGGGGCCAAGGACGCCCGGCACAGGCCCAATACAGCCTGAGGACAACGAGCATCGCAGCTAGAGGCTGCGGGAGGGGCCCAGAACTCATTGTCCAGTTCCAACCAAGAAAACCGCACCCTTGGTTGATGAGGCCAGCGCTCCGGCCCTCTCACTGGTATCAGCACCGTGAGGCTGCCCACTGGGGTGCGCCAGATGGAGCTGAGCTTAAACATCACACATGCCTCCCAGGACCCCACAGACCTGGATGAAGCCCCTGGCTCCGAGCTTCGGCCTCACTCACTCTGGGGATTGAACCAGAGGGTGGGAGCTTTCTCTAACTCCTTCAAGTAAATAAAACAAACCCTTCTAAAAACAACAGAGAAATGGCAGTGTGGGGACACAGGGCTCCAGAGAGCAGCCGGCCGTCAGGCGAGCGTCCCCGGCAGCAGAGCGGGTCAGCTTCTGTCTTCTGAGGCGACAGGCAGCGGCTGGGGTTTCTCCCTCTGAAGCTCCGGCCCTTTCTGGGGTGTTAAGTCAGGGCATCCCTCACACACGGGGCCAGGCCCAACAGCGGCTTCTCCAGCTCACACAGGGTCCAGAGTTCAGCCCCAAAAGCACCAAGCCAAAGAAGGTGGCAACAAGGGACGGCAGGTCCCACTCGGGGGGCAGGTCCCACACTCGGGGGGCTGGTGGGCAGACGCCGTCTGGGGGACGGCCAGGGTCACGGTGAGAACCAAGACCACCAGAGAGGAGGACTCAGCAAGACACGGACCAGGCCCCCTCAGGCCTGAGAGCCACACACAGGAATGACGCAGTGTGGGACAGCATCCTCCAGGACGGCCCAGAGAGGGGCAGGTGGGGTAAGGAGGTTTACAGGGCATGGAAAAGTCTAGAACAAGAGCTAGTGCTGTGACACAGCATGCAGAGCTAGTGCTGTGACACGGTATCCCCTATGGACACCAGCTCAAGTCCCGGCTGCCCCACTTCCCACCTGGCTCCCTGCGAAGGCACCTGGGGAAGCAGCAGAGGCGGCCCCAGTGCTTGGGGAGCCCCGGAGGAAGTGCCGGATTTTAGTCCAGCCTTGCCCTGGCCACGGTGGTCACCTAGAGAGTGAACCAGCAGATGGAAACCTCTCTCTCTTCCTCTCTGTAACTTTCAAACACACTTTTTCTTTTTTTTAAAGAGGAAGTCTAGGTCTAAGGCGGGCGTGGTAGTGAAGGGAAATAAGCAACAGTGTGACCGAGGGCAGGCTGCCCTTGGCCTAACCCCAACCCCTGTGGCTCGGGCAGCCTCAGTTTGCTCATCTGTAGAGTGGGGCTGGTGACGCTCAGTCCCCACCGCTAGGGGAGCCAGGGCTATTCCCGGCAGCAGCAGGCTGGATGGGGTACTTACTGTGTGTGTGTCTCTGGATGACCGCGCTAGACCGCGGAGCACACATCACAGGGGGGCAGAGGTGGGCCCGCTGGCGGGAAGCTCTCTCTGCCGGGCTGTCTTGAAATCATGGGGCAGGCAGGCAAACGCCCATCCCTGGAGGCGTGTGAGCCACGCCCAGACAAAACAACCATCAGAACCACATGTGCTGCCCAGCGGCACCCCCTCACACACACACACACACACACACACACACTGGAGCAGACTGGCCTCAAACACAGAACAAGGGTGCTGCCGGTCCAGCAGGGGGCTCACTGAAATGCCCAGGCCCTGCCCGGGCCAGGGGCTCCTATTCCAGTGACCCTCCCACCTCCAACCCCTCGTCCTCCAAGTCAGTGGCCCCCTGTCCTTCCAGAACAGACTCCCTGCAGGGAGTCCGTGGGGCAGGGTCAGTACAGAGGCCCCAGGGAAAGCTCTGCCCCAAGGACCCCCTTAGCAATGTCACTGTACCCCCCGGGGGGGGGAGAAGAGCCCTCCCTCCCCAAGACATGGCAGGTGCCCCCACCGGGGCCTCAGGGGTCCACTGACCACGGCAGCCGGGATCTCCCTGACCCTCCCTCCACCTGAAGCCCAGCACTTGCCCCTGCTGCCTGTGACCAGCGTGGCCATGGCAACGGCAGAGCCACTGGGCTGTGACATCACGGCAGGGGCAGAGTCAGGGCCAGCAGCCAGCCAGTGGGCCCACGGTCAGGCCAAGGCTCAAATGGCAGCCAGCCGGCGACCACAGAACTGCACCCCCAAGCCAGTGCTCCCCACCACCCCTCCTGCACCAGGGACAGTATCGTCATGGGACCAGGCAGGAGCTCTGTTTCCACGGAGCCAGGTCCCAGCCAGGAGCAGAGGAAGAGGCAGCCTCACTGCCCCACAGGTCTGACTGCCAGCAGGAACATTCAGTCTGGGAAACACGACGGAGCTCCCGCCAGCCCTGCGGTTGGCAGGTCGCGAGGAGAAAGTGGACAGCATGGATGTGGCCGACCGTACAAGGAAGTCAGGGTGGCTGAGCCGAGAGGGGCCTTGTGAGCTACTGGACACTCACACCCCACCCACAGCCTGCATCATGCTTTCTGGCCCTTGGGACAGTAAAACCACGGCCCAGCTGCCCGGAGCCGGGCAACTCCAGGGTGGAGGATGCCTCCAGGGATGGGCAAAGAGCAGCCTGAGCTGAAGCCAATCGGTGTGGCTGCAAGAGGAGAGGAGGTGGCCTTCTCTCTCTGACCCTGAACTTGAAGCCCTATACCCCCGCTGCCCTGGGCCTCTGACCCACAGCCACATCACCAGATCCCCAGGGCGCAGGCGGCGAATATCCACCCACATCCACTGCTTCTACCGACCAGCACGGCCCCACAGGCAGACGCCAAGTCTCAAGTCCACATCCTCCATGTAGGCCATCCCCAAGCCCAGAGCCTCTCCAGCCCTCGTCCTCCGGGCAACAGGACGCCTCGGCTGGGCACGGCTCCCACACTTCCTCCTGCAGGGCTGCTACAGCCAGCTCTGCCCCTTCGCTCATTCACATGAGCGACAGCCAGTAGGTTGCAGCCTGGCCCGCAGGCAGCCGACTCCCGTGAGTCCTAGGGTGAGCTTGGGGCTCCCACAGCCCACAGCTGAGTGTCCAGTTCAGATCCCACCTCTGGTGCTAACACCTTGGGAGGCAGTGGATGAGGAGGGCTCCTGGACTTGGAACCCAGATGGAGTTCCAGTCTCCTGGCTTCGGTCTGGCCCAAGCCCCGCCATTGCCAGCATCTGGGGGTGTGTCAGTGGATGGATAATCAATCTCTCTCCACCTTTCAAACAGATGAAAATAAACACTTAAAAAGTCACATATTTGAGGCTGGTGCTGTGGCATACTAGGCTAAAACTCCATCTCTGGTGCTGGGATCCCATGTGGGCACCGGTTCTAACCCTGGCAGCCCCCGCTTCCCATCCAGCTCCCTGCCTGTGGCCTGGCAAAGCAGGTGAAGACAACCCAAAGCCTTGGGACCCTGCACCCGCATAGGAGACCCAGAAGAGCTCCTGGCTCCTGGCTTTGGATCGGCACAGCTCCAGCCATTGTGGCCACTTGGGGAATGAATCAGCAGATGGGAGATCTTCCTCTCTGTCTCTCCTCTCTGTATATCTGACTTTCCAATGAAAATAAGACAAATCTTAAAAAAAAAAAGAATCCGCAAACACAGTGGGGGGGTGGGGGGGAGGCCCAACATCCCAGGGTGAAATTGCCTCCTGCCTCCCAGATAAGCAGGGCCGAGATGAATGGGCTGTGACTAATGCCTCACACGTGGTCCTAATTACTTCCCGGGGGGGGGGGGGGGACACCAAATCAAAGAGAAGATTTGTTTTCCAAGTCCTCCTGGCTGGCTCACACCTGCCAACACTCCCGCAGCCTCCAGAGCACAGCACCCAGGGCCAAGCCACCAGTGACCCACAAGTCTTCCGACTAAGCAGGACAGAGGGACTTGGCCCCCAGCTACGAAGCCCTCCCTGCCTGCGTCCAGGGCCCCTGGTCAGGAGCAGCCTCCTCTGGTTCCCGCAGCGGAACTCCATGGCTGACCTTGACGGACAGGGTCCCCACGAGTAAGGGGAGAGTGAGGAAGATCCCTTGGCACTGACAACCCCCGGGCAATATGTGCTTTCTCTGTTTTTAAGATTTACTTGTATTTGAAAACCAGGTTCACTTCCCAAATGGCTACAACGGGCAGAGCTGGGCCAGGCCAAAGCCAGAAGTTTCTTCTGGGTCTCCCACATGGGTGCAGAGGCCCAAGCACTTGGGCCATCCTCTCTGCTTTCCCAGGTCATTAGCAGGGAGCTGGGTGGGTAGTGGAACTGCCTGGACTGCAGCCAATGCCCATATGAAATCCTGGCATCTCAGGCGTCAACTTCGCTCCCCATGTCCCTATGGGCGGGTATAGCTGCCTGTGTGAATGGGCACACACAAAGCAGAGACCACAGCTTAGTTCCTGTACCCTCCGGGCCGTGGCTCAACAGGCGTCGATGAGTGATGCCCACAGTGCCCACCCCCATGCCAGGCCTCTGCTCCAGGGACCCCCGAGAAGGGAGGGCTCACAGCTAGGAGGACCACGGCAGGAAGCCCCTGGTGAGGAGCTGGGCCAGGAGCCTAGCAGGGGGCCAGCGGGAGCAAAGAGGCAGCAGGCAGCTGAGTGTGGCCATTGGCACAGCCTGACCACTGCCCCTGAACACACAGTCCAGCCCGCAAGGCCACCCCAGAGAAGCTGTGTCTCTCTGAGCCCGCAATGCCACCCCGGGGGAGGGGGAGATGTCCCTCTGACCACACACAGCCGCTCACAAGGGGTGGGGGGCAATGGCCCTTGGAGCCGAACAGCCGCCTCTGGGGGTATGTCCCTCTGAGCCCGCACTGCCGTCCCCTGGGGGGGTGTCCCTCTGAGCCCGCACTGCCGTCCCCTGGGGGGTGTCCCTCTGAGCCCGCACTGCCGTCCCCTGGGGGGGTGTCCCTCTGAGCCCGCACTGCCGTCCCCTGGGGGTATGTCCCTCTGAGCCCGCACTGCCGTCCCCTGGGGGGGTGTCCCTCTGAGCCCGCACTGCCGTCCCCTGGGGGGTGTCCCTCTGAGCCCGCACTGCCATCCCCTCCCAGCATCTGCAGGGAGCTGGCTTTAAGCCCCTGCAGGTGCGGTGTGGGGTTATTTCATGTGCGGTGGTCCTTGCACGGCAGTGCACACGCTCTTGGGGACTTTAGCCACAGCCCCCAGTGCAGCATCAACACGCTCTCGACACTGGCTCAGGGACCACAGCAAGGACCAGATCAGCTCTCAGGACACACAGATGCCATTTTTGATCCACCCTGGGTGACCCTGGCTTGAGACCCACAGGTGTGGAGGGCGGATGGCACCTGCCCGCCTCCCGTGCCCTGGCCTGGACAGCTCTGAACACTGAGCTACATTTCCGGAGCTCCGGGTCTGGGCTGCAGGCCTGAGTTTAGGAGCACAAGGCAGGCAGGCCGGGCAGGGTCTGCTCGCAGGCAGGACAGTGAGGGTGACAGCAAGGCAAGCCTGCACCCAGAGGCCAGCTCTCTGCCCACGACTGCACCTTCCCCCTCACAGCTCTGGGCCACAGTGTGTCTCCCCCAGGGTCTCCCAGCCCCTGGCTCCAGCCAGTGTCACTTGCTGGCCAGGAGTGCAGACAGAGGCACAGGGCACACGCCCCATGCTCCGCAGGCACAGGCGTCTCCCCCAATGCCTTCCCATGTTTATCCATCCATCTGTCCTTACTGAAGTGGATTCTAACTCGGAGCGGTGGCAAGGGCTGTTCCAGCCCCAGCCCGCCGTGCCACATCTACCAGGGGCTGCGAGGAACCCCCCCGCCGGCGTCTCCGCCACAGCACAAAGGGCCAAGGTCTCAGGACAGACCCTGTCCCCGCAGACACACGATGTCCCTCAGGTCCCCAGGATGTGCCACCCCACAGCCATCCCTGCGGCCTCTCAGGGTAGCCAGAGCTGGGATTCGAACCCAGCTACGCCAATAGACGCATGCACCTCACCTCTACCCACCCCGCCCCACTGAATGCCATGTAAATAACCACATACCTGCATGTAGTCACAGAAACATCTAGAAAACAGCACACGAGAAAATAATGAACAATCAGCCTCGATCATATCCACCGCCTGACACTGTACCAGACTGCATTTGGTTTGTTGTAATCACGGGGTATGCGGTGGCAAAGCCACAGGCAGGTGCAGCGGGAGGAAGACAGTGCACCCACCTTGCCAACACCAGCGATGGCTTCCTGTTTCGCTGGGACGTCGGCATGGTTTGTTCGCAGCACTCGGGGCAGACCACAGCAGCAAGGCCGAAGCCAGCACTGCTGCCCTGGGCCGCCTCCCCACCCCAGGCGGCCCCAGCGCCACCCACCAAGGGCTAGCCCGCTCCCCAGGGCCGCCTCCTCCACGGTAGCCTGGGAATTGCAACTGCCTCTAGACACTGCTTCTGCGTTTGTGCTGTATTTCCTAATCACACACCTCTGGCAGGTAACTTAACCACCTGGTATCTCCATTTGTTCGTCTGGAAAATGGGCGTAAGAACAGAATGAACCGACGTTAACACCAGCAAGGCCCAGGGTGGTGGGTGAGAGCGCACCTCCCATCACCGGGGCTGGGGGTTCCCGCAGCCAGGGCCACCGGGCAGTCACGGGCCAGCACACACACGCCAGGCACAGCACAGCCCCATTCCTGCTGACTTGGCCCTTCCGGTGGCTTCCGCCAAGCTCAGCACACATGTTCTGTGGTCAGCTGGGACTTCCTGCCCTGGGTCACTGTCACTGTCCAGTAGAGCTCAAAAGAGACCCCGTGCCCAAAACGGGACTGTGCAGACTCCCCAGACACACACATCCCACGAAGAGCAGGGAGCACTGCGACCCCGGCACCCCAAGCCCCCTGCCAGCACACCTGGCAGGACGGCAGAGGACAGCCTAGGGACCTGGATCCCTGCCAACCATAGAGCAGACCAGACAGAGTTCCAGACTCCTGGCTTTGACCCAGCCCAGCCACAGACTGAGCCAGCAGATGGAGGGTCTCAACCTCTCTCTCTGTCTCTATCATTCTGCCTAAAAAATAAGTAAAGTCTTTTTTTTTAAAGATTTATTTATTCCCATTACAAATATATACAGAGAGGAGGAGAGACAGAGAGGAAGATCCTCCATCCGATGATTCACTCCCCAAGTGAGCACAACGGCCGGTGCTGCGCCAATCCGAAGCCGGGAACCAGGAATCTCCTCCGGGTCTCCCACGTGGGTGCAGGGTCCCAAGGCTTTGGGCCGTCCTCCACTGCTTTCCCAGGCCACAAGCAGGGAGCTGGATGGGAAGTGGAGCTGTTGGACTAGAACCGGCACCCATATGGGATCCCGGTGCGTTCAAGGCGAGGACTTTAGCTGCTAGGCCATGACACCGGGCCCAAAAATAAGTAGTCTTTAAAAAGAAAGTCTTTGCCACCAGGATCCCATATAGGTGCTGATTCGTATCCTGGTTGCTCCATTTCCCATCCAGCTCCCTGTCTATGGCCTAGGAAAGCAGTCAAGGACAGCCCAAAGCCTTGGGACCCTGCACCTGCTTGGGAGACCAGGAAGAAGCTCCTGGTTCCTAGCTTCAGATCGGCTCAGCTCCAGCTGTTGCAGCCACTTAGGGATTGAACCAGCAGATGGAAGATCTTTCTCTGTCCTCCTCTCTGTAAATCTGACTTTCCAATCATATACATGTATATATGTCTGTATGTATATGAAAGAGCAACAGAGAGCAGCAACAGCGAAGTTGTGTAATACTGAAGCCAGGAGCTTCTTCCAGATCTCCAGTGGGAGCAGGGCTCAAGCACCTGGCCCAGCCTCCGCTGCCTCTCCCAGGTGCTTAGCAGGACCTGGACAGGAAGTGGAACAACTGGGAAACAAACATGCCACACTACAAAGCTGGCCCAAAATAAATTTTTTTTTTGAATGTCAACAAAGATACGAAACATTTTTCAAAAAGCAAGCAAATAGTTTTTTTTAAAGCAGTGAGCTAAGACATCCCCAGAGGCCGGGCCCTTCCTTCTGCTGAGCGACATGGTCCACCGGAGCCAGGGGAGCTGCGTTCCCACCCTCCAACAGGTGCACGAAGCACAGGATGCACAGAACCTTCCGGACCTCCGGGCGTCCTCCCTGAGCCCTGCCAGCAGGACACAACAGCCTCTGTCCCCATGGCTGTCCAGAAGCCGCCTGGCCCTCATCACAGCGACAGGCACGGGCCAGGCGACGGTGAAGGACTGAGCAGCACGGCTCCAGGCTGCTCCAGCCCCGAAACAGCCAATGCTCACGAGCCCGGAGGACACGAAGCCCACACAGACTCCTCTTCAAGCACAGCAACCCACCCTCGGGGCACCCGCCCCTTCAACACGCCAATTGGAGCCCGGGCCCCGTCCGTTAACACATGCACGAACATGTGTGTGCACAAACACATGCCAGGGCTGGTCACGCCCCACCCTGGTGTGCACGAGACCCATCTGGACACAGCACACCTCCGCTAGCCTTTTAGAGTGAGCCTGCCTCACCCAACCTGCCCTGTGGGGTGGCGGGCAGAGCTAGACCTCAGCACAATCTACCCTGGCACACCTAGCCAGGGAGCCACTCCACCTGCAGCTGGCTAAGGCCATTCATCAAGATGGGTCATCTGGGCGTCCCCGTCCAGTGCCAGGACCAGGCTCCAGGGACCACAGGGGTCAGGGCTCCAGGGAAGCCCCACCATGAAGCCACGCTCACGCCCTGCGAACAGACGCTCCCTGCTGCTTCAGATCTGCAGGTCCCTCGGAGCCCCGAGTGCCCACAGCCTCCACAATGCTTACTCAGAGGCAGAGCAGAAAAGCAGCAGGTGTTGGCTGAGCCAGCACCACCAGCGTGCAGACACGCGTGGGGCAGCTGCAAGGAAAGCAGCTCGCAATCCACACAGCAACTCCACAGCCAGGCACCCCGCTCTGTGTGCCAACACGGATGCCAGCGTCACCTGAGACCCGTCCAGGTGCCAGCGCCCACCCCCACGCTCCAGGCGGCACCTGCCTGTCAGCACCTCTCCCACGGGCAGTTCCTGTTGTCGGTCACAGCTGGAACAGCTTGCGCAGCTGGCCTCGGCTCCAGGGATGGAATGCAGACGCCATGTGACAAGCTGCAGTGGGGACATTAGGTCCTCGCTGGCCCCTGCTGGGTCCCCTGACCCCAGCCACGTTTTTGGGCCTCTCCTGCACTCGGACACTCTCACCTCTGTGGAAAGTACCTACACACGCCCAGCCCTGCCACTGACAAGTCACGGGCTCAGAGACACTGTGCCCGTCCCCACCCACTTTAGGGAATGTCTCCCTCTCAACCTCAGTTTCTCAAAGCTCCATCTGAGCCTCAGGATCCTGGTCCTGGCAGCACACAGCTGGGCTGCAGCAGTAGCTGGGGCGGCAGAACCCAGGGCTGGAGACAGCCAATCTCCAGGAAGAGCCCGGAGCCTGTGGCATGCCCCGTACCCCAGCCACCCCCATGTGGACCCCTAGGCATCACATCAGACCTCCCAACTGACCAAGAGGTCACCTGCACCATCCTCCACACACTCGAATGCATCGGGCAACCCCGCAGTGACAGGCTGGCAGGAGGGGGCCAACCCTGGGCTCCGGAGCACGGCCACACACCTACCTACGGCACTACAGAGCCCAAATCCAAGGGGGGCCTAGGCCGGCGCCATCCTCAGGGCAGACAGCAAAGGGTGCATACCTGCGTGGGCACGTGCGTACATGTGTGGTGCACACCCGCAGGGCTTGAAGGGCAGCACCCGCCACCACTCCTCCACCACATGTCCATCCTGTCCCCCAGTCTGGGCAGCTGCCAGCAGCCCAGGCTCCAGTCCCTGCCTTGCCCCAGACCAGGCCAGGGAGCCCCAGTGCCCCTCCCCGCCACCATGGGACCCTAACTCCTGACCTCCCCCCAGTGCCCCTCCCCGCCGCCATGGGACCCTAACTCCTGACCTCCCCCTTGGGCATATGCCATCCTTCAAATTTGACTGATTTGGAAAGTGCAGCTGTAGGAGAAGAGCTGCCAAACCATGATTGGCCTGACTTTACGCCACACTGGTGGTGGCTGGGCAGTGTCTGCAGGGTACCTCTCACCCTGACTGGGTTGTTAAGCCCACATCACACCTCACTGTCTACACAGGCTGGCATCACTTATGCTGCCCAGCGTCAGTCTCTGGGGCTCCCCTCCCAACCCCAGGGGCAGGGCCAGGCACCTGGCCACTGCTGGGACAGACGAGCCGGACCCGAGAATGAGGAGGGACAAGGCCGAGACCCAGGCCCGTCACGGCCTCTCAACTGCAGCACCCGCAGCAAGCAGACAGGGAGACTGGCTCTGCCCGGGACGCAGCGATGGGCCACAGGTCCACAAGCCAGGCCTGGGTGGAAGCATGCCTGCCCTGGGCCCTTGGGCTCTGGAAGCCAGCCTGTGACCGCCCCCCAGGCCTTGCTGTCAGAGGGGCGGGAGCAGCGCCTCTAGCTGGTGCCACAGCACTTTCTGGATGCAGCAGTAAGACGTGGCAACAACGTGGCTGCAGGCATTGCCCCCGGGTCCAGAGGATGGAGGCCCTGGACCTAGGAGACCTTGATTCCAGACTCCCCAATTCTCTGAGCTCTGCCCCCAGGGCCGCTGAGGGCCAGATGACCAGCCTGGGGGGGGGGGGGGGGGGGCAAGGGCTCCTCCAGCACAACAGCCCATCCAGACACCTAAGCTCTGCCACTTGCTGGGAGGGCCCTGACCCTTCGCTGCTGGGACCAGCCATCTGTGGCCACCTCTCATCCACAACCACCTCGGGAACTCTGTCGATATCCATTCGGTGCTGGCAGGTGCTGGGGTGCGGGTGCCAGACCAGAATCCAGCTGAGGCTACAGGTGGCCATGCGCCCCATCACCTCATCAGCCAGCCCTTGTCCGCCCCCGGTAAAGGCATCCGGGTCCCAGTCCCGGCCACACCTGACCCCTGCAGAGCTGGCAAAGTCGGGGTCTCAGCCAGACCCTCTAGGTCTGCAAAGGAACCCAAACCGGGGATGTCCCTCAGGCGCCAGGACCCCTGGTAGCTCTGTCGCCAGCCCAGTGGGGAGGTTAGCAGGCACCCCGCACCTCACCCGAGAGAGCCGTGTCCATGCTGCTGCCCGTGCTGGACCTGCTATTTGCTCCTCCCACCCCCACCCACTTGCGGCATGACCATGACCTTAGGTAGCAGCGGGGTCTTTGTTCAGCTTATCAAAGTAGGACGCGGTCATCCTGCACGCGGGCTGTCCCCCAGAGCAGGGGCATCTGGACATGCAGAGGCACAAAGGGGGTGCGGCTGTGTGCAGTGACAGGAACGTGAGAGAGGATCCGTCCACCGTGGCACCTGACAGACTGCTTCCAGCAGGGACCACCATCCTTCCCTACTCCATGCCCAGCACACTGGTCAGGCAGCCCCCGGACCTGTGGTGGAACCCCCTCAGAGGTGTGGCTCTCCAGCGATGTTGACGTAACCATTTGGAAACCATGCCAGGTACCAGGCAAGAAGGGGCCCAAGTGGCACACCCCAGCCGCCTCTGATCCAAACCCAGGGCACAGGCAGCTGCCTGCCAACCCCTTCTCCCCTCCCCCAATTCCACAGCTGGGCCCCAAGGCCGGGGACCCTCTGCTCAGCCCCAGAACCAAACATGAGCTCTCTTGACCCCAGCTTTTCTGAGGGTCTAGGCTCCAGACCCTCCAGGTGACACCAGACCCCAGCCACCATGACTCCCCGGCCTCCATGACTCCCCGGCCTCCATGACTCCCCGGCCTCCAGGCCCTCACCCCCCAATCTCACTGAGCATCGAAGCCAAACAAGAGAAAAGTCCTTGACTGCTCCAAGGTGGGTTTGGTGAAAAGTCGTCTGCTAGCACGCACCACGCCCCAACACAGCAGCCCTGAGAACACCCCAGCTCCAAGGCCCTTGGGACAGTGGGGCGCTCCTGGGAGGGCACCAGGGACAGGGAAGAGGCTGGTGAGGGGCCCAGCCTGGCTTTGGCAGGGGCAACCTCCCAGCAGGGGCAGGTGCTGAGAGGTCAAAGACAAGCCTTGTGGCCCACCTGCTGGGTCTCTGCTCCCAGCCCAGGACAAGCGGGCTGCCCCTTCCCCACCGGGGCCTCCCCTGGCTGGGGTCACACCCAGAAACAAGGCTCCACCCTCCTTCCCCAGCCAGCCCCTCCTCTGGGGCCAGGAGCCCTGAGGGTAACCGACCAACAGCTGGGCAGCTGGCCAGCCTCACGTGTCCCCTTGCTGTGGCCACCCTCAAAACACAGTCAACGCAAACCACCCAGGGGTGCCCGGCTCTGCCCAATCCCTGCGAGGGTGGGGACCGGGGCACGGAGCAGGCCCTGGGCCTGGAGTCGGGGTGGGGGTGGGGGGCTTCGCTCCCCCGCTGGGCGCGCAGGGAGCCCCCAAACACACTGGCCCAGCGCTCTTCCCACCCAACCCGGAGCAGCACCTGCGGGAAGTTTCTCCCGGAGTCCCCGGACTCCCGCCCACCCCCACCCCGCGGCGCCGCCGCGTCCCCCACCGTCTCCGCCCCCCAGTGCTGGCATCCCAGGGCGCCCCGCCTGCCAAAACCCCAAGCAGCTCCCTGGCTCCCCTGGCTGGGGCCGGGGACGCGGCGGAATTTCGGTGGAATTTTGAGGTTGAGAGAAGCATCCCGGGAGAGCGGGCGGGGGCAGCCCGTGCGCGCCGGGCGTCCGCTCGCGGGACCCCAGCAGGAGCGGGGAGCGGCGGGGAGGGGACCGGGGCCCCCCCAGCGGCGGCAGGCGGGGGCAAGGCCTGCGCAGCCCCCGGGGGTCGCGGGGACGCGGGCGCCGCGCTCCTTACCTACGTCCGCATTGCAAAACGCCTGTTGCGGGTGCACCGGCGAGCAGCTGCAGGCGTCGGCCGGGCGCGGCAGCGTCCCCAGCAGCAGGAGGCCGAGCGCGAGCCGCAGGCTGCGGGCCGCGGCGCCCATGGCGGGCCGGGGGGCTCGGCGGGGGCTGGGCCGCGCCGCCTGGTGTCCGGGCTCCTCGGGCCGGCGGGCTGGGGAGGGCGGACGGGCGGGGGGCTCAGGCTGCGCGCTCCGCCCCGGGCGCCGGGCCGGGGGCGAGGCGGGCCCCTCCCGCCGGGCACACCCCGCTCCCCGCCGCACTCACCGGGCAAACTTTCTCTTTGTCTCGGGGGCGACGAGGGAGGGGCGCGGGGGCCGCGGCGACCGGGGGGCGGCGGAGGCGGAGGAGGGGCGGGGGCGGCGGACGAGCGCCTCCCCGGCCTTCTCGGGACGCGCTTGCTGCGGGCGCGGGCCGAGGCGGCCGTTTTATAGCGCGGCGAGGCGGCTGCGCTCCTCCCCCCCGGTGGCTGGCGGCCAATGCCGGCTCCGGGCGCTGCCCGCAGCCCCCTCCTCCCGCGCCTCGCGGCCCTCCCTCCCCCAGAACCCGAGCTTTTGTTGTGCGGGGCCTGGCACGTCCGGGGGCTGGGGGGTGGGCTTGCCGCACCGCCTGGCACCGCGGCCCAGCGCGAGGCCCGCACCCGCGCAGACCCCGGCCTCGCCCGCGACGTGGGCGCTGTGCCCAGCGGGCCGGGACTCGGTGCCCCCCAGGGCGGCCCACTGGGCACAGCACCACCCTTCGGCCCCAGCTGGCTGGCTCCCCACAGGCCCGGCGTTCTGATATGAGGAGCCAGGGCCATGTGCCTGGGGTGCATTCCTCGCCGCCCCCTTGCTGTGCCCACTACGGGCTGCTGACCTCGGCGAAAGTTAGCAGGAAAGCAAAGGCCTTAGGATTGTAAGCGAGCTGGGCCGGGGGCATGAGGGGTGTGGTTACTGTGAACAAAACAGGGTTTTATAGCAACAGGCCATTGCCCAGCCAACAGGAGGGCTGGAGTGGGCCCAGGAGCCAGCAGGGTCCTGCGGGAGCCATCTGGTCAACCTCTCCTGGCCAGCAAACGTGGGAGCCCAGGACTTTGCTCAGAGCAGTCGATTATTCCAGGAAAGGGCCAGGAGTTTCAAGGTGTGGACATCATGGTCCAGCCAAGCCAGTCCTGCCCCACGTCCATCCTTCAGCCTGCTCCAGCTGTGGGAGGACTGGGTGGAGGTGGAAGCCAGCAAGGAGGAACAGCTAAGGCTTGAGCTAAGAGGCCGAATGCAGAACTGGTCAGGACGTGCTTTGCGGTGTAGCAGTGGGGTGGGGGACGTTAAGGCAGACAGAGGAGGCGTCCCCAGCCCCCACCCAAGTCCAAAGTCACCTTTGCCACTTTGTGAAATTTTGTTTGCTAAGTGGTGCTTGTCCGTAAGGCACTGTTGATTCAGAAAGCTATCCAGAACATTCTCACGTCTTTCCCCCTTCTTACAAAAGTGGAACAGAATGTCACTGAACTTCCCTGAGTGGACAGTCCGTCTGCTCTGCAGCGGCTGACTCAAGACCAGGCGGTGGCACACCTAGTGACCAAGCATGCGCATGTGCCTCAGGGCAGCTGCAGGGGGCCAGGGAGGGAGCCTGCAGGGCCAGTGCACCTGGAGACCAGGCACCTGGCGGGGATGCTTCCACACCTCACCGCACCCCCCACCTGTGTCCGGGCGTCCCCTCGTCTGAATCCCAGCACAGGTTTAGCTCGGGACCGGGACTCCTGCCCCCAGGGGCAGCCACTGGGGTGCCTGCATCCCGTAGCAGGGTGCTAACCCCACTTGAGCTGCTCTGCACACCTCAAGTGGCTGGGTCCCTGCCACAGGGGAGCCTGGGCGGGCTGGCCCCCCGCTTTGGTCTGGCCCTGCCCCAGGTGTGGTGGCGGTCTGGGGAGTCACTCCGTGGGTGGAAGGTATCTGTTTCTCTCTCTCTCCCTTCTCCCACTGCCCTGTCATTCTGCCTTTCAAATTTTGTGGTTTTTTTTTTTTTTTTTTTTTTTTAAGGAAAAGCACATTTGAGCATCAATTTTTTAAAAATGCCTGCCTCCTGGGCTTGACTCCCAGCTCCGGTTGCCGGCTTCCTGCGTCTGTGGACCCTGTGAGGCAGCAATGATGGCCCCAAGGCGAGGGCACTGACCTGAGGACTCCCAGGACACGCCGGAGAGACTGTGGGCACCAGCTCGGTGGGGGAGCCGTGTGGAGTGTGGTGCCTGTGGCCCTGTCTCCAGCAGAGCCGCCCCACCTGGAGCAGGCAGCCACACACACGTCCTGGGCTGGACTGGGTACGCAGTGACCTGGGCCGGGCTATGTCCACCCTCCTCTCCAGCCTTCGCCCACGCTGCTTCTGGCAGTTTCCAGAGGACCAGACCCTCCTGTGGGTGATGGGCATCACACCAGCCCCCCACGTCCAGGACACTGGAGTTCTGCAGGCCGGGGGGGAAGCAGGCAGCAACACACAGGGTAGAACCATGCCTAAGGAGACATGGGGGTCCAGTGGGCGCGCTGAGGGCCTCAGACTGTGCAGCCAGCCTTGCTGTCTGTCTCCAGCGTGCCCAGCCCAGAGACACATGATTGGAAGGTCACAGGGCAGGCTGGCAGTGGGCAGGGTGTATGTGGGAGGAAGGGCATGCCCACTCAGCTTTGTCCTGGCACAGTGGACGTGTGGGCCAGCCACTTCACGATGAGCCACTCTGGGCACTGCCCACATGTGCCGGGGCATCTTTTTTAAAAAAAGATTTATTTATTTATTTATTTGGATTGGAAAGGCAGATACACAGAGAGAAGATCTTGCATCTGCTGGTTCTTTCCCCAAGTGGCCACAATGGCCAGAACTGAGCTGATCCAGAGCCAGGATCCAGGAGCCTCTTCCGGGTCTCCCACACAGGTGCAGGGTCCCAAGGCTTTGGGCTGTCCTCAACTGCTTTCCCAGGCCACGAGCAGGGAGCTGGATGGGAAGTGGGGTGGCTCGGATACATACTGATGTCCATATTGGATCCTCACGCATACAAGGCAAGGATTTAGCCACTGCGCTGGGCCCGCCAGGGGCAACTTTTTGCCCACTGAGAATGCCCATGGACTGAGAGCTGATGGCCGAGAGAAACCTCTGGCCCCTCTGGGCCTGGGAGGAGCAGGAGACAGGCACCCCTAAAGTGAACAAGTGAATAAGCCACAGTCACATGGGGCAGGGGTGCATACCCCAAGAGAGAGCCAGTGGTAGCCAGGACCCCACCCACTGGACGCTGGGCACCTCTAGGCAGAGGAGGCCCAAGTTGACGGCCACCACGGCCGTGGGCATGTCTGGGGAGGGGAGCAACAGTGAAGCTCCTCCTGAGGTAACAACCCTGGGGCAGATGGCACCTCTTGGCAGGCCTTGCCTCCTGGTGACCCACCTCCCTCCGTGTCCCCTGCTGGGCTCTGTGCCTCCGTCTGCTGTCTCCCTCCCCCTCCTCCCCTCCACAGACAGGTGCCCTCTGTGCAAACCCGTCTGTGGTCCCTTAGTGACCTTTCTGCACCTTGGTTGTCACCACCAGGTCTCCAGGGAGTGCAGAGAGAGGAGGTGGGGCAGGAAGGAGCCCCAGGCGCTAGGTGGGGCACCACCAGGATTTCACAACCTTGTGTCCCTGGCTTCACTCGGCCTCCGGGTCCCTCTGGAGCCAGCCCAGGCTGGGACCCTCTCCCTCCTCCCAGGAGTGAGACTGCGTGGGGGTGGGGGTTGGGGAGCCAGGCTCCTGCCACGCTGGGGCCCCTCCTGCAGAGCCCTTCCTCGGGCACTGCTGGCTGTGGGAGATGCCCTGCACTGACAGCAGCTCCGGACTTCCCCATGCCCACACTGTCCCTCCCCGCCCCAGTGCCCAGCCCCCCACCCCCAGCCACTTGGTCATGTGCCTCCTTTCCTGGGCGGGCTGGGGCCTGGGTCCAGTAAGTGGAGCCAGTACCCACTTTCTCCGGGGCTGCCGTGAGGGAGGCTGTTGCAGCCCTGGCTGACGGGGCTTTCAGGTTCTTGGTGCTGGAAGCCTGGCCGGGAGGCTCCCGGTTCCCAGCGGCCTCCTCCAGCAGGCCCGGCCCTGCCTCGCCCTAGCCCTGTTTTTCTTCTGCGTTCCAATCTCTCCTCCTCCCCTGCCCTGCCCTCCTGCTCGCCTCGCCTCTCGGGGATGCTGGAGCATCCAGTGACGTCAGCCCTGCGGTCAGCGGCACCTCCAGAGCCAAGCCCCACCTCCAACCCCTGCACTGACTCAGTCCCGGCTGCCGCCTGCCCCCCGGGGTGGGGGGCTAGGCTGGGAGGGTGGCAACACTCCCTGCAGCCAGGGTCCAGAGACGACGATGACAACGCCAGGAGAAGCGAGCTTGTGTCTCCGAGGCTCCATGTCAGGAATTTTTCACGTGGCCCACTCGCTACCTCCTAGCCTCCTAGCCTCTCCACACCTCCTAGCCCTGGCCATGGGCACCGTTGGCACCCACAGCTTCCCAGGGCCTCCCAACTCTGAGTGCAGGGCAAGGGGGCCACTCACGGGGCCCACCCCAAGTCACGCTGGGTCTGTTCTGTTCTGCTGTATGCAGCCCTGGTCACTGCTCAGTCCCCCATCTGACCATAAAGCCCCCTGGGGCAGCACAGGCCAGTCTGGGAGGGGGACGCAGCCTACAGGGGTACCTGTCACAGTCACTCCACCTGTGCTGCTAACCCATGGACCTCAAGTCCAGCCTTCCAGGCCCCAGGCAGGCCTCGGCGTTGTGGGAAGCGGGCCCAGCAGGGCTGTGTGGAATCTCCCAGGCTGCACACAGGTGGCCTCGTGTCAGTGGTCATGTAGGCTTCCTCGCCCGGGGTCTCATGGCTGAGGCCTCCAGCATTGTTACAGCAAGTGTTTACCCGGCGGGCACCAGCTGCGTGCCAGGCCTGGGTGGGGTCTGGGGATGCGCCCTCCTGCAGCACCAATGGCCCCTTGTCAGGGCAGACAGACCCAGTGTGACGGGCGCCGCAACAGGGGACAGGCACCCATGAAGTTGCACTCCAGGAGCCAAGGGTGGGGTTGGTGCCAGAGGTGTCCAGGAAAGGGCGGGTGGCCCTTCAGATGGACGTGCTGGGAGGTGGCCGGCCCCAGGGCACGGCTGAAGGTGAGGGGCATGCCTGGAGCCGGCGGCAGCCCTGGGCAGTGACTCACTGAGGAGCCGCGTGATTGGAAACACATATGCCCGCCGAGGAGCCCTCATTACTCAGACTGAGGTTCTGGGCTGACCAGGGGCTGGGGGTGGGAGAGGGGCCGGGAACGCGGTTGGGCAGGGCCGTGGGGGGTGCTCCCAGCCCTCTTCCTTGTCACTGCCGTCTCTGCCTCTCCAGCTCAGGGCCTGGGGTCGCATCCAGCTCTGGCTGGGTATTCTGCTCTTGGCAATAGGAAAGGCATTCGATTATGCAACGTGGGAGAGAACGGCCCGCGAGCAGCTCAAACGTCATGGGCCCGGCCGGCCAGTGCCGCGTGGCCACAGCCCCGTGTTTGGTTCCTCTGAAGTAGTTACCAGTCATCAACATTGCAAGAAACTTCTGCTGGTCATTAAAAAGCAATGTATTCACTTTAGTTTTCTTTGAAAGGCAGCTCTCGGGAGTGTTGGTTGAGTGAGGACACTGTCTCCAGGCATGTCCTTTCCCGGGGCAGGTGCAGGGGGCTGCAGGGAGTGTGGTCAGTGGTCACTTGTGGGCCACCCCTACCCTTGCTCCGGCTGCTGTCTCCCCGCGCTGTGCAGCGAACCAGGAACCTGGGTTTCCCTGCGCCCTGGCTGTGTAACCTGACCCCCATCCTCTGCTGTTACTCTTCTAGCTCCTGCCTCAGGGTGCCCACGGAAGAACATCCAGCTCCCAGCCAGCCCTCCAACGGGGGCTTGTGGCCATGACCCAAGGGGTCTCTCTGCCTGGAGCCCAGCCTGCTGAGTCCAGCCCTGGAGCAGTGCCTTCTCCAAGCCTGTGGGCACTGGCAGTTGAGGGGGTATGCCGCCAACAGGAAGGAAGAGGCGTGGGCAGAGCTGAGCCCTCCAAGGGGCCCAGGTTTCCCTGGTGGGCCCAGCCCAGGGCAGATAGACAGATGAGGTGTCTCAGCCACAGTAGGCTCCACATGAAAGTGCCAGGAATTCAAGGGGCACAGGGAGCAACCAGCTGCCGGCAGGGTCCTGCCTCTTACTTCCCCAGCCCGGGGTGGCTGGTTGCACCCTGTCCTCACCACCCCTTGTAGTTCAAGTCACCGTGCTAACTAGGACCATGCAACTAGTTAACCAGAGCCTTGGGGTGAGAAGGGTAGGCCTGCCAAGAGTAGGAGCGGAAGTGGGAGTGGTCCCTGCCTGGGAGGGGGCAGCTGGGCCCTTACTGGCCTGGGTAAGCCCCGCAATGACGGAGTCATCACACGCTCCGGCATGTATGCTTCAGACCCCTGCTCTACAAGGTGGACAAGGTCATAGTCCTGGCCGGGGCTGCTCCGCTTCCTTCCCAGCTCACTGCCGATGGCCTGAGAAAGCAGCGGAGGATGTGAAGGGCTGGGGCCTGCCCCCACGTGGCTCCTGGTTTCAGACTGGTCCAGCCCTGACTGTTGCAGACATTTGGGGCTTGAACCTGTAGATACAGGACCTCTGTCTTGGTAATTCTGCCTTTCAAATGAATAAATAAATCGTAAAACACACACACAGACAAAAAGCAACACTGCCACTCCGTGTGTCGCAGCCAGCCTGGGTCCCCACACGCCAGCTCCCACAGCGGCACTCAGCAAGCCCCAGCTCCTTTCTCTCTGTCGGGTCCTCCGCACAGCTTTCCTGTGCACAGTCACACACTGGGGACAGGTGCTGAAGCACGTGTCATGACCTGTGGTTGGTGACATGCTGGTATGTGGCTCCACCAGCTCATCCACTTGTCTCTGGAGAGAGGGAAAAAACAGGAAAGGAGGAAGGATGGGAAGGAGGGAGGGACGGAGGGAAAGCAGGCGACTGCGAGCCTTGGAAGCCTGGAGCAGGCGACTGCGAGCCTTGGAAGCCTGCAGCAGGCGACTGCGAGCCTTGGAAGCCTGCAGCAGGCGACTGCGAGCCTTGGAAGCCTGGAGCAGGCGACTGCGAGCCTTGGAAGCCTGCAGCAGGCGACTGCGAGCCTTGGAAGCCTGCAGCAGGCGACTGCGAGCCTTGGAAGCCTGGAGCAGGCGACTGCGAGCCTTGGAAGCCTGGAGCAGGCGACTGCGAGCCTTGGAAGCCTGGAGCAGGCGACTGCGAGCCTTGGAAGCCTGGAGCAGGCGACTGCGAGCCTTGGAAGCCTGGAGCAGGCGACTGCGAGCCTTGGAAGCCTGGAGCAGGCGACTGCGAGCCTTGGAAGCCTGGAGCAGGCGACTGCGAGCCTTGGAAGCCTGGAGCAGGCGACTGCGAGCCTTGGAAGCCTGGAGCAGGCGACTGCGAGCCTTGGAAGCCTGGAGCAGGCGACTGCGAGCCTTGGAAGCCTGGAGCAGGTGACTGCGAGCCTTGGAAGCCTGGAGCAGGTGACTGCGAGCCTTGGAAGCCTGCAGCCAGTTCGAGGTTAGCAGGTCAGGAGGGTGATGGCTCACCAAGGTGGAGAAGGCACAGGTGCCTTAGTGACCCACAGGGTGTGGTGGTGGTTCGGGGCAAGTCCACCTGGAGGCTCCCTCGCAAGGGGCACCCAGGCCCAGCTGGCTCCCACTTTTCCTTCTCTGTCCTAGGCAGGGAGCATATGTGGGTGTCCAGGAAGACGACCCCTGAGTCGCTCAGGCTCCCTTTCCCCACCCCCTGCGGCCCCAGGTCCTGCAAGAGCCCACCTGGGAGGTCCACTGTGACACAGCCAGTGGAGTGGAGGGGCTACAGCAGCATTACAAACCCCTCTTCCCTCACTGCCTCTCCTTGTGGCAACCCTGTCCTCAGATGTGCACCCCGAACCACCCTGGGCACCGTGGGGTCAGCTGTGGGAGCCACCTGCTTCTTTCCCAGTCTGAACCACCCTTGAGGTCACAAAGTGGCTGCCAGTGCCCCCAGCACACACACACTGCAAGTGCCCCCCTCACCCAAAGGGGCTACCCCCAGCTGACTGCAGTCCTGGCTGCTGTTGTGGGTTCAGCTGCCCACCCAGGGCTTCTCACTCAGCCCCTCAGCCCAGGCTCTCCAAAGGACCCGCCAGTTTTCTCACCTCTTGGACTCTGGCCCCACCAGCCAGAACCATAGACAATTGTCAACCCAGAGTGCAGGCAGGCTGCCTGGCTATGGACGTGGCCTGCAGACATGGCTGCAGGGCCCAGCCGGCCGAGGAGGGTGTTTAGCCTGCAGCTTGGTGGGCAGTGAATCCACACACCGCTCCCCTGGTCTGGGCAGTGACGGTGCTTGGAGCCAGCAGGGTCCAACTTCTCACAGCCTCCTGACCACAGGCAGCTGCAGCCCTGGGATCTGGTGGAACCTGTCCCCTGAGTATGGTCGCTGCTGCACCCTGGGGTCCCCTGAGTATGGTCGCTGCTGCACCCTGGGGAACAAGAGGAGAGCTGATGACATGTGGACATGCCTAGCCATGCAGTATTATTATTTATGTTTATTGGAAAGGCAGGTCAGATGTACAGAGAGAAGAAGAGACACAGAAAAAAGATCTTCCATTCACTGGTTTACTTCCCAAATGGCCACAACTAGGGCTGAACCAGGAACCACGAGTTTCCTCTGGGTCTGCCAAGCAGGTACAGGGTCCCAAGGCTCTGAGCCATCTTCTACTGCTTCTCCAGGCCACAGGCAGGGAGCTGGATGGGAAGTGGAGCAGCCGGAATGCGAACCGGCTCTCATAGGGGATGCTGATTCATGCAAGAGGAGGATGTAGCCATCGAGCCATCGTGCTGGGCCCAGGCATTCAGCCTCTAAACAGATTACTCAAAAGGCAGAGCAGGAGAGACACCCTGCACTTGCTGGTTCACTCCTCAAAGGATCAAGGCAGCCAGCACTGGGCCAGACTGCAGACAGGAGCCTGGAGCTCCTCCTGGGTCTCCCGTGCGGGTGGCAGGGGCCGGAACTGCTTTCCAAGGCACATTAGCAGGGAGCTGGGTTAGAAGCAGAGCCAGCACCCTGAGGTGGGATGCCGACACCATCAGCAGCCACCTAACTTGCTGCACTGCAACACCAGTTCCCAAGCCTCCAGCAGAGCAAGGAGCACAGTGGGAATTGTCCCTGCTGGTCCAGACCGCGTGCCTAGAGCACACCAGGACAGACTTGCAGAAGAAGCTCCAGCCTGAGGCAGAGGGGCGTCTCCCACCTGAGGCCACTTAGCCGAGGGGGGGGCTGGAGTGGAGACTTGGGTGGGTGGGCCCACAGTCCCTCCAGCACCAGCAGGTGGAAGGCAGGGGTCCCTCGGCCTGCCCTGGGGTCTGAACATGATCGTGACTGTCATCATAGGCTTGATAACGACTGTGGACACGGGGCCAGGACACAGCAAGGTCGCACACAGCCCTAGTTGCCGTCACCAGCCACCCCCCACCCCATCTTCACGTTGCCATGGCAACGCTACTGCTGGGAGCACCAGGTCCCCCACGCAGCGGGTCTGCTGAGACTGAAGCAAGAAGCAAGAAGCTACTTTAGCAGGGCCTGGGGACAGGCTGGTTAGGGAGCGGCTGCCAGGCGGGGTGCACATGCCGAGGAGGGCACGGTGGCTCATGTCATTGTCCCCTGGGCCCCCTCCCACGCGGGTGCAGGGGCCCGAGCCCTCGAGCCATCCTCCACTGCTTTCCGAGGTACAACAGCAGAGAGCAGGATTGCAAGTGGAGCAGGTGGGACTTGAACTAATGCCCTTATGGGGAGGTGGGGAGTGGGCTGTGGTCCCAGGCCAGGGACTTGGATCCTGGGGAAGCAGAGGTGAGCCCAGAGGTCATGGCCCTGAGCCTCTCCCCGTTCCCCCAGGTGTGATCATACGTCCACAGCAGCAGCGTGACTGCCAGCTGTTTGGAAATGCAGATGCACAGGCCCCAGACTAGGAACCTGAGGAGAAGGGGAACAGAATGTTCTGGAAAAGGGAGCCACAGGTGTGCCTCCAGGGGTGGCTGTGGTGGTGGGCAGGCTCATGGGTCAGTCCTCACTGACCTGGCTGCTCTGGGCTTCTCCACAGCAACGCCAGGATACTTGTTGGAGCGCCTGGTGGGGTCGCCACTGGGGGTTGGGACTCACAGCCAGGACTGGGTGGGGTCGTAGGTGAAGCCAGCTGGTAGTTGACCAGGCTACCAGCTGATGGGGAGCCAGGCCTGGCCAGCTCAAGTGTGACTGTTGGCTGAATTGGATCCTGCAGCAGGGGTACAGCAGGGTCTTGGGTGGGTTCAGGAGCCAGTGGAAGGTCAGCAGGGTAGAGAGTCCATGTGGGTCACCTGCTTTTCCCTGTGCCCCGGCAGGGGCGGGTGAGCACGGCTGGTGATCTTCATGCCTGGGCTCCAGCAGCATGTCACCTGGAGGCACCCTGGGGACCAGAGACAAGAAGAGTGTTCCCCACCACTTCCAGAAGAGGTGTCCTGGTGAGGACACGGGCACAAGGGGATCTTGCTCAAAAAGTGGGGACAGGAGCCCAGAGCCCCAGCCCCAGCCAGCTGCCACCTCCTCACTGCCCATCCTGCTCTTAGAGTGTGCAAACCTGCCTCTGCACTGTCCCCCTCCCTGGGCCCCGGGGTCTCATGAAGATGCCCGCTGGCACTCCTAGTAACCTATCAAGACTGCGACCTGGCTGTCGCTCTCCAAGGCCCGGGTCGGGGGCAGCTCTTGGTGGCCCTCCACGGAAGCGGGTGCTGGTGGTCCCTGTGGCCGGAGGTGGCCATGGCCAAGCAGCGGCCCGTTGACGAGGGATTTGCTGCAGTTAAGGCTGGGAGCCTGGATCTGCTGGGCTGTCTCCTGGAAAACCAGCAAGGTGCTTGGTATGGGGGCACACAGTGCCAGCTGCTGTGCCAGAGGAGGGCTGGGGGAGATTAGAGGCCATAGGAGCAGGTGGGAGACATGTGGGAGACACCCGTGGTTCTGGGTGTCCAAGGGCTGTGGCAGGACAGAGCCAGCCCCTAGGCCCCCATCAGGACTCTGTGCACAGCACCAACACCCACCTGCCAATAGAGGGCAGACCACATCCTCCCAGAGTGCCCAGTGCCAACCCCTGTGCCCAGGCCGTGCTTAGAGCTAGGTTCTTTGTCTATGTGACCAAATTGGGTGTCCTGAGCAGACACGGCCCAAGCAAGCCAAGAATCTGGTGACAGGTGTCCTTGTAAGGGAAAAAGCAAGGATACACACACACAGACACATACACACAGAGGCACACAGACCCATGCAAACACACACACAAACACACAGAGGCACAGACACACTTACGCAACAGGCCAGGTGACCGCAGGTAGACATGGGGTCCATGCACAGGCAGCCCACGATGCTAAGCAACCTGTGGTCAAAGGTCCCATCTACAGCAGTGGGGGCCTCCGGTCACCCACATCTGGCCCACCTGCTCAGGCCCCAGAACTCACAGGGTACAGGTGAGTGTCCAGGCCGAGACGGCCAGGTGGCACGGCTGGGAGTGGGGTCCAGGTGGGAGCTGTGTTCAGCCCCTGCTCAGGGCTTCCAAGACCAGGAGCGGGGGTTGACAACGTCACTGGCCACAGGTGAGGTGCTCCCTGCCCCTCCCTGGAGGAGACCTGGGTCACTGTGGAGTCACTGAAATGTACCCGCTGGGCCTCCAGCCGCATCCCCAGGGAGTCCTAAGGGCCTTGCGGTCCCCATGCTGGAAACCAGGAAGAGGCAAAAGGCAAATTCCCCACAGGCTTCAGGGACCACGACTTCAACTGACCTCTGCCGACAGGGCCCCCAGTGCTGTCACTGGTCCCCATACCCTGTCCTCAGGGCCTCCCCCAGCCTCTCCGAGAGCACACTGGCACCTGTATCCGAACACGGCAAGGGGGACGGCCTGCGGACTTGCTCTGCTGTTGGGCAATTTCCGCCCGCTGGTCGTGCGAGCCCGCTGAGTCAGCCCTGCAGTCAGCTGCCACCACATCAGACGTTTTCGGTCCCTCACTCACAACAACCAGAGCTGCCACCCTCACTGGGCCACATGAGGACATCACCAGGGTCCCTGCCGTCTCAGCGTGCCGCCCTGGCCACGTCTCGGGGTGGGGAGTGCTCGAGCCCCTCCTTCCTGCTGAGGCGTCACCGGCTCACGGCCCTTCCCCTCAACTGCACCCAAGCCCAGACACCGGCAAGGAGGGTGGGTTGTCCGGGTCTGTTTCTTAAGATTGATTTATCTGTGTATCTGACATCGAGAGAGTGTGGGGGAGGGACAAAACCTCCCTCTGCTGGTTCGCTCCCCAAATAATTTATAACTGCAACAGCCAGGGCTGGTCCAGGACTCCACCCAGGTGTCCCAGGTGGGGGCAGGGCCAAGGACTCAGCCATCCTTCACTGCCTCCCAGGTCCTCTCTCCTTGGGGATCCTGTGGTCAAAGGCAACAGGGAGTGGAGCAGCTGGGACTCAAACTGGCGCCCACACAGGATGCCAGCCCATAGGATTAACTTGATGTGCCACGGTGCTGGCCCCAACAATTACATTGTTGTGAACAAGGTGGCCAAATATGTGAATAGATCTTTTGCCAAAGAAAAGGCCTAGATGGGGCAACAGGAACAAGATACTAAGCAGGTGCCCACGCAGCTAAGGGGACAGGGTGAGTACACCGCCGGGTCCCTCCCCCGGTCTGTCCGTGACCCACACCCACCCGCCTAGCCATGACTCGGATTCCCAGGCACCCCTGGTCTGAACACGATGGTGGCATCGATTCCCCCGGGGCATCATTTTATCACCCTCAGAGTCCGGGAGACTTGACCTTGCAGGGCATCTCAGCACGGAGCGCAGGGCCAGCCCGCTGCTTCGCGGAACCCGAGCCCCCACTGGGTCGGTCGCCCACAGCATCTCACTTCCAAAGCCTGTGACCTTCCTCCTGCTTGTCCTTGGACTCCCACCTTTTTCACCAAGGACACACTCTCATACTTACACTTTTCTTACCAAAGCAAGTTGCAAGCCCTAGAAACTTCTGGAAACCTTGATGCTTGGAAAACAAACCCAGATGTCCCCTCTCCGCAGCCCAAGGCCGTGGCGTGGCAGACCCCTCTCTGTGCAGACATTTTAGGTTCTCAAGCTTGACTGGCCATGCCCAGGTCACAGGTTCGAGCTGATCACCAGGTGTTCTTCCACCTGCGCTTTTTGCACACCTAAACCTCGTCTCACAGCAGCTAGTCCCAATCTCAGCCTCCTGCCGAAAGGCCCGCAAAGGCAGGAGGAGATGCCCCAGGTGCCCCGTGGGACTCAGCTGCCACTCCTGGCCTTGGCCTGGTCCAGTCCCACGGCTGCAGCCATTTGTGGAGTGAAGCAGCAGATGGAAGATCTCTCTCTGCCTTTCACAAAAATAAAATAAATCTTAAAAAACTGGAGATACACAGAGGGGTCAGACCCCTCGCTCTCCCCTACACGGTGGGGTCAGGACCCCCTCCCTGCTCCCCCTTCCCTGCTCACCCCGCTCCCGTTGGGCCCAGTCCCAGGGTCCTGTTTTAGCAGAGAGAATGGGGTGTGGCATCAACAGAGTGGGACTTGGGTCCCCGTGTAGCCAATAAACCTCTCCTGGAAGACGAGGCCAGAACCCCGGAGGGCCGCAGGTGGGGTGTTGCTGTCCGGTGAGATGCAGCTGCGTGCGTGTGACCCTGATCGCTGCCACCGACATGCACAGGCTGTGACCCAGCTGGGGCTGCCCTCCGTAGGCCGGGGGCTTCCCCATTCTCGGGGTGCACTGAGCCCCGCCTCTTCATCATGGCGGTGGGAGGGGTGAGCCCCCACCTACCCAGCCCCAAGGAGCATGCTGAGTCCAGCAGAAATTTCAGAAAGCTTCTGCCCTCTGAAATGCAGCAGGGGAAGCGGGGGCGGGGCGGCGTCTGGAGCCACCCTGGCTGCCCAGCCTCTGGCCCCACCCACGGTGGAGGTCGGAGGTGGGCTGGACCTGCAGACCCTGGCAGAGGGCCCACCCGAGGCCTGAGCTGCTCCCACAAGGGCTGGTGGGGTGGGTTGGACAGGGCAAGGGGAGGGATGGCAGGAAGATGGGCCAGGATGGAGTTCCCGCTGGTGTCAGGGGCAACTTGCAGTGCCCCCTTCTGTCTGGCAGACCTCACAGTGAGGGGCTTCATTTGCTCTCAAACACCAGTTTCTGGACGTGAGGTACTGGTAACACTGGGAGGAGACGGCCCTGCTCCCCCAAGCACAAAGCCGGTGTCCCTGGAGGCCAAGGCTGCCACCTGGTGCTGCCACCACCTGCCCTGAGGCTGCCCGGCTGGCACCGGTTCCCTCACCTTGCCCTGGAGCACCCTCGGGGCGGACTGCTCTGCCAGCCGAGGCGGGCACCCAGCGGCCGGCAGCTTCCCAGGCCTCCAACTCACACCCCCATCCAGCATGGTGACACCCAACCCTGCTCAGTGAGCAGACGCGAGAGCGGAGAACCAGGGACGGCTTTACTGACTCCGCCCAGAGACCACGAGGTGGGCACTGCAGGAAGGGAACCTGAGGTGGTGGTGTGACAGTGGGCCAGGCAGCTGCAGATCTGGGCAGGGAGCGCTGGCAGGAAACTTCTAGTACTTTCTTCAAGCTGAGCAGGTGTGCAGTGGAGGCAGGGGGACACCTGGTGTCCAGGACTGGCAGTGCAGGGAGGAAGGCATGGAGGCAGGGGGCACCTGTGGCACCCCTACACCCACCCCGGCGGGGGGTCTGGCCGGCTAGTGCAGGCCCGTGGTGTTGGTCAGGTAGAAGGGGCGGACGACAGCCTTGAAGCTGCTAAAGGACCCCGAGGGGCAGGGGTAGGGGGAGACCCTCCGGGAGCTGTTGTTGCTGGTCACGCTGGGGAGGGCGGCCTTGGCGCCCTGGAAGTCGGTGACGTCCACTATGAAGCGCCCCCCGCAGATGGTCAGGGCTTTGTTCTCGTAGCCAATGGTGGGGTCGGAGGAGCCGGCCTTGGTGAGGCCCAGGACGGGCAGCTCCTCGGCGGAACATGAGAAGCCGTAGTCCCAGCAGCGCTGGACGCTGGGGAGGTAGGCGAGGGACCAGGGGAGCAGCTTGGCCCGGAAGAGAAAGCTGGGGTGCGGTGGGGTCTGGAAGGACACCGAGGGGTAGTAAGGGGTGCCGTAGATGCGTGGGGACCTCTGGACGACAGAGTAACTCTGGTAGGAATAGCCCCTGGTCGGGTAGGTGCCCCTGCGGCCCCATGAGGAGCTGGCCGAGACCGAGGCGCTCCAGGTGGCCGAGGTGTACAGCCGCGGCATGTAGGCGTCGTCGGTGAGGTTGAAGCCCTGGTCCCGGGCCAGCAGCCTCAACGGCACCGTGTGGAACTGCAGAGCCTGCAGCATCTTCCTGCGGAACAGCGCCTCGTGCCTGCCGTACACCGACAGGTTGAACCGCAGCTCAAACAGCTCCGCGGGCAGCAGCATGGGGAAGCGCACGGCCTCCAGCAGGCCCGCCACCTCCTCAGGGGACGAGCCCGCCTCCCGGCTCCAGGCGTCCACAGCCTGCAGCAGGGCCAGCTCGCTGGACACAGCCAGCTCGCTTCTGGCCAGCAGCGCCCGCAGCAGGGCGACGGAGACGCTGGGCCAGGCCTCGGCCTGCGTCAGGGCCTCGAAGTTCCAGGCGAGGTACTGCACGCACAGCTCCTCCAGCACAGCGTCCTTCGTGGCCAGCGCGTAGGCGTACAGGTCCAGCGGGGTCCAGAAGGAGGGGTCCTGCGGCAGGAGCGTGGCGAAGAGGCGCCCGCAGAAGTCCTGCAGCTGGTGGGCCTCATAGGCGGAAGCCAGCTTATGCATGCACTTGACCGACGTCAGGGTCACCTCAATCCTTCGGGAGTACAGGTACCTGAGGGCAGGCACACGGGTGAGGCTTTCCTGGGCGCCCGCTGTCCGTCGGGAATGTCCCTGCAGCACTGTGGCATCAGCTTTCTTATGTGAGACCTTCTTAAGACAATTTATACGTGTGTGTGCACGCGCATGCGTGAGGGCAAGTGTGACAGGGTGTGTGAGGAAGCGGCGTGGCGGAGTGCAGGGGTGGGCACGGCTGTGAGGTGCACTGAGCCACCAGCCCCGCCCCACCCGCTCTGCGCCCAGTGGGCGCGCCCTGGAACGCTCACCTGAGGAAGTCCTGCACTTGGGGCATACACTCGGAGTCCACCTTCATGGTAATGTTGCTCCCCGGCTCCTGCTGCAGGGCCTGGGCCTCGGGATTGGCCGCCAGGATGAGCGTGTGGGCACATACGGCCTGCTGCTCCTCCTCCTCCTGCCCCCTCACCTGGATGAACAGGTCACAGCCCTGCTGGCTGTCGAAGAGCTGACCCAGGGCCCAGGAGAGCTCCCCGGAGAGGTCGAGGGTGTGCGCGCTGCTGGTCTCTGCAGGGCCGAAGGAGACAAGCGTGAGGGGCGGGGACACGGAGGGGCAGGACATGGCGGGTGCAGCCCAGGAACACCGGGTGCTGCTGCCCCAGAACAGGTCCCCACCTCCATCCCAAGCAGGCAGAGTCCTGTGTTTGTCCCCACAATCCGCTCTGCCCCCCACATCCAGCACCTCCGAGCCCCACAGCCTGTCCTTTGCCAACTCCCTCCTGCCAATCCAGGCAACAGGAACAACCATAGGGCTTGGGGCTGGGTCACACGGGCAGGGCGGCCTGCGGGTGGAGTTGGGCAGGGTGCTTGCTGGCTGCCCAGGGGCTGCGCCTCACGGGAAGAGGAACATGTCCCACAGGCTGAGCCAGGGAATGCGGGAGCTGAGTTGTGGTTTCAGCTCAGATGTCCTCGGTGGAATCCTGGCCTTGGTTCAGAGGAGCTTCCCACGTGCAGGCCTCCCCACGGGCAAAAGGAGGCTGGTACATGGAAGGGCAGGCGAGGACATGGGCGCAAGTGCCCCCAGCTTCCCCGGCCTTTGTCGGAGAATGGGTGCAGGTGCTGGGAGGGGCAGGCACAGGGACGGACACCCTCATGTTTCCGGGGGTCCCCTGCCCCACCCTGGGCGGGAGGACGGCTACGCACCGTTGGTGCAGATCACGCTGGCGTCTTGCTTGTGTCTACAGTTGCTCCTCAGCCAGCCCAGGGATCTACATTCCGCCAGCGAGGACTCCGAGCCCGTGCACACGACCTCGTCCAGCATGATGGGACCTGTTCCTGTTGGCGCAGCAAAGCACACAGGGGCACCAGGGGTTCGAGGCAGGCTCCTGTGGGCACGTGCGCGGGACAGGCAGCCCGTCCAGGGCACAGTGATGGGAAGGTCAGAGTAGAACCAGCCAGGGGGCAGTTCTTGGGTGGGCGCCAGGGCTGCTGGGTGCGAGGCCCGTGTCCCACACGGTCCTGAGTGCCGCCTGCCAGCAAGGGCTCCTGCTTCCAGTGGCTCGTCAATACAGACGGTGGAGGCAGCAGGCAATGGCTCAATTGTCTTAAAAACATTAAGTCTTGTTTGTTATTTGAGAGCGTGTCATCGGCCCAGTGGCAACAGCAGCCAGGACTGGGCCAGGCCCAAGCCAGGTACCGGCCACTCCATCATGGGCTCCCACATTGCAGGGACTGGAACCCAGGTTCTGGGCCCATCCCCGCTGTCTCTGAAGCTGGGTGGGAAGTGGAGATGGGATGTAGGTGTCCCCTACATCCAGCTGGATCCTCTGCACTGTCACACACACCCTTGGAATAAATTCTTCAAAACCACAGGACAGTGCAGAAAGCCATGTTGTGGCCCTGTGGAGGTAGTTCTGTGTTCCCAGGCACAGTCACAGAGTCAGTCAAGCGTCGGCTGGGCTGCGGCTCTCCCACGGCCAACAAGGGAGCCCAGACTCAGCCCTCGTCCCTGTGGTGGATGGTTCAGGGCTGTCTGACAGCTCACCTGCTTCCGCCACTGAAACCTTGGCTCTAGCACCCACTCCCCACTCATGATCACTACCTCAGTGGAAACTACTTTCCCACAACCCCACCCCCGCCCCTGGGGCTGCTGGGAAGCTGCTTCAAGATCAATGCCACAGGCTGACATAGAGGCCAGTGGGAAGGGCCCAGTCTAGGAGACCCTCACCAGCAGGGTCCTAGGCCCTGGCAGGGTCACGGGGTTGGGGGGGAGAGGAGGAGGTTGTTGGGGGAAGGGAATGGGGCTGGGTGGAGAGAAGGCTCAGCAGGCCCCACCTTGCCCGAAGGCAGCTCCGCCCAGCGCCTGGGTGGCATTCTCAAACCCCAGGGCGCGGCAGACCACGCTGGCATCAGTCAGGTCCCAGAGGTTGTCACACACGGTCCCCCACTGGCCTTGGTAGAAGATTTCCACGCGGCCTTCGTTGGCTGAGTCCCCGTTGGCCAGTCGCATGTCCCCATCCTTCTGGCCTGCAGAAAGAGCAAGGGTCAGGTTGATTTTTTTTTTTAACTTTTATTATTATTATCATTTTATGATATACTTCCATAGACACTGGGATTTCCCTCACCCCCTCTCCAAGTTCCCTCCCTCTCCCCATTGAGTGCCCCTATATTATTACTATAGTATAGCCCTTCATACACAGTCATATGTCCATCATTGCGGGCATGGACAATGGCAGAGAGTCCAGCATCCTATTATCAAGATATAGTTAACAGTTTCATTGGGAGTCCATCTTTGTCTGGAAGTAGAAATGCATACTGCATTGTATCCTCACATCTGGATATGACAGTCTCCATTACTCAGCTACTACACATCCCCGCAAATGAAAAGCCACAATACAAAATCAACAAGAGGAAGAAAAGAAGAAATTGAAAACGCCATGAAGTTAAATTACATGCTACTGAATGACTAATATGTCGCTGAAGAAATGAAAAAGAAAATCAAGAACCTTCTTGAAGAAAATGATGCTGCTGTGGGATCTATGAGTCAGTGAAGAATTTAATGAGAAAATATTTTGAAGAAATAAAACTAAATTTAAAAAATCAAAATCCATGAGATACAGTTTCTGCTAATCTTTATTGGTGAGATATATCTCCTGTAGGCAACAAATAAATGGGTTTTGTTTTTTCAATCCAATCTACTAATCTATGACATTTGATTGATGAGTTTTGGCCATTTACATTCAGAGTTAATATGAATGGGTGGTACTTTGGTCTTGTCATTTTAGCAATGGGTTGGTCACTGATTTAGTCTTCTGTTGTCATTTTACTGGGATGTTCTTCGCATTTGCCTTTGGTTTTGGTGGGTGCTATTCCTCTTCTCTGTCAAGAGAACATCTTGAAGTATCATTTGTAGGCAGGTTTGGAAGAGGCAAATTCTTTTAACTTTTCTTTACTGTGGAAGAATTCTATTTCATTTCCAAAGACAAAGGAAAGCTTTGCTGGGTATGTCATCCTGGGTCGACAATTTTTGGTTTTTAGAATCTGGAATCTGTCGCTCCATTCTCTTCTGGCCTGTAGTTTCCTGTGAGAGATCTCCTGTGAGTTTCATTGGCATTCCTTTATATGTCACTTGATTTTTTCATGTGCACATTTAAGGATCTTTTCCTTCTGTTTGATTGAAGAGAGCTTGATTATCATGTGTCGTGGTGAAGATCACTTTTGGTCAACCCTGTTGGGATTTCTATGTCCCTCCTGGATGTTGTTTCCCAATTCTTTCTCCGGATTAGGGAAACATTCCTTTATTATTTCATTGAATACGTTTTTTAAACCCAGCTTAACTCTGAGGTTAACTCAGTGAACTCTGAGGCTGGCAAAGGCTTTTGCTTCTTTGCAGGGGAGTCTTCAGTAATATTCATTGTGCCTCTGTCTCCTCTTTTGCTTTTGGTCATTGTATTTCTGGTTAGCAGAATCTTCTCCTTGGGGTGGGTTTCTAGGCTCTGTCAAGTTTGATTTTACTTATTGTGGTTAGTACATGGTTCTTTGTTTACAGTCATTCGTACCACTCCCTCCAGCTAGTTCAGGTCTGGGTTCTTATGTCAGATTTCCACCAAGGTCTCCACGGCCCCAGCTCCTGGCTCACCTGTCTCCACCTCCTGTGATACCATGCTGAGGCTGCACCATTGTCCGTACAACCTTTCTCCCACTTCCTGGTTGGAGCAGGTCCCAGGATTAGGGAAAAACCAAGTGTCCTATATAACTACATTGTTGGTGGTGCTGATCTTGCCAGAACCTGTTGGCTGTTAGGTCTGAGGGCCACATGGACCTATTTTGACACGTACGATGCCATAGTCAGCATTATTTTCCCTGTGGGACCAGTGCAATGCACTGAGCTCAGTGAGTTTGCTCCCAGCTCAGCACATGTGTAGCTCATTGTTGTCCCTACAGTCTTAAATTCTTTGCCACACCATACAAAGTGGTGCCTGATGTGCCACTACTAGAGTTCTTGATCTGCTGGCCATCAGGTCTGAGGGCTACCTGGACCTATCTTGGGTGGAACCTGTAGGATGCCCCGTTGTTGCAGTTCATTGAGCCAGAAATGAGTTCACTACCAGCTCAGTGCACCCACAGTCCTGTCCCATAGCCTTTACCTCCCTACACAAAATGGCACTCAATTCGCTGGCCTGGGCTATGAAATCCACCCTGTTCCCGCACCGCCCCTCTGGGACCTGCTGCTCTGTCTCTGCTCCTGGTCAGATCAAACAGACCAGTAGGACGGGCAGTTCTTCGTCTGGGTTCACCTCCTGAGCTCCCACTGAACTCCCCTTCCCACCTTGTTGCTGGTGGAGTTCTGGCTGTCGGTGCAGTTCAGATCGCCACTTGCTGAATGCCGCTGGAGTATCGGTCACTGCAACACCACACCGTTGTGTCCGCTGCTTTCCTGTGTCTGTCAGTCTCCAGGTGCCTCTCTGCTGTTTTTCTGTCCTCTCCTATTTCCTGGCATGTGCCCTCTCTGATTCACACTGGCTAATGTTTCCCCATTTGTTTAAACGTGTCCTTGCCCTGTTCTGCCATCTTGGTTCTCCCAAGGGTCAGCTTGATGCTGCACCTGCCCAGCCACTCCACCCCATGTCCTTGTCAATGACCACGGTGACTTCCATCTTGCCTCCCAACCCCCACTGGCCGACTCGCCTGCCCTTTCCTGGGTGGGGACAGGGATGAAGAACCAGGGTCCCCAGCACTGGAGTGGGAGAGCTCTCCTACCAACTCAGCCCACCAGATGCTCTGACCCTGGGGTTACCTGTGCTAAGAGGCCTCAGGAGGCTCTAGGACAGACAAGGCCCGAGCATGGTAAGGCTCTGTGTCCAGAGGCTGCTGGCCTTGCAACACTGACACAATTGGCCAGTTCACTTATGCCTGTCCCCAGTGCCCCGGGTACCTCCCCATCACCCCACACCCTGGAGAGCCCGGGGTTTCTGGGGCAAGCCTGCATCAAACAGTGGAGCTGGCTGATCCTGGCTTCAGGCAGTGAGTGGAGCGGCTCCCATGTCTCGGAGGGACTAAACCTGTTGGACAGGGCTATAGTGTGTGACCTCCAGGGGCCCAGCTTACCTCGGGTCCCTGCGAGCAAAAGCCACACCCAGAAGAGACGCGGGAGAAACATGGTCTGGCTGGAAGCGCCGACCCTGCAGCAGAAGGATGTGGGACTGAGACCCTGTGCCCGCCAGCCAGAGCCCACCAGGACAGCAGAGGACCCAAGCCACGAGTGGGTCACATGGTCAGAGACAGGTGGCCACAGACAGGATGTAGGGGACAGGACGAGGCTGGGCAGCTGGGCTGAAAGGCCTACCCAAGGAGTGGGCGCCCTCTTCAAGCGAGAGACCCCTGTGGGCAGTGCCCCATTGGCACCTGTGGCGTGCTGATGGGAAGCAAACTGACTGAGGCCACACAAGTCTAGGCTGGGGACACAAAGATGACCACCCAGGGTCCGCTGGGCTCGCTGGCCCCAGTCAGGGGAGGAAGGCAGGACGGAGCCCCTGCTGGGGCTTGCTGGGAAGGGCTGTGTTGGAGACCCACCCCCACGGGTTGGCCCCATCTTCCTGCTGTGCAGAGCTGGGAGCAGGCCCTGGACAGCTTTCTGCGTCCACAATCGCCAGTTCAGGCAAGCTCCACTCTGCTCTGGGCCTTGCCGGCCTCACATGGGATTCCGGGGAGCCCTGATCCCACAGCTGTGACACCCACTGACATCCAAGGAGGTTCTGCACCATGCGATGACCCGATGACCGGAGCCCTGGTTGTCCCCTCGGGGACGGGAAGTCGGGGCAGCCTTTATGTGGTTTCATCTCACCATGCCACGTGCCATGGTACCACTGGGTACAGGCGTTCTCCTCTGCGGTGGGCATGGGCCTGGAGTGAGGGCTCGATGCCAACCCCTCCTGCTCCCTTTGTGAACAACCTGCTCAACCACACTCAGAGCCCCATGGTGCCTGCACTAAGCCAGGGATGTCAGGAGCAGGTCTGGGTGCCAAGGGAGAGGCCGGGACCTTACCTGCTAGGGCTGGCTCCTGTGGCTAACATGCAGACTCCAGCCTCCCCAGCACAGTGAGTTCAGACGGTCCTAGGAAACGCTCTGGGGAACTGTGTCTACTTTCGATTCTCACAAACCACCTGACAGCAGTCTCCTCCGGGGTTGGCTGTGATGGCTCTGGGGGGGCCCCCTCTTCCTCCCCGCTCTGGCCCAGGGAGTGAGGTTGGAATGGCCCAAGTTAGGACCGCCCAGCAAGGGGCAGGGCGACCCCAGCTGCACTCTAGTGCAAACATGCTTCCTGGCTGGCCCGATGCCCAGGTGGAGCGGGGGTGGGAGGCTGGGATGGCCAAGTGCTGAGGTCTGGAGCAGATAGGCTGTACCATTCCCAGCTTGACGTACCTGCACGCTGCAGGCTGGGCAGTGTGGCCAGCTGCTGTGGACAAGCATGCCACATTCTGGCCACACTGCACCAGGCTGCATGGCACCAACCCTAGCAGATGGGCAGGGTGCCCTGAGCCCTAGGAGAAGCTGTGACCAGGGATGTGGCTAGCAGGTGGACATGCTGGGACCATCTGCATCATCTGATGCCAGGGCCAGGCCTTGCCGCTGCCAGACTGCCCAGCCCACTCTCTGGGGCGGTCACAACCTGTGGAGGCGGTACAAGCAGAGCTCAAGGGCAGCTCGGAGAAGCACTGAGTGGGATGCCTGGCCTCACTGGCAGGGTCAGAGCTGGCCGCTCAGATATGGTGTACCCATTTGGTCCACTGGAGCCCCTGGAGGCTCACAGGACAGGGAGTGCCAGGCAGGCTTGGCCCAGCTCAGCCCCATCAAGTATGGCCTGCAGTCCCCGTCCCTGGCATGCAGAGGCACTCAGCGAGGCTGCAGAGAAGTCACTGTGGAGGTGAGGGCATGCCAGGGGGCAGGGACACCTTGGGGCAGCATGGTGCGGAGACATCAGCCACTCTGGGGCCAGGAGAGCCAGGGCGAACAAGGCGGGGACTGGAGGGAAACAGGCTGGTGCAGGCACGCCTGGCTGCTATATCCCTGTCTCCAGAGCCCCCAATTTCCTCTGCGGGTGCCAGGGCCACAGCCTGAGGACTGCTGTATGTCTTGGGACAAGGCCTTGACAAATCCTGCCAGCCCACCCCTCCCACCAAGGTACCACCTCAGCCACAAGGGTTCTGGAGTTCCCTGCCTGGGGGCCCAGGCCTGAAGACATGGCCCTAACATAAGGGTTGTATGTGTGTGTGTGTGTCTATGTGTTTATGTATATATGTGCATGTGTGTGTGTATGTATGTATATATGTGTGCGTATGTGTGTGTGTCGTGGCCCTAACGGAAGGCCCTGGACCCACGGATCTGACCTAACCCCTTCTGCGTGTGCCAGCGAGGAGCTGGTGCGGCAGACGTGTGCCCCCAGGGCGACTCCTGCTGCATGTCAGTCACACCTTGCTCTCGTGTTTGCTTTGGCCTTCTATTTCCACACTGAACAGCAGCCTATGGTGGCAGCTGGGGAGGACCTGAGGAGCTGGGTGAGCCCGCCCCTCACCCCCTACTCCTCCTCTGGCCTCTCTGGCCCGTGGGGAGAGCTGGGCAGTGATGCCTCCTTTGTGTCCAGGTCACCTCTTGGCAGCTCTTCAAGGGGCCCCAGCCAATGGCAGCTGGGCCAGGTGGCCTGGGGGGGGACTGTCGCTCTCAGGTGTGTCCCCCATCTCAGAGGGGCGGGGAAAACACTCCAGGGAGGCTGGGTCCCCTTGGGTACTTCACTGTCTACTTGAGAAGGGGTGACATCGAAGAGCCCCGCTCTACAACATCTGCCTTCCTGCCTGGTGACCGGGCCTCTAGCACCCACATAAGCCCACCTAAGAGGCCTCCACGGGAGGCGGGCACCCCAGGCCTGCCCCTAGGGACACTTATCAGAGCCCAGTGGGCAGTGAGGGAGCCAGCCTGTGTGAGCGGCTGCTTCTGCCTCCCCACTGTCCCCTGCCCTGGGGCTTCAGTGGAAAAGGCGTGTTGGAGGCCAGACGCCACTGCAGGGTGAGGTAGCTGCCGTGAGGGTCCCAACGCTTCTGCCCAGCCTGGCCAGAGCCCCATTCCCTGCCTGCACTGAGGGAGATGGCGGGCTGGCACGGGGAGGGAGGTGAAGGGCTGGCACAGGGAGGGAGGTGGTGGGCTGGCATGAGGCTGCTGCCTGTGTCAAGAACTTTCGGGCGAGAGGCTGCTGAGGCCCATGATGGAAGGAGGACATGAAGGCCATCTCAGGAACATGGCCGCAGGGTCCTCCTGGATTAAGCAGAGTCCAGCTGTCCAACAGCCTCGAGAGGTTCACTGCGCAGGCTGCTAGGAACAGGCGCTGTGCGTCCATTGGCCACAAGAGGCCATCCCTGCCAGCCACAAGGCGTCGCTCACGCCTATGTCTCAGGGACTCAGCTAGCGGCCAAGCAGGGAGGACTGAGCCTGGGAAGGGACAGTTGTGCTCACAGCGGCCAGGCCCGGCCTGCAGCACAGATGTCTCCCTCTCCGGGCATCTGGGGCAGGCTCCGGCTCCGAGGCCGGAAGAGCGGGGGAAGGGCAGGGGGCTGGCAGGAAAGGAGGAGGGGTGGTCAGCCGGCCCGCAGACGCCGCAGGAGAAAGCCAGACATGAGCGGTGGGTTGTCCGTGTTTATAGATTCCAGCGAGCCTGGCCGCCCTGGCCACCACGCGGCCACCCGGGCCTGGCGCCCCTCAGATGAATTCTATGCCTTCGTACTTGACGCTGCCGATCTTGGTCTCGGGCAGCAAGAGGCGCCCGTCCAGCGTGAAGGCCATGATGTAGGTGGCCACTCTGCCGCTGTCCTCCTCGGACTTGAGCGCCACGATGATCTGGTCGTCGGTGTTCGGGATGAACTTGAAGGACGAGAAGCCGTGCGTGGGGACCACGTCCCCCACATGGCTAACGGCCACGTCGCTGAAGTCAGAGGTGGCGCTGAGCAGGAGGTTGGTGCCCCTGAGTTCGTCGGCCTTCTCGCTGTAGCGCTCGTGGCTGGCCCGGCGTGGCAGGAAGAGCCAGCGGTGCAACGTGTCGCTCCAGCAGGCCGACTCGTGAAGGAGGTAGCCTGGGGACAGACAGGGCGCTGGGCTGCCAGAGGCCCCTGCTCACCGGCGGGGTGCCCGGGCCCTCACCCCCAGCGCCTGCACCCTGTGGCGCTGCAGGAGCCACCAAGACACTTCTGTACCCTGGTTTCCTGTCCACCGAGGGACAGAGACCGAGAAGCCCAGGGCTGCATGTGAGGGGGAGCGGCGCCCCTGAAGCCAGGATGAACCATGGGCCATCTGTGGCCAGGCTGGGAGCTGAGCAGGTCTCCAAATGCTGCCCACAAGGACACTGGGAGGAGTAAGCAGCAGCCAGAAATGTGGACCTTCCTCCCCCGGGGCCTGGCTGAGGCAGGCTGGAAGGGTGGCCATGTGGTCAGGGCGCATGATGGGAGCACAGGACCCACTGACCTGCGGGGAGTGGGCAGCGGAGAGGAAAGGGCAGAGCTGTGCCCTGGAGGCAGGGCAAAGGGCACGGCCACGGGCCTCACCAGGCACCTGCCTGACCCACACCCCCGCCCTGGGCCTCACCAGGCACCTGCCTGACCCACACCACCCCCGCCCTGGGCCTCACCAGGCACCTGCCTGACCCACACCCCCGCCCTGGGCCTCACCAGGCACCTGCCTGACCCACACCACCCCCCTGGGCCTCACCAGGCACCTGCCTGACCCACACCCCCGCCCTGGGCCTCACCAGGCACCTGCCTGACCCACACCACCCCCCTGGGCCTCACCAGGCACCTGCCTGACCGACGCCCCTCCACACTCCAGGCCTCACCTGGCGGTCGGATCCCGGCGGCAGCTCTGAGAGCGCTGTAGCTGGCCACCCAGTTCTCGTGCTCCACACTGCCCTTGGGGCCCACAACCTTCACCCACTCGGGGTTCTCGTTCAGCACCTCCCCAGTGGTTGTGGTCCACTCCTTGCCCAGCCCACCCACGTAAAGATGTTCGTCCTTCACAGCCAGCCACTCAGCCTTGAAGCCTGGGGCAACGAGAAGAGGGGCACCTGAGACCCCTGGCACGCCCTCAGGCACGCCCATCATCCTGCCCAGGGAACAGGGATGGGAGGCCGCCAGCAGGGCCTCTCCTCTCCCTACTCTCCAGGGAGGAGTGGGTCCACCTGGGGAACAGGGCAGGGGCTCCCTGTGGGACCGTGCTGGCTGAACCTCTGGACCCCCACGCCTCCTGAGGCCAGCATCCAGAATGCCTGTCCCAGAGGGGTCCTAGAGTATGGGCCCCTTCCCCATACGACTTTAGGACCTGTGCCCACTGTCTCCCAGGGTCTTCATAGAAGCCATTGGCCAGCCAGCAGACCCCAGGGAGCCCAACCTAGGACTGCCCCACACCCTTCTGTCCGGGCTCCCGTGCAGAGGCGGCCCTGCTTGCTACACTCTGGTAACCACAGAGGGCTGAGAGAGGACTCTCCACTTATGGGTTCACTGTGACTGACAGAATATTCTAGAAAGAACTCCTTATTCTCCAGCAGGCCCGTAGTTAGTGGCTCCTGCCTCTAGAAGCTGCTTAGCGGGAAGAGGAGGTTGGGGCGGCTGCTCCTCCCCACAGCCGGAGCCGGCCCGGCTGGCGGTTACCTTTCTCCACGGTGCCATCGCCGTCCGCCAGGATCACCCAAGGCACAGCCTTGGTACCGTCAATGTGGTAGATGACCCCTGTACGGTCATCCACGGAGTAGAGCTTCCCATTGAAGACAACCAGGTCCGAGAGCTCCATGCCCCGGCCCCTCTCTGCCAGGTGAGACACCAGCACCCTGTGCTCTTTGTCCCACTCCACGGCAACCTTGTCCCCGCTGTCCGACAAGGTCAGGTACCCCTTCCTCAGGTAACTGAACCACGTGTTCTCCTCCTGGGCCCTTGACTCTGTGTCCAGGTCGGCAATGACCGCAATGCGGTACCGAGTCCCGTCCGGCGTCCTCTGCGGGGCCGACAAGGGGTAGGTGTCATTGTAGCGGGATACAGGGGCCTGGTCGAGCCTCCAGTTGTGTGCGTTGCTGGTGGGGGGCCTGCCTGGGCCAGGCCGGTGGGAGTAGAGCAGCCAGAGGATGGCAGCGCCCACGACAGATGGCAGAATCACCCTCCAGCGTGGGCGGAAGCGGGGGTCCGCAGCCTTGGTCATGGACAACAGCACAGGAAGGCCCCCCACACTGATCCGCAGGGGGTGCATAGACTCATTCCATTGCAGGGGCTCTGCGGGCTGGACGGGCATCAGCGTGCTCGAGCCACGGGACCTGCACGGCGGGAGACGCAGGGCGGTCAGCGGGCCACAGGAGACGGCAGGCTGGTCAGGGGGTTGGGGCCACTCGCGGGCCGTGGGCTTGGCCAGCAGCAGGGGTCTCCAGGACAACTGCATCCATGGCTCGGTTAGGCCCTGCTCTAGCCTTGTCTCTGCTTCCTCTGAGTCAGCATGGCGGGAAGGTTTTTCAACACAAAACCCCTCAACTGGCAGGTCCCAGGCAGCAGGAAAGATACCCGAGTGGGAGGGAACAGCTCTGTGGGAACTGGAGCTTTCTCCCTCCAAACGGGGGGTGGGGACAGGGTCAGTGTCCCTGCACCAGGAAGCCCTCTCTGCCTGGCCTGCCTGAACCACCTCCCAGCCCTCAGTATCAGTGAGGACCTCACAGCTGGCGCTGGCTCCCCTCTGCCCGCCTCAGAGGGCCTGGCTCCTAGCATAATGCCCAGCCTCAGGACAGGGCCCCTTGCTTCCTGGGGGCCAGGTCCTGCAACATTCCAACACCAGGGAGACAGGCTGGCGGAGCAGGTGGGCAGCCTGTCCCCTACAGGGAGCAGGGACAGAGTGGCTCCCTGGGTTCACCCTGTCCCCCTCCATGGCCACTTCCTGGATTCCAGGGTCAGTGCTGGTGGCTGCCAGGAGCCATAGCTCCTCGCTCTGTCCCAGCCACAGTGCTATGGGCACAGAGTATGACAGCTCAGGGTGGCTGTAGAGGCACTGGGCGGAGCCAGCTGACTCCGGGACATGGCCGAGTGCCACCCAGGGACAGCAGAAGGCTGTTCCCAACCTGGCTGGCAGAGGTTCCTAGCAGGGGGCAATGTGGTCACACTGGCAGACCCACCAACCTGGACAAGGGAGCTGGGCCTGGCTTGCAGTAGCCAGAGGTGCCCCTCTTCACACAGACCACTGGTCCACAGGGAGGGCAGAAACAGAACCCTGAGACCCCATGGAAGCAGGCCTCTCTTCTCCCCTTTCTGGACAGACTCTTGGGGGTAGGGGCAGACTGCAAATTACATTGTCGGGTCCCTTAGAGGAGATTCCAGGTCTCTGGGGGCTGCTGCCACTACCTGGCCAGGCAGTGGCACAGGGCCGCTCACTGAGCCCTCCCAGGAGGCCAGGCTCTGCTCTGCCAGGCCCTCTCGGGCCCAAGGCTTAGAAGCCCCGGACAGGCCCACGAAATACCACCCCTCGGCAGCAACGCTGCCACCCAAACCTGCCAGCCCTCGGCCCTTGGTCTCCCTGCCCGACCCATCTGAAGCTGCGGCTCCTCCCCACTGGCCCCCTCCTCCCCGCGGTTCCCCCAACATCCCCCACTGTTCCCCCTCCCCGCAGTCCCCCCAACAGCCCCCACCAGGCTTCCGGTCCAGCTCGTCTCCATCCCAGCTTCCTGTCAACGCACAGCCCAAAAGGCAGTAGGTGACCAAAGCCTCGAGTGAGGAGCCCTCAGCTGGGCTCCGGGCCCTTGCCTTGGCCTGGCTCAGCTCTGCTGCTGCCGGCACTGGGGGTGGGGTGGAATCAGGGATGAAATTGCACTCTCTCTGTGTTTTCTTAACCCTGTGCATCAGGTCACGTGGTTCTCACGCAGCAGCAAGAAAGTGGCCGTGACCGCCTGCTCAGCCTCCATGGCTGTGGACCGGCCACACAGGCTCTGGCCCCCGGGGCAGGGCTCGCCACCCCTTCCTGCTCCGGGACACTTACTCACTGCCACCCTTTTCTAAGCATAAGCTCCGGAAGACGCCCCACCTGCCTCTCTCGCAGCTCTGGCAGCTCCTCTCAGCCCACCCAGGGAACCCTGAGACAGCAGGCTGCCTACCACCATGTCCCTGGCACCAGGCAGGACACACTTCCAAAGGCAGGGTTCTTCACAAGCCCCCGCACTCCCTGGCCCCAAGTCACAGCCCAAGTCCGCAGTCCTGGACCAAGCTCTGACAAGCAGGCCGCTCTGGGCCACAGGTGCAGGGAGATGAGACCTGCCAGTGCAACCTGGGGTCACTCCTTGCCCTGGGGTGTCCTCGCCTGCCCTGCTGTCACCTTCTGCACCCCAAGGAAGCTCAGCCCCACTTCACTCCCTACTGCACCTGCTCCCCGCCTCCCCTCACCCTTCCGGCAGCCCCTGCGTGGAGCTGGTCCTTCCCGCTCCACCTGCTCACTGGCTGAGACCTCCAGACCCAGCCATCCTCGCTGATGTTGAAGGCTGACCTGCAGAGGCCATCAGAGCCCTTCACCACCCCAGAGGGGCCCACACTCGCTCCTCCCTCCCTCCCAGCTGCCCCGGGGCCGCCCTGGCCCTGCTTAACAGAGCCAGCTTCTGCCAGCCTCTTGTTTTCCTGGGCTTGGCTCCCTTCTGTCCACGGCCAGGACCCGAGACCTGCCCAGGGCTGGACACCCACTATGGGGATCCCCCAGACACTCCCTCCACACACACTGGCCCAGGCACCAGCTCCCTCCCATGTCCCCCAGGCAGGTAAACAGGTTCCTGCTGAGGAATTTACACTCCCGGCTGGAGACACTCCCACATTCTGGGTAGACACCAGGCCCCTTCTCTGTCCCTGCCTGGCCCCCACTGGAGAACCAGCCCTCAGGTATGTGAGCGAGCACCTGGGATGGAGCTGTGCTGCCGGCTGGGGCACATGCTGGGGGGACAGACCTTCGCACAGTCTCCCTAGGCACCTGCCTACAGGCCTGCGCTTGCGGTGGGCTGGTGGAATTCCCCGGGGTATACAGGGCCAGGGCTGGGCCCGGTGCAGGATGTTACCTCCCGTCCCTGCAGGCCCCTGCTCACGACCACCTCACACCTCCCTCCACATGCTGGCAGGTGGGGCCTCCAACCTGTGGCCATGTGGCCAGCTGGGGCTGTGCCAGGAGACTCGCCAAGTGCCTGGCCTGCCCTCCTGCGGACTGAGTCACTTGGAGTTCTCGTTCTGCACACCCAGACCTACGCACAGGGCTCCCCGACCTGGACAGCCACCCTCCTCCACAGCCATCCTGGGTCCCCTGTTGCCAGGGCCACAGCCTCTGCAGATGTGACCAATGGCCTGGGGTAGTGAGGCATCCAGGTGGGCTCCCAGCATCTAAAGGACAGAACCACGGAGCCAACAGCTGTGGGGTCCCAGCTGGGGGACACCCAGAGGCCCCAGAGGTGGAAGCCCACCCCTGTCTTGTTGAGAGTGGGTGCAACCCTGAGCACCAAGACCCAGCCCCAGGAGCCCGGACACTAGGTTCAAGAGGTACGGTTCTGAGCCACAGGGTACATGGGTACTCGTCACAGCAAGCCCCAGCACATACACCCTCCTGACGTGGCGCTCACTGGGCCACCTTTGTCCCTGGGCCGCCCTCAGCCAGCAAGGACACACCCCACTGCCTGCTCCAAGTCTCCCTTCCCTAGCCTGCATGGGTTCCTGCAGGGAAGGCCCCTGAGAGACGACAGGGATTCAGGACCCACCGACACAGTATTCCACCTGTCTTCCAGAAAATTCCCTTCTGGTCTCCACTGGCATCTCAGGAAATCACTTTTGCAGCAAGTAACATGCATTCGCTTTAGGCTGATCCACCCCTAAAACTGACAGAACCTGGTGTTCCCAGAAAAAAACTGGGTGACCAGCCTGGTGCTGTGTCTGCACCGTGCACAGTCCCACACGGCAGTGCTTCCTGCAGCCCATCTGCCTCGCTTCTGATGCAGCTCCCTGCTAACGTCCTGGGAAAGCAGAGCGCCCCTGCACCCATGCGGGAGACCGGGAAGATGCTCCCGGCTTCAGACGGCACTAACTGGCCTCTGTAACCATTCAGTGAGCAAACAAGCAAAACGGAGATTCCACTTGCTGTCTCTCCACTCTCTCTAAATGTTTCCAGTAAGTAAATAATCCTTTTTTAAAAGGGGGCTGGGGTGGGCCCGGCGGCGTGGCCTAGCGGCTAAAGTCCTCGCCTTGAAAGCCCCAGGATCCCATATGGGCGCCAGTTTTAATCCCGGCAACTCCACTTCCCATCCAGCTCCCTGCTTGTGGCCTGGGAAAGCAGTTGAGGACGGCCCAAGGCTTTGGGACCCTGCACCCGCGTGGGAGACCCGGAAGAGGTTCCAGGTTCCCGGCATCGGATCGGCGCGGCACCGGCCCGCTGCGGCTCACTTGGGGAGTGAATCATCGGACGGAAGATCTTCCTCTCTGTCTCTCCTCCTCTGTGTATATCTGGCTGTAATAAAATGAATAAATCTTAAAAAAAAAAAAGGGGGGGCTGGGGTGATGGCAGGGCTATGAACGGCAGACAGAAGCCACTGCAGGAGGGCAGCAAGATGGATGAAGCGGCCCCAGCAGGAAGGGCTGACTGAGGCCTCTCCCCTCCCGCCCCTGCACCCAGGTAATCAGCCACTGGCTTCACTGGGATTGGAAGTCCACTGGCCACACAGCCTGCGTTCGGGCCTGATAAGCCAGGGACACGCCTGGCTGGCAGCGCTGACAGACGCCCGGGAGCAGCTCCTGGCTCTCATTGCCCGTTGCCATCGTCCGGGGCAAGATCCTCGGAGGGGTGACCAAGAGGCACATGGGGGAGACTCTGCAGCCTGCCACCCCTCCCCACTCACATGGGCACGGGACAGGCTTACGGCTGTGCTGTTCCTGGTCCTTTTACGGACCCGGCGACAAGGACAACTCTGAACATTCCAGGGAACCTTTCCCGAGGCCCGCAGCAGCGCAGCTGGGAAGCAGGTACCCTGGCACACACCGGAAGGGCCACTGTGGAAGGCAGACGCAACAGCGCCCCAGGCTAGGGGCCAGGCCTAGACCCAGGCCACTTACCTCTGGGGCGTATCCCAGCCTGCCACAGGGCTCCCACAGCCGGCGGGAGGCTCCTCACACAGCCACCACGGCCTCCTTCTCCGCTTCCTTCAGGAGTGGAAATGTGGCAGGTGGCAGAATAAACAGGCTCTGAGAGACTCCTCCCTCCCAGGATCCGGCAGAGCAGGAAGCCACAGGGGAGGTGTGCTCCTCACTGCCCGCTCCAAGCCCTGGGCGTGCCCCTCCCTGGGACCCAGGCACCATCCAGTCCCCATACGCTCCCCCCAGGGTACCCACTCTGCTTCCTCCCCAAGGGCAGGGCAAAACCCGCTGCTCCTGCAGACTGCCCCACGCAGCAGGGACGGGCCACGGACTGCAAAGTGCCAATGGCATCCAAGGAGAGGGGCTTTGGGGAGGGCCTGCCCCACGGGCCAGCTCACACTAAACCCTCACTGGATGTCACACTAAACATGAGAAGGCCACATCCGATCTGCGAGCTGCGGGGGCCAGGAAGGAACAGCAGGCGCTTGTTTTAGGGAGCTAGGGAGCCTGCTCCCAGACACCACGGGCCCCACCCTCAGCAGCTCCCCACGCCTCGGCACGCAGTGCCGCCACTGACGGAACCAGAGACGCCATTCCCCGTGCTCACCCTACGGAAGAGGGAACACGTGACTGCAGGTGTAGCGCCCTCCACACCGCGCTGCTGGCTTGCTGGACACTCTCAGATCCAGGTCTCATGGGAGAGCCTGCCCCAGAGGCACCTGTGTCCCTGGCCTTGCGAGGGCCCTCTGGGCCTCGGTGCCCTGCACTCCTCTCCTCCGCGCTGAGACACCTGTGACCACATGAGGCTCAGCAGAGATGTGGACCAGCAACCCAGCCCCCTCACCAGTGAGGGAACACGTTCCTAGGACAGAGAGTTATGATGGGGACACCGTGTCACCCCAGGGGGCAGTCAGCGCCAGGACACCAGGCAGCCTGCGCTGACAGGCTCACAACAGGGCAGTGCCCCATGGCTCGGACCACCCAGGCCACACGGGGCGGGATTCCGAAGTAGCAACCCTCCCGCTCCAGTGACTCTCCAAACATTACCACACCGTGCGCCCCCACAACACCTGGAAATGAAGGAATGTGACAATCCCTCTACCCCATCGGTTGGGGATCACTGTCACCTGCTCCAACCCTCTTCAGCTGGCGTCCCCTCAGCACTGGGCTCCCGGGCCAGATGGTACCACAAGGCCCTTTCAACCCCAGAAACCTTCTGGTCTCTCCTTGCCCACCTGTGCCTCACACCCTCACATCCGTGGCTCTGACTTCAGCTCCGTGCACACACAGGCCTCCCAGGAGAGATGACGACGCTGGGAGAAAGCCGAGCCGGCTTCTCCACCTCGCAGGTTACTCCCTGTCTGCATCCCCGCTTCCCAGCAGGGAAGCCCATCGTGCCAGTTCCACTGCTGGCCTCGGCTCAGAGTTCTCTGGGACCCACCGCCCAGGGAGCCCCGAGGGCAGTAGGGCCAACGCTGCATCCCCAGTGCCAGCCCAGCGAGGGCTGGAGCTGCTCCAGGACTTGGGGCACCAGCCTCGCCCTGACCACACTCCATGCCCACGCTGCTCGGGGAGCGCTGGGACCCCAAAGCCCAGGACCCCTCGGGAGTCCCCAGCCCTGTGCGGAAGGGGGCTGATGCACCAGGGCAAGGAGCGCCAGTGTCGTGGCTCAGCGGTGTGAGCCACTAACCTGTAGCACACCAGCATACCACACGAGCACAGGTTTGAGTCCCGGCTGCCCACTTCTGACGCAGCTCCCTGCTAACGGCCTGGGTAAGCAGCAGGCGATGGCCCAAGCGCATGGGCCCTGAACCCCTCGTGGGACATGGGTGGGGTTCTGGGCTCTACACGTGGCTGCCAATGCCGCTGCTGTGGCTCCTGGCCTAGCTGACCGGGTGTACCATAAAGGGACACTCCCAAGGCCTGACAGCTTAATCCCCAAGCTGCGGGGTCAGGCATGAAGGAGGGGATGGAGGCCTCAGCGGAGGGGCAGGCCCCATCCGGCTTGCCCACTGCCTGACACCAGCATTGTTTCCACAGGGTGGCACAATGCACAGGGCAGGAACTCTGCCCCAGACCATGCAGTGGCCTCACCCTGAAGACACAGGGCTGCACCAGGCACGATACCCTGGCCCGTCCAGGCAGCGTGTGCGTGGGGGTGCGGGAGGCAGTGTGGCCTCAGGCGGCAGCTCGGGCACCCACATGGGGCTCTCTGAGGCCGCCAGGCAGGGGCACCAGGGACGGGTACCAGGGAGGGGCCCAGCCAGCCATGGGCTGCAGCTGGGCTGTCCTGCTCAAGGTTGGGTGGGTCTGGCGGGTGGCCTGCTGCCAGGCAGGCCTTACAGATGCCATCAGACTCTGCTGTCCACACCTGAGCTTGGGGGAAAGGCCTGCAGGGAGCACCCACCACACCTCCCAGACCGGGGGCTGAGCCCCGGGGCGCTGTGCCCACCAGGAGCCACCCACAGACAGCAGCCTGGGTCGCAGGTGCAAGGGACAGGTGAGGAGGGGCGGCACCCAGGCAGGGGGCTAGCCAGGCCTGCGGGGAGAGCCCAGGCTGCAGGGCTGAGAGGGGCTGCCAGGGTGAAGTCCCCTCCGAGGAGGACGGGAGGAGGGGGAGGATGGGCGGAGAGGTGTGCCTGCTGGGGAGGGGACGTGCTCCCAGCCGCACAGGTCAGGGAGGGCCGGGGCACTCAGGGGGCTGACCCCCGGGGCTGGGGGAGGGCGCGGGAGAAGTGTTCCTTGCCGGTCAGAGGGGAGTGGCGTCCCTGCCGGTCAGAGGGGAGTCCCTGCCGGTCCTAAGCGGGGAGTCCCACGCTCCTGACAGCGGGGTGGCCCGTGGTTTGGGGTGGCGGGCGGGCGTCCAGCACTGGCCAGGGGACGGAGGACTCCCGGGTTCCGGGAGCGCTGTGTGCCTGCGCGGGGCAGGGGGCAGAGCTGACTAACCCGGTTGGAGAGGAGGCTCCCCGGGGGCCGGGGCGCGCGGGAGCAGCCGAGGGGACAGGGCCAGCAGGGCCAGCAGGGCGCGCCGTCACTCACCCGGGGCGCGCCAGGCTCCGGTGCCCGGGCGGTGGGCTGGCTGTGAGGAGGGCCGGGCCGAGCGGGCAACCGACTTCCGCCCGGCCGCCGGCGGACGCTCCCGGCAGGCTCCGCCCTGCGCCTGCGCGCTGGGGGCTGCTGGGAGTTGTAGTTTGCGGGCGCTTCGGGGAGCTGGCGATGGCGGCTGCGTGCTGCCTCTCCCGCGTGGACCCTAGTTTTCTGTCTCCCTGGCTGTTCGGGACGGCCGCGTCCGGGAAGGCGGCGGTGTTTGCCTGCAGCTCCCTAGCCGGGGTCCCCGCTGCCTTCTCTCCCAGGGAGGGCCACTGCAGGGGGGACGGCCCGGAGGCCGTGCAGCGTTCCACGCGAGCTTCTGGGGTGCTTGTGGGGGGCGCCTCCGTTAACTCAAAGAGGCCCCAAGGTAGGGGCTGGGGCTTCAGACTGTGGCCTTGGTACCCAGTGGGAAGCACCACCGTCCTTGCCCTTTTGCACGTGTCCTGCCCGGAGAATGCTCTATGCTGGGTCTGGGAAATATTTTTGGAAATATTTTATGACGAGCAAGATCGTGACATTAAAAAAAAATTTTGAATATCTCCTGAAGACACAGCAGATTTTGTCTTTCAGAGGGGCAAAGCCCACCCTCACGTGTGTTATCCATCGTGAGCCCCAACCACATTCCACACAGCGTGGCTGGTTCTTTTGTTTGTTCCTTTGTTTTTAAGATTTACTTTTTTTAAGATTTATTTATTTATTTATTTTTTGTTACAAAGTCAGATATACAGAGAGGAGGAGAGACAGAGGGGAAGATCTTCCGTCCCATGATTCACTCCCCAAGCGACCGCAACAGCCGGTGCTGCGCCGATCCGCGTTCAAGGTGAGGACTTTAGCTGCTAGGCCACGCCACCGGGCCCCAAGATTTATTTATTTTTATTGCAAAGTCAGGTATACAGAGAGGAGGAGAGACAGAGAGGAAGATCCTCTGTCTGATGATTCTCTCCCTAAGTGACCGCAACGGCCGTGCTGTGCCGATCCGAAGTCAGGAGCCAGAACCTCTCCTCCAGGTCTCCCACGCAGGTGCAGGGTCCCAATGCTTTGGGCTGCCCTCAACTGCTTTCCCAGGCCACAAGCAGGGAGCTGGATGGGAAGTGAGAGCTACCCGGATTAGAACTGGTCCCCATATGGGATCCAGGCGCATTCAAGGCGAGGACTTCAGCAGGGCCGGGCTGACAGCATGGCTGTTTTAAAGTCTTCAAATTATTTATTTACTAAGAGATTCGTGTCCCACCCTGGGACATTCCTCTGCATGCTCCTTGAACCAGCATCCCAATGGCCACATCCCATATAGCCACAGCAGCCACCACAATTTAATTCTTTCCCGAATGTCCCTTCTCGTCCATGTTGTCCTTACGATGCACCCGCAGGGCTGGTTGGTCCCAGATTGGGTTTCTGTAGTCGTGTCAGGTTGTTCCGTGATGCTGTGTTGAAGTCACGTTTCATGTCCTCTGCAACGCCACTTCGTTATTCCCTGTTTGATGTTACATTCATTTTTCATTTTTTACTTGAAAAGCAGAAAGAGGGAAGGACAGAGATATAGGATAGGAAGAAGTCCATCTGGGTATGCCATGACGGTGCCAGGGACCCAGCCAGGTGAGCCTTCAGACCTGCGGCCTCTTGGAGCGCAGGCACAGCAGGAAGCAGAGTGGACAATGCAGTAGAAGATTTGGACACCCCAAGAGGAAAGCAGAAAACCTGCCTGCAAATCCTGTGTCCAGTTGCCACAGTTTCATGGGTAAACTCCCTTTTGTAACCAGTGAGGCTCAGGGCCTGCTTCTGCCAGGTACTGCTCTCAGTGGAAGGCGTTCCTTCCAGACAGTGCCCGTTCAGCTCAGAGTGAGAAAGCACCGAGAAAGTGGGAATCCTTGGCAGCCCTCCCCTCCCCTCCCCTGCCCACCTCCCAGGATGGCAGCCCTCCCCTCCCTTCCCCTGCTCGCCTCCCAGGATGGCAGCCCTCCCCTCCCCTCCCCTGCCCGCCTCCCAGGATGGCAGCCCTCCCCTGCCCTGCCCACCTCCCGGGATGGCAGCCCTCCTCTCCCTGCACTGCCCACCTCTCTGGATGGCAGCCCTCCCCTGCCCACCTCCCAGGATAACAGCCCTCCTCTCCCTGCCCTGCCCACCTTCCGGGATGGCAGCCCTCCCCTCCCCTGCCCTGCCCACCTCCCAGGATGGCAGCCCTCCCCTCCCCTCCCCTGCTCGCCTCCCAGGATGGCAGCCCTCCCCTCCCCTCCCCTGCCCACCTCCCAGGATGGCAGTCCGCCCCTCCCCTCCCCTGCCCACCTCCCAGGATGGCAGACCTCCCCTCCCCTCCCCTGCTCGCCTCCCAGGATGGCAGCCCTCCCCTCCCCTCCCCTGCCCACCTCCCAGGATGGCAGCCCTCCCCTCCCCTCCCCTGTCCACCTCCCGGGATGGCAGCCCTCCCCTGCCCTGCCCACCTCCCGGGATGGCAGCCCTCCTCTCCCTGCACTGCCCACCTCTCTGGATGGCAGCCCTCCCCTGCCCACCTCCCGGGATGGCAGCCCTCCCCTGCCCTGCCCACCTCTCTGGATGGCAGCCCTCCCCTGCCCACCTCCCGGGATGACAGCCCTCCTCTCCCTGCCCTGCCCACCTTCCGGGATGGCAGCCCTCCCCTCCCCTGCCCTGCTCGCCTCCCGGATGGCAGCCCAGGGGTCCAGTGCACTCTGTCCCACTGACAGTGTCTCTACTGAAGCTAGCAGCCCCTGCAGGGACAGATGGCAGCCAGCTGAGCAAGCTCCAAGGCTTGAACAATACCAAAAGATGGCCTGACTCCACCCCTGCCTCTTGGGCTGTGCAGATCAGGACTGGACCAGGACGTTCCCACCTCAATACATCTCACAGCAGCACCCTGCTGAGCTCCAGAGAGATACCAAAACCAAGCAACAACACACCTGTTAGGCCTGCTGGAAGAATTATGCCCCAGGGAATCTCACATACATGTCTCCTTTACACTTCTGCCAACCACCCTACAAGGGCCCTTTAATATGGTGACCTGATGAGGAAATGCAAGCTGAACTAGTCAAGGAACTATCAAAGATGCCAGGGCTGGCAGTGGCCTGGCTCCAGCCCAGGCTCCCAGGGCAATTCCTGCTCCCGTTAAAGGGAAACCCCAGGCTCCTGACTGAGGGCCAGTGCCACAGAATTAGGCCTTGGAGGGTAGGCTGCAAGGAACATGGCGGAGGATGCTTCAGCTGGGGTCTAGGAGGAAGTGTGTTCTATCAGCAGACGGCAAAAGGGCAGCCAACAGAGCAGCTGGGAAGGACAGAGCAGGGTGACCCTCCATCAGCATCAGGGGGAGAGATGCACATTCAATCTCTAGCCCCTGGGGTTGGCAAGAGGTACATAGGGCACAGGGAGCCAAGCCTGCGCAGACAGCAGGAGGTGGGGCCCTGGCCTGGCTCCAGCCTCTGCTCCGTCTCAGCTTTAGCTGCACTCTGCTGCACCTGCCAAGGGGACCAGCTTCCTGGCCACCGGGAAGACGGGAAGGAGTGTGTCAGCCACCCTTGGAAACGGGGCTGGTCCTGAGGCTTGGGTGTTTTGTTTCATTTTTCAGGTACCTGTACAGCCCAAAGGGCAAAGCTCAGCCCTTCTGGCTCCCAGACACCGGCTGCAATCACACCTGGCAGTTCCAGTAGCCTCAGCAATGCCCGTTGAGACAGAACCCTCTAACCCCACAACTGCCTGTCCGCCAGCCAGCTGCCACCTCTGCAGTGTAAGTAATAGCCTGACATCTTCAAGGCCTGATGACCTGATCGAGCATGGCAGCCTGTTCATTAGAGAAGGCTGTCAGTGAGTGGGTGCCCCGGCCAAGGAGCTGCTACAGACAGACAAAAAACATGAAGTAAGCTGAAGCAAGGAGAGGTCAGAGCAGGACCAGACAGCGCACAGGTAGCTGCCACCTAAAACCGAATGTGAGAAGAATCACAGAATGACAACAGTTCAGAGGAACCCAGGACAGCAGCAGTTCCAAGTGGACTTGATGACTCCCAAACTGGACCAAGCCTCCAGGGTGGCTGGGCTAACTAAACCTACCCTTGCAAATGCCAGGATCCCATAGGAGTCCCAGTTCAAGTCCCGGCTGCTCCACTTCCCATCCAGCTCCCTGCTTGTGGCCTGGGAAAGTGGTGGAGGACGGCCCAAAGCCCTGGGACCCTCCGTCCGCGTGGGAGACCCAAAATCTACTCCTGGCTCCTGGCTTCTGATCAGCTCAGCTCCAGCCATTGCGGCCATTTGGTGAGTGAACTGACAGATGGAAGATCTTTCTCTCTGTAAATCCACCTTTCAAATAAAAATGAATAAATCCTTAAAAAAAAACAAAGAAAAGAAGCACAATTTGGGACGCACCTTCCTTTTTAGGTAGCCAAAGTTCACGGCTCGCTCGGGCCTGACCCTGAGTCAGCAGTCTCTTCAATGAGCTGAGCATTCACCAGGGCACAGGAGGCCGGCTCCTGTTGGAGCTGGTTCTGTTGTCCACCTGGGTGGCCCAGACCCAAGATCCCATGGAGTGGGACTGCCCTTCTGGCCCTCCAAACAGTATTTCCTACCCCAAGAACCAAACCAGAGAGGCATGGTTTCAAGAACCATGCAGGCAGGAATACAGGGAGAACTTCGGCAGTGCTACCAAGGGGTATTTCAAACACTGCTGGTGAAATTTGGGGGCGGGAGGTGGTTTCTGTGGTGTAGGAAACACCACAGGGTCTCTTCCCACCCTGAGTACCTATGCTCCCTTCCAACAGCTTTCCAGAAGGAACAAGGCAAGCCCCCCGAGCGTGAGGAGGACCATCCCAGAGGGGAAGGCTGGGCTCCGTAGAAGCAGGCCTCGGGGAACACAGAATCCCAGCTCTAACCCTGTGCCTTTCGCTGCATCCTCCTGTCTTGGGTCTTTGGCTTGAAAAGCTGCAGGCAGACTACTGCTTACATGTTCTTCCAAGGTGCTCAGAAACTCGATGTTATCACCAAGATGGAAGACCAGTAAGAAATGGGCTTACTGAGAGATGGCCAGCCCCGGTCAGCTGAGCCTGGGTCCGCCAAGGTTCCTGGGCCGTCCTTCCCTAACTGTCCCGGCACAGTCACAGCAGGAGCTGTCCTTGCTGTCTTCATCATAACGCTTATTTGTCTGCATCTAGCATGTCCCCTTACAACCTCCAGAGACCAAGGAAATAAAAAAAGGAATAGCTGGGATGAGACTCACATTGATAGAAGCAATGGACACCCTGGCTTCACAGCTCTGAAAACCCCTACCCACCAGGAAACGGCAAGCTCTTGGCGGAGCCGGCAGTTCCCAACAACACCGTGCTTGGGAAAGAGTGACAGAGACATCTGATTCAGAAGGCAGCTGATCCTTGAGCCATGTGAGAGGCGGAACACACAGTCCTTGCTCCCAGCTGCGTCTCTGGACGAGCGGGCTAGGAGGCGCAGGAGGCTTCGGCACTACCACTTCCGGCAAACACCCGCGGCAGGTGGGAACTCCTGGCCTGCAGAGACCAGGACTGCCGGGCTCCTGCCCCTTCCTTCCACACAGAATCACGCGTCTCCCTGATGCTCCTGGGCTGACTCCCACAGGATCCCAGCAGGGAGCAACTCTGAACGACTGCCTCACACATGCAGTGTGCCTGGCGCAGAGCACGGTGCCTGGCGCAGAGCAGTGCTCAAAAAGATATTTGAAAGAATTGATGAAAGCAAACGACAAAAGGAGAGCACAGTTCCCTTTAGTGGACGTCCTGCAAGGAGGGTTAGGGTCACCAGAGTGACTGAGTAGCAAGGGTGAGGTCGCCAGGGCCATGGTCCTGACGGAGCTTGTGACGGGGGACAAACACTTCCAAGTCTCCCGTGAGGGTACAAGGTCCCAAGGATTTGGGCTGTCCTTGACTGCTTTCTTAGACCACAAGCAGGGAGCTGGATGGGAAGCGGGGCCTCCAGGATTAGAACTGACGCCCAAATGGGTCCTGGAGCATGAAGGCGAGGACTTTAGCCACTGGGCTACCGTGGCGTGCCCTCAAATTCATTTTTTTAAAAAGATTTATTTATTTTTATTGGAAAGGGAGACATTCACAGAGGAGGAGAGACAGAAAGGAATAACTTCCATCTGATGGTTCACTCCCCAAGTGGCCGCAACAGCCAGTGCTATGCTGATCCGAAGTCAGGAGCCAAGAGCTTCTTCCAGGTCTCCCACGTGGGTGCAGGATCCCAGTGCTCTGGGTCATCCTCGACTGCCTTCCCAGGCCACAAGCAGGGAGCTGGATGGGAAGCAGGGCTGCCAGGATTAGAACCGGCGCCCATATGGGATCCTAGCATGTTCAAGGTGAGGATTTTAGCTGCTAGGCCATGGCGCTGGGCCCATCCCTCCTATTTTAATTTAAAGATTTGTTTATTTATTTTTATTGGAAAGGCATACTGATGGAAAGAAAGGTCTTCCATCTGCTGCCTCAATACCCACATTTGCACAATGGCCAGAGTTGAGCCATTCCAAAACCAGGAGTTAGGAACTTCTGGGTCTCCAGTGTTGGTGCAGGGTCCCATGTCTGAGCCATTCCCTGATGCTTTCCCAGGCCACAGGCCATAACCTGCATTGAAAGTGGGGCAGCTGGGACACAAACTACCACCCATGTGGGGTCTCGGCACTTGCAGGTGGAGAATTAGTCAACTGAGCCGTTGTGATTACTCCTTACCAACGATGTCCAACAGAACTGTAATAATGAAACTAGTCCAGGCCCAGTGCGATGGATCAACAGCTAAATCCTCGCCTTGCAAGGGCAGGGATCCCATATGGGCACTGGTTCTTGTCCGAGCTTTTCTACTTCCCTTCCAGCTCCCTGTCTGTGGCCTGGGAAAGCAGTAGAGGATGGCCCAAAGCCTTGGGACCCTGCAGCCTTGTGGGAGACCTGGAAGAAGCTCCTAGCTCCTGGCTTTGGATTGGTTCAACTCTGGCCATTGTGGCCACTTGTGGAGTGAACCAGTAGGTGGAAGATCTTCCACTCTGTCTTTCCTTCTATCCCTAAAATATGATCTACCTTTCCAATAAAAATAAGTAAATCTTTTTAAAAAGTAATGAGAATAGATCACTGTCCTGTCCAGTACGATGGTCACTTGCTGCCCATGGCGCTGAGTAGTTGCGATGCGGCTTTGGGGTGGGCTTTTGTCTTAGAAGTTGCGATGGTCTGGATTTTTGTCCTAGTGGTTAAGCTGCCTCTTGGACCACATGCCTGTTGGAATGTCTGGTTTGAATAGAGGCCCTGCTCCAGATTCCAACTTCCTGCTGAGACCTGGGCGGCAGCTGGTGGTGGCTCAAGTACCTGCATTACTGTCCCCAACACAGTAGGTATTGAATTTTGGGCTTTTTTGCTTCTGCCTGGTCCAACCCGTGTTGTGGGAATTGGGGGAAGTGAAGTTCCTTACCTTGCATAGTCTGCCCCCTCTGGCTTGGCCCTTGTATCAGCTGGTGGATGTTGTGGTCCAACATGCCGCACACATATTCTTGTGTGCACCTATGGGTGCTGCATCCTGGACCAGCTTGGTCTGTTCCCAACTTCAGTACCCATGCATGTCTTGGGTCATGCCTAACTCACCCATTACCAACCCAGTTCTTGAGCAAACCAGTGGATATGCAGTTCCATGGGGGTGAGCTTACATACCCCTTACAGAGTCTGCATCCTGGCCTGGTTCTCTTGTGCTGGCTAATGCCATGGCCCAGCCTAACATTACCCACCCCTGTTCTGTCACTCACTGCCGGGTACTGCCGAGTAGGCCCCCAGCCCTAGCTGTATTGTTTGCCAGTGTGTACTGGTCAATGGTGGTCAATTCTAAGTAACCCAGCTCAGGTCTCCCACGCAGGCAGGTGCATTGGTCTGACCCAGAAAGGTCCTCTAGCTTTTCTCCTGCAAACCACATGGTCAGTGCTGCCCTGGGGGAGGGGTGTGCTCGGTGGGCCTTCCAGACCCACTCCTTGGAGGTTTTTAGACCCTGGCACAGGTATGTATAGCTGAGCACACTGGATCCCTGGGGGGAGGGAAGCTCAGCAGGCCTCTAGGTCCACGCCATCCTGGAAGTTAGGTTTTTGACCCGCATGGGTACCTGTAGCAAGGCGCCCCTGACTCCCCCAAACTGCCTGGGCAGCCCAGGTGCCAAAAGTGTTGGGCAAAGCCCCTCAGGCCACCTGGGGCCGTACCCTCACAGTAAGAGGGTCTTGATTTACAGGGCGATGATGGGATTGCACAGGTTGCAGTGGGAGATGACCTGTGGTTTTTACGCCCAGGTTAGGAATTACAGCTGAGCGACTTGCATTGATAAGTCCACCACATGCGTATGTATGTAGGGAACCCACACTGAAGTGGTTTGGAGGGGAGAAACCAAGTTTGGAGTAGAGAAGTAAGGTAGAATGAGAAGAACTGTTCCTGTTGCCCTGAAGGAGACCAGCCCCTCACCTAGTGACACACAGCCTCCAGGAAACCTCTGGTCTGGCCAGATGGCCACCAGCCACAGGGACGGCCCAGCTGGAGCCCCTGCCCAGCCCTTCATCCCAGGAGGACTGGGGACAGCAGAGGGGCCATGTGGTGCCGTCTGCCCAGCTGTGAAGTATGCTTCCAGGCCCTGGTAATCTCATTGCGCACTGAGGTGACTGGACTGCATGTGCCCTAAGTTCTCTCGTCCTCAGGTTCCATTTTACGCAGTGCTGGGCCGCTGCTTACCTTGGTCCTCTGTCTGTACCTTCCCCGCGTCTTGCCCTGTGAGCGTAAATCTGTGATGGAGGAACACAGGCATTACTCTGCAGCACAGTGACCATGATGTCGGATCATTTACATAAATTTCGTGTTAATTCTCATGTCCCCACTAAAATGAGAACATTTTTAAGGGCATGGATTTTAAAGAGTTCATTTATTTTTATTGGAATGGAAGATTTACAAAGAAAAGGAGAGGTAGAGAGAAAGATCTTCCATATGCTGGTTTCCTTCCCAAATGGTGGAGCTCAGCCTATCTGGAGCCAGGAGCTTCTTGTGGGTCTCCCACAAGGGTGCAGGGCCAGGAGCCTCTGGGTCTCCCACAGGGGTGCAGGGCCCATCCTTTGGGCCGTGCTCAGGGCCCGTCCTCTGGGCCAGTAGCCCTGGGAAGCTCTTTGGTCTCTATTCACCTGTGCTGTGCTCCATCGGTGATGACCTTGGCACTTCCCTTTGTGAAAACTGCCGCATGTTTCCGTTCTCTAGGGTGACGAAGCACCTCCCTGTGGTCCCAGGGATGGTGGTCAGTCTCGGGCAGCTTAGGCCCAGGAGAGCTGGAGGATCAAGGAGACTGTGAAGTCAGGGGACTTTAAGTGGACATGGCCCAGGTGAAAGGACTGGCCTGGAGTGACAGGTCTGGCACGGGCCCCGAGGCAGGAGCGTAGAGCTGCCCTGACAGCGGAGTGTCAGTGAGGTCAGCTGCACTGGTTGGGTGGAGTCAAGACTGTCGGATCTTAGAGGCTTCCTAGTCAAGCCCTTTCCTGCCAGGCAGTCACACCCCTTATGTAACTGAACAAGAGGTAGACAGAGGCAGGCTGCAGGGATGGGGTGATCGCTCCAGCATTCCTCGGGGTTCCCTTAGACAGAGGCAGGCTGCAGGGATAGGGTGATCGCTCCAGCATTCCTCGGGGTTCCCTTAGACAGAGGCAGGCTGCAGGGATGAGGGTGACTGTGACACCCTGACAGTCCCCACATAAAGAAATGACATTGTGACTGGCTAGAAGACAGGCTGTTCCTCTAGGCCCTGCAGTCATGCCACAGGTCACCTTGTGCAGGCTCCGCCGGAAGCGCTGCCTCAGGCCATGGACAGGTAGGCCGTGAGCCATGCACCTCAGGTGGCAGGCAGACCCGGGGGCAGTCCCACTTGGCAGCATCAGCCTACACTAACAGATATGGTCAGGATGAGTTTGTCATGGCTGTATCAAAAGCAAGAGATCAATTAAAAAGATGGAAAGCATCAACACTTCACCATTCAAACCCGTCTTCCAGGAGAGCGGCTTAGAGGAGCTTAAAGACCAAAGAGGTCCCATGTTACATGATTTTATTATCACGCTGTTCCTCTACAGCGCATCTCGCTTGCCAGGTCCACTTCATTCTCTAAAGGAGCAAAGTGGGAAGTTGCCACCTTGGCCAACGGGGACAAGGTGTGCACTGGGAGCCCCTGTTCTTCCCGCTCTGAGGGAGGTGGCGGTCCTGGCGTTGTGCCCCTCTGTGAGCGGGGGCTCTGGGAGGGAGGAGTTGGCCACCAAGTGCCAGGGCCCCGGGCCCACCCCAGCTCCCTGCTCCCCGGCTCCTGCGCTCCCCAGCCTGCCTTGTGCGGTGCCCTACACAGGGGGACGCACGCTCTGCCTCCTTTTCCGCAGCTGCTTCGGCCCCTGGATGACTGTTTCTCTCGCTGAAGCCTGGGTCATGTGCTTGGGGTGGGCGCCAGGCCCTTCTGCTGGGCCCCGGCACTTGCTAGCTTCTGCAGGAAGATTTGGCGTTTTCGTTGGGGACCTAGGAAAGGCTGCATGAGCAAGGTAGTTTTCCTTCTGTTTTTAACCTCATTCTCATTCAGCTTTAAAAGTTGGCTGGCGTTTTAAAAAGTGATGAGAACATACGTGTTGACAGAGAATAACCAGCCTGCGAGGACTTCCTTCCAGAGCGAGGAGCGCCTATTGTACGGGGCAGTTGTCTCTCTTGTTCTTCTCCAGACCAGGTCTAGAAGGTCTGGGAGCCCAGCAGGGAAAGATGGAAGCGGTTGTCCCCAGAGGCCCAGAGAGCTGGGCCATTCAAAGATGGCAGCGGTTGTCCCTGAGGCCCAGAGAGCTGGGCCATTCAAAGATAAGGCTCTGCCCACCCCCTCTCCTCCAGCTGGAAAGATGACTGTTTGCCACAGATCATCAATAATCTGCCTAATAAGGCTGGTGGTATTTGGAGCCCACTAAGGCATAGCAGCAAGACAGCCCTGCCGTGCCAAGATCCCAAGTGGGCCCTGCTTGGAGTCCCCTGCTCCACTTCCCACCTGCGTTCCTGCTCTGTGCCTAGAAAGGCAGCGGACGATGCCCAAATCCATGGCAGTGTTCCCCGCCCCAGTTCCTGCTGTTCAGACATTTAGGGGAGAACCAGCAGAGATGAGCTCCCTCGCACAGCTCTTCGTGTAACTCTGAACCCCTGTAGCTGATATTCAAGGTTGTCCATGTAATGTCTTTCATTGCTTTGTCAGTTTTTTGTAGCCAGACTGTCTACCAAGTTGTGGATGTCAGCACTGCCGGGGCGCTTTCTTTTGGCTCCATGAAAGCCTTTTGGGGGGTGCTCTCTTCAGTAGCATTGACTTTGGGGTCCAGAGTTTGAAGCTGCCCTGGAGGTGGAGCTGTAGTCTGCAGGGTTTTAGAAGGGCCGACCTCTGTAGCAGGGACTGGAGTTTGGACAGGCTCCGACTCTGAAGGCTCAATGGTGACACGGGCTGATGTTGCTGTGACTGTCACCCAATGACCCGCTACAGTCAGTACTGGTTGGGTGGCACCTCGCAGGGCCTTGGAGCAGGTGCTTCTGTAGCTCGTTCAGCCAGTGTCGGGGGTTCTGGGCTTATGGTAGGATCTGTTGAAAGGTCAACTGTCTCACAGTGTGACACTGGGTGCTGTGTCTGAGCTGCACTGGTGGCTCTGGAGGCTGAGCTGAGGTCTTCCTGCGGGGCTGGACACGATTCACACTCTGCAGTGAGTTCCAGCATGCACTCCAGCTGTGTATCAAGAAGCTGAACTGTACGCTACTTCTGTATGGAGGCATGGCCAGTTTTTCCAGAGCCCGGACTGAAGGCATCCTCTCCCCAGTGCCCCTCTGGGAACCCCTCCATTTCCTCAGGCTGTTTCTATTTTGGGGGGCTGCTCGCTCCTCCCACTGCTCCCCTCCCCTGCTGGCAAACATGCCTTCTTCCTTCCAGATGCCCCTAAGGAGCTGCCTGGTTGAAACGGGGAGACATCGCCCACCAGCCGCCTCTCCGTCCTGCGTCCTACTTGGGTCCTGCTCCTTGGCCACCTGTGGTCCTACCTGCCCTGCTCCCACCCACCCCGGGGCACCCTGGGCACCACTACCGCCAGCCGCGTCTCTGCATCTCCTTTTTGAACAGAAAGTGACTTCCCGGTCACTTTTTTGAGAGTTCGCCGCGTCCCCCCGCCAGTGGCTTGGTGGCTTCCAGGATTCCAGGGGGACTTGGAGGGACTGGGGGGACTCATGGGGACTCAGGGGCACTCAGGCCGCCAGGTTTAACTCCCTATTTTCATCTTTTCGATGTGCGTTTTTGGACGTGCAGAGGTTACTGGAACCGTGTTGGTGGATTTTGTTCCTGAAAATCACCAGTTCTCTGCTCCATTGTGTCATGTGCTTCCTGGCATCGACCGAGGGCTGCGCTGGGACCCTGCATGAGAACAGGGCAGCTCTGTGCAGATCCGCTGGCGCAAGGCTTCCGGGGACCCACACCTGGCCTACTCTGCTGTTATTCACTCTGACCTTCATATGCGAAGCGGAGGGGCCGGCATTGCTTTGGGTGCCCCATCCCACATCCCTCTGAGCGCCTGGGTTAAGTCCTGGTTCTGCTGCTGATGTGCACCGTGAAAGCAGGTGATTGCTCAAGAGGATTGCAACATGTTTCAGGCGACTCCGGTGGCTTCTGGAATGTCTGCCAAGGGGGAACATTCCAGTGTCAGCATTGCTGGGCTGGGAAGTCCTGACTACCATTCTGGATGTAGTTGCCTACACAATTCGTGCAACTCTGCCCTGCTCTGTCCTCATGCCACCCTGACCTGCCCCCCAGCACCTTCCTGCCCGTCCCACCGTGCGCCATCATCACTACTTACTGAGCTGTAAGCTAGCACTGGTCAGAAAAAAACCTTTTCTGTGATTTCTATCATTTTCAGTGCTTTGGGATACCTTTGTGTATGACTTTCCCCCTATCCTGTTCCCCCAAACACAGGAAAGCTTTTCGGAGGATTGCTGGTTTCTCTCTGGCAGTGTGGTGGTTCACATGGGCCCATCTGTAACTCGCTGTCACATCAGGATGGAGTTAGAAACATCAGTGTATCTGGAACTACACACAGAATGCTGGATTCAAGGGTTGCTGGGCTCTCAGCGAGTGAGTGAAGATGTCCCTTTGCAACCAGCCCTGCTGCTGCAAGGCCCGCTGGGGCCTCTGCCCTCTGAGGAGTGACCTGGGTCCTTGTCTCGCCCTGGCTGTGGCGCTCTAGTTGCATTGGCCTGGACTCCAGTTGAGTCAGGAAGGCCTTTGGGGAATGCGAAGGCCCTCCCTCCCGTAGCTGTCTGTGACCACATCAAAGTGTCAGGCCTGACTCTTTCACTTTTTAAAGTGAAGACTCAAGGAGGTGGGACCTGAGGCTTCAGCTTATCTTGAGAAGGGAGGGGGAGGCTGCTGGTCGCAGCCCTTAGATGGCCTTTTGTGCTGGGCAGGCTGGACAGGGCACACATTCCAGCCTGTGATTCTTAACTGCTATGCTGGTTTCTTCTCTCTCAGAACTGTGCTTAAAAGACGCCACTTAATCTCTGGTGAGCCTTGGTTACTGACGGTGTGCGAGTGAACGCTGTGAGACCAGAGCCTAGGCAGCCCTAGGCTGGGGCCGCCGGGCAGGGCTAGATCACAGTACCCAGCAGCGAGAGAACAGGGATGGGAAATGTTAGGCTGGGCTTTGTGAGAGAACTGGCTAGTGTGACTGGCAAGGATCTAGCACCCACTGGCACGTGTGAGATCGGGATCTGGGGCTGGGTCTGCTGGAGGAACTTGGGAAACTCTCCTGGTGGGCTGTAGAGCATGTGAATCAGGCCTGGGTATTGGTCAGACTGATCGGGGTAGCTCTACCCATTGACGAGTGAGTGTTTGCGTTGGTTTTGGAAAGATGTCAACCAGACAGAGCTAGGCCCACCTTGGCTCACTGGCAAGTGCAGGAGCCAGGCTGAAATGAGGGGCATTCCAGACTAGGCTATCACACCTGCTGGTTTGCATGAGTCACCACGGGGCAGGACCAGGCTGCAGCACTCACCAGCAAGAGTTGGGACTGGGGGCGGGCAGGGTCAGTCCAGGCTGTAGCATTCAATGGCAAAGGTCAAGACGGGATGGGCTAAGTAGAGCTGGGTCAGAGCAACCACTGGCATGTGCAAGATCTGGGGCTGGGAACAGCCTGGTTGGGGAGCTAAGGGTTCACCCTGGCAGTGTTACGGTTCCCACTGGTTAGCACGAGCCTCGGAACGGGGGTGGTGTTCCGGGCTGGACATGACTGCAGTGTCCCTCAGCATGGATGTGGACTGGGTCTGGGGCGCACCAGACTGGGCTAGACCACAGAACCCTCTGGTGCTTGTGAGAACTAGAGTGGGTGTAGAATGGGCTGTACTGTTTCAGCTCCCAAAGAGCCACGTGCAAGCTGTGTCAGGGTGTGGATTAGGTGTGGCTATGCTGTAACACCCAACAGCAAGAAACAGAAAGGGGGTATGGACCAGTTGGGCAAGGCCACCATTCCTGCCAGGACCGGTGGTGGACTAAGTTAACCTGGGCCAAGAACCCACCAGTGTGCATGAGATCCGCCACTAGGAGGATGCCCAATAGGGGAGCTTGGGGAACTCCTTTGTCAGGGTGCAGTTCCTGTGGGTAAGCGCAAGAATCAAGCCAACAGGCAGCCTAGAACAGACAAGGCTGCAGTACCCAGCACACATGTGGCTCAGGTCTGGGGGTGGCTCAGGTCTGGGGGTGGGCCAGGCTGCACCAGTTCATAACACCCATTGGCAGATTTAAGAACCAGGTTAGGGTGCAGGACCGGCTGGGTCTGGCCACAGCACCAGCCAGTTCACATTAGGCTGGGACTGGGAGCTGACTGCCAGGTTGGGTGGTAGTAGCCACTAGCATATGCTGGAACAGGGACAGACCAGGCCAGGATAGGATGCAGCACGCAATGGCAAATGCCGAAGTGAGACAGGCCATGCCAGACTGGGCCACAGCACCCACTAGCACACACAAGATTGGGCAGCGGGGGAAGGGGATGTGTCAGCCCAGTAGGGGAGTAGTGGGGACTCCATTGCTGGGCCACTGCTCTTACTGGTGAATGTGAGAGCTGGGACTGGAACAGACCAGGCTGGACAGTGCTACAACACCTGTTGGCTGACATGTGAACTGGGTTAGAGGGAGAGCCAGGCCGTAGTATCTTCTTTTAAATAGTTTTTGTCTACTAAAAACTCAATTATGTAGACAGCTCCAATGAGGTTCTGACTGAAATTATCCCAAGTGATGGGATATTCTCGCTTCCATTTTGATGACAGAACAGAGACAGAACCTCTTCCGGGTCTCCCACGCGGGTACAGGGTCCCAAAGCTTTGGGCTGTCCTCAACTGCTTTCCCAGGCCACAAGCAGGGAGCTGGATGGGAAGTGGAGCTGCCGGGACTAGAACCGGCGCCCATATGGGATCCTGGGGCTTTCAAGGCGAGGACTTTAGCCGCTAGGCCACGCCGCCAGGCCCGATGTCCTGTTGTTTTAAAAAAAAACCTGAGTTTTAAAGGTTATGATTCACTTATACATGTACTTGCTTTGACGTTTTAAAATTGTAATGTCAGTATTTTATATATATATATGTATTTTTTATATTATATTTTATATATATATATTTTTCACCTGTATCTGGGGGCAGGAGAGAAAGGGACAAGGCAGAGCGAGGCAGCATCCGGGCATCCACCCAGGAGAATCAGACCATTATATTTGGCTTCAAGAGAGGGAACTGAGTTCCTGAGATCAATGTTCCATGTCTGTGCCAATGAGTTCCAGAAAGTAGCCTAACGCTCAGCTGCTGGAATGAATCCCATGGAAGGGATGGCTCCAACAGTGGGGCTTGCTCCTCTCCTGGAGGCCTAGGGGAGGCCGCAGGTCCAAGCCCAGGGGCAGCATGCTGGAGCTCTGGGAGGCTCTCCTCGTGGCTTGGCCACAGGCACATGCGCACTTGGCAGAAAACACTCACCACATCAGGAAAGACCTACCTTCAAGACCCTGTTGGTTCCTTCCCCAAGGCTCTGCTGAAGACCCCAACACGTGCTGGATAGGGTGGGTGGCGCAGGAAATGGCCCAGACCATTCTGTACCCAATGTTACTGAGCACCCTGGGCTCTGTTCTCAGTGCTGAGTGCTGCCAGGTCACAGCGCCCAAGCCTGCAGCTCAGGGCTCACCTGTGCTCAACAGCCGCGGGTTCTTGCCCGGAGAGCTGCTCCTGGGCCCCCAGCTCCCTCCCATACAGCCCTGCCTGGAAACAGAGCCAGGACTCCCCAGATGTCGCTTTCTCAACCGGCTGTCTGCAAACAGCCTCTTCCCCAAACCCATCTCTTTCTGCCTGATCCCAGGCATGGTTCCCCACTCCCCAGGCTCCCAATCCCAATCAGGCCCCCATGAGATTCCTAGGTAAGCAGGCAGGCAGGAAACAGAAGGTTGACATGCCTGTGGTTGAGAGGGTCAGCAAATGGCTGCTGCACACGGAAATGATACAGCCCAACTTCATCGGAGAGGCCTGGGAGATGGCAAGCACCTTCTCTCTGCTTGGAGGAATCTTCTGGAGACCATACTGGCTGCCCTTCCTAACCATGGGCTGGTCTCTGCCAGGATTAGCACATGCCTGTGGTCAGGGTGGCCACACTGGAGCCAGCCTGGATGCTCCAGCAGCCCAGCGTGGAGGGGAGCACAGGGGAAGAGCGTGAGGCAGAGGCCAGCGGCTGGCACAGGGAGCACCGCCGTGCGCCCCACTCCTGCCCCAGTACTGCCTGGGAGGCATTGCCCTTCATCATCTGTGTGTTTTCCTAAGAAGCAGCAGGCTCAGGGCAGATCCACGTTCACCAGGGCCACAAAGCCCCGGGATTCTGACGGATCAGTCCGACTAGGGACATGAGCATCCTGCGTGATCCCGTAGCCCCTGGTAGGACGCATGCCCCAGTGCTGGCCACTGCTAAGGTCAGCCGTAATTCTGGATCATTTTAAGTTTTGCAAAAGCAGAGGGAAGGGCCCAGCATGGTAGCCTAGTGGCTAAGTCCTCGCCTTACACACCTGGGATTCCATTTAGGCACCAGTTCATATGCCGCCTACTCTACTTCCCTTCCAACTCCCTGCTTGTGGCCTGGGAAAGCAGTCAAGGACGGCCCAAAGCCTTTGGACTCTGTGCCTGCATGGGAGACCCGGAAGATGCTCTTGGCTCCTAGCTTCGGATTGGCTCAGTTCTGGCCAGCTGTTGTGGCCTCTTGGGGAGTGAACCAGTGGATGGAAGATCTTTTTTTCTCCTTCAGGTTGTAATTCTGACTGTCCAATAAGAATAAATAAATCTTGAAAAAAAAAAGGGAAAGAAAGGCTACTCTGCACCGTGCAAGGGGGGTTTTCTGGGACGTTGGTGCCCTGCGCCCTAGGCAGGAGCTCGTGACCTGGATGAGCAAGGCTTGAGTTCTTTCCTTGAAGAGCTCTTCACGTTCCAAAGCTCCAAGCCAGAGCCTCCTCCTCACATTGCAGTCAGCTAAGCAGGCCTAGGGGCCCCTTCATCCCGTCAGTGCCACTCCCCTCAGAGTGCTCAGGCAAGTAAGAGTCCTGGGGTCTCCTGAGCGTCCAGCACAGGCCCTGTCTGCCTCTGCCCCAGGACCATCCTGCTGACGGTGGCTGCCGTGGACAAGCACCTGCTGAGCCTGCCCTCCCCCCAGCCTGCCGCAGCTGCCGGTACAGCTTCCTGTTCTGCACCTAGTGGGGTTCCCAGTCCTAGAGTTTATCCCTGTGTACCTCCTCCCTGGACAACCCATTCATTTATTCAGCAGGTGCATAGCAGGCCCCGAGAAGCTGAACGTCCTCCAGGATGGTGACTGAGCCGTGATCTGTGAGACAGAAGATGTCTCCTGGGCCTGCTAGCCACGGGACGCCCCATGGCAGAGCACTGGAGCAGAAGAAAGCCCAAGGCCTGGGAACCCCACGATCCAGCATCTCTGAGGGTGAGGACAGAATACAATGTCCAGGTTCCAGCAGGAGAGCTGCCCTTCGGCCCACCTCCTGGTCCTGTGGGCCCTCGGGCGAGCAGCTGATGCCCTGATAGTGGCAGGGTGGGGATGGGGGGGCAGAGGTGACCTTCTCTACCCTGTAGGCTGACTCTCACCTGGCCCAGAAACTGCCCACCCAGACACCTGACACCCCGAGTCCCCACTAAGCATCCCATCCAGACAGCATTGCTGCCCACCTGCCTGTGACACTAACTCAGCGGCAGGAGCTCTTCCAGCAACCTGCCAACAGCAATGCCAGGCCGCAGCTCAGTGCTCCCCGAGACAAAGCAGCAAATTCTGAGGATAAACGGGGTCCTGGGTGCACAGGACAAACATGCTTACCCTGCACCTTGCTCCGGTAGCAGGGCCTGAGGGAGGTGCCTGGGCCCCAGGAGCACAGGGGCATGGGGGAGGGGAGGAGCAGAAGGTCTGAAATCTTCGCTCTGCACGGCCAGGGCCTTTCCCTGGGAGAGACAGTCTTGGCGGACTGGCAGGTGTTGGGACCTCACCTCAACATGACAGCTCAGCGTGGTGCGTTCAGATGCCCTCGCCTCTTCTTGGGGGATGCGGCCAGGCAGACGCCAACGCCCACCCACCTCACCTTGGAATCTTCTCTGGGCATGGCTCCTGGGTTTTCAGTTCAAGAGTTGGTTTGCTGTTAGAAGCCGTCCATTACCCGTCTGTTGCTGAAATAAGCAAGGTTTCAGAGGCAGCAAAGCTCCCTCTGGGTTACTTTGAGACTGTTGGGGGCGGTGGCTGTGAGCAGCTGGGGGCAGGGGCAGTGGGGGCTGCACTGTGGGTGTCTGGGGGGGGTTGCCTGGGCGCAGCTTCCCTGGCACTTCTGGTCCTGCTGAGCCCAGGCTCCGAGAAAGGAGATGCCCATGCTGGGGTGCTTCACCTGGGGCTTTGCGAGAGGAAAGGGCCCAGGCGCTGCTGGGGGTGGGGGTGGGGCTGCACTGTGCCTCTGTCCCGCCCCTCCCCCACGCCCCTTCCCCCGCCCCTCCCCCACGCCCCTTCCAGGGATCCTCTGTGCTGTGCAGCGCCCCAAGCTTGCACCTTCACCCGACCTGCCCTGGGGGCGGGGGGCGGCAGCCGGTGTGGGACCTGGCAGGGCTGGGCAGCAGCTGAGATTATGCTTGGGCAGGAAGAGAACAGGGGCGAGGGGCGACATTCACCCCCAGGGCGCTCCACCCACCAGGCAGGCAGCCGGAAGTGAGGCTGCTGTTCCAGAGGCCCCAGGAGCGGCGGCCCGAGGGAGATGGATACACCGGACCTGCCCGCCTCCCTGACCCTCACGGCCTGAACCCCGGGGCTGAGACGTCTGCGGGGGACCCCAGGTGGGTGCACGGTGAGCCCCACAGGCAGGCGCCCTGCTAAGGCCCCACAGCCACGGTGTCCACCTGCGACCCCCTCCGAGCAGGTGGACGGATACAGCCGGACACAGCTCCAGCCCCAGAGCAGCGGCCACGCGGGCCCGTCCTGCGGGGGACCTGCTGGTGACTGGGCACCTTCACCTCCTGAGGCCCCTGGGGGATGTGCAGATGAGCCCGAGCCTGCTGGGAGGGGGCGCACACAGCCTGGTGGGCTGTCTCCCCCTGCCGCGGGCGGCCGGCAGAGGGTCTCTGCTGAGGAGGCCCCTGGGATCGTCCTGGGGCCCCCGTGAGCCCCGGGAAAGGGTGGGAGAGCTTGGGGACCTCTGGAGCGTGTTCCTCAGAGGGCTGAGTCAGGTTGGGTCGGATTCCCCGGTTGCGTCAGGTTCCCTCAGGCTCCCTCAGGTTCTGTCGGAGGACCAGGTGACCCTGCTGGGCCTGGGGTGGGGTGGGGCTGAGCGGCCCGGGAGGGCCCCTAAGGGCCACTGCCCCCCGCGCTGTGCCATCAGCTCTGAGGGCAGGCCCTGAGCCCGACACCCTTCAGCCCGCGGGGTTGGCCCGGCGGCTCCCACCCTGCCTGCCAGGGGCCGCCTGACCTCCCTGCTCTGCCACCTCAGCTGCCCACACCGCAGCCCGGGCCTGAGCTCAGGAGGTTTCTGGAAAGTCAAGCACTGCAGGTTCTCCTTGGACGGGAACCGGACCCTGAACCCAAAGGGAACAATTCTTCCCCCTCCTCCTCCCTCGCACCCCTCCTTGTTCCCTTCCCCGACCCTCCCCCTCCCTCCCCATCCTCTGCCCATCCCCCTCATCCAGTCCTCCTCTTCCTGACCCCCTCCTCCTGCCGCCCTCCCCTCCCTCCCCCTCCCCCATCTCCATCCCTCCCCTCCCGAGGCCCCAGGCCCAGCTTGCTCTCCCTCCTGTCCCCAGGCAGCAGCGAGGCCATGTGCCCACCGCTCAGCGGGCGCCACGCCTGCGAAGGCGTCTCCCGCCTCTACGTGTCCTGGCTGTACCAGCTCCAGCACGGGCAGATGCGCAGCTGCTTCGCCTGCTTCAAGACGGCCTTCCTGGAGCTCAAGGACTCGCTGGAGGTGGAGGACTGGGACGACACCGACTCCTGGGACCCGGAGCCCGAGCCCGAGGAAGCCGAGGGTCCGGGTCAGCCGGTGCCGGGGGGCCCTGAGGCCTGGGGGGCCGGGGCCTCGGCTGCCACTGCGGGCGGCTCCGAGGAGCTGGGCACCAACGTCCACTTTGTGCCCACCCAGCTGAATCTGCAGGACGTCGTGGCCCTGTGCCGGGGGCCCGAGGATTCGGACTGGACCCAGGAGCTTCCCTGGAGATTTGGGGACGTGCCTTCCTGCACCCACTGGCCCATCTCCACCGCCCCGTGGCAGGAGCAGCTCCGCTGCGTCAGGGAGATGCCCCTTAAGGAGCCCGAGGCCCCTGCCCCGGCCCAGGACTAGTTGCAGGACCTGTAGTGTCGGCCTGGAGGCCGGCTCTCCCTGGGGACCACCACAAGACTGTCCAACTCGGGTGACGAAGCACTGTTTCTGAGGACCCTCTCCATTGTCTCACATTCCCCCTGGACTCCCTGAGCGCGGAGCCCCACCCCAGAATGGGACCTCCGACCCTCTGTAGCCCGGAGCCTGGGCCTGGGCCCTGGTGAGGGTCTCCCCTGCTGATTCCTCAGCCCTGGGGGCCCTGATGCAGGCCTTTCAACCCCTGACCCTGGAAATTTGTGCGGGGGTCCTGTGCACCCCCCCGCCTGCAGCCTTACTCCTGGCTGCCTCTGCCCAGGGCTGGGGCGGGCCACCAGTGTCCTCCACACAGGCAGGAAGCTGCGGGGGCCCAGGCCGGCTCCTCTGCCTCTGCCTCGTTGTGGGCCTCAGGGGAAGACGTGGCCAGTTTCTAACCTTGTAGGCGCTCAGTGGCGGGTCTTCCTGTCCGGCTGGGTCACCGCATGTGCTTGCTGGCTGACCTGCAGTGCTGGCCCTTCCAGGAGAGCCCGCCCATGGCCTGCTTCCTGGGACACCCCAAGGGCTCTGGGACAGCCCTGGGGTGTCTGGTGTACCGTGGGAGGGGACTCGGTTTCAAAGGTTGCCACTTGCCCAGTTTGGCCCCTTGATTCCCGTTGTTCTGTTCATCTGTTGCTTTGACTTTGAGGAAGAAATAAGACGGCGGCAGCCAGCTCGTCGGTGGCAGCCAGGTGTGCCGTGGCTCAGCTCCTCTGTGGCCCTCGTTTCAGTTTTAATGTTTATTGTTCTTTTTCATCTACTTAAAAGCAGAGTAAGAGAAAGAATTCTGGCACTGGTTCCCTGCCCAGGGCTGACAGCGCTCTGGCTCGCGGGCTGAGCGTCACAGGTGTCACTGTCACGTGGCGTGTAAGGAAACATGAGAAGCAAGGCCCAGGTCATCAGGTGGCGTCCAGCATGGTGTCCACAGCCACTCGTATGCGTTTCAGGAGGGAGTCTCGGGCGAGTGACTGGCACTGTGGTGCTGGTGCCCTGGGGTGCCAGGTCTCGGAACGGAGGACCTGGGTCTCTGCACTCTGGATCCCAGTTCCCGGCTGCGTGGTTGGCACCCTGCCTCCACGCAGGAGCCCTGCCTGCCACCTGGGCCAAGCCCACCTTGGAGTGTCGGGAGCGGGCAGGTGGAGAGGAACTTCCTCTGTCTGTCTCCCCCTACCCTGCCCCTGAGACCAAATCGTTCTGGGTCCTTTGGTTACTTGCTCATGCATATTGACAAGAGGTCAGCGTGCAGCGTGGAAGAGGTGTGTGCCTTGGAGGCTTCGGTACGGTGACCCGCTCCGGGTTGGTGGGGCTGGGGGAGACAGCAGGCCGCCCCAGCACAGGGTGCCGCAGCCCGTTTCCCCCATCCTGCCCAGAACAGGGCCACAAGTCATGGCCCCTCCATTAGTGGACCCTGCTCAGCTGGGATGGGTTGGGCAGCCTGGCTCACCTGCTGGGTGAGGAGAGCCCGTCATGGAGTGGGTGATGTTTTGGATAAACACAAGGCACTTCAGAGTGTGGGGTCAGTCTGTGTTGGTGCAAGAAGCGGAAATAATCTTTCATAACAAGAATCTTCTGTGAACTCTTAAGAGAGCCCCCCTTCAGAGTGGCAACTCCACAGGACAGTATTGAGTGGTCCAACCCTGGCGGGGGCCTGGGGCAACAAGTGACGGCTTAGTAGGCAGGGCCACCTCCTGGGAAGGGCACACTCTGAAAGCTGAGTGGGGCTCTTCTTCCCTGGGCACCCGCAAGGACCCTGCCAGCTTCTACACCGCCCCAGCCCATCTGGCTGTCTCCCCCCTTGGCCCGTGACACCTGCTGCCAGCTCCCACTCTTCACGGATCGGCTGGCCTGGAAGCTCCGTGCTCGCTGTGGCCAGGGCCTAGGCACTGCCCTGAGGACAGCCGCGCCTGCCAGCTCTCCAGTCGGCGTCCAAAGTGCTTGGTGCCAGTCAGAAACCCAAACTCAGGAGTCCTGCATCTTACCAGGCCCCCGAAGGCAGTCCTGGAATGTGCTTGGTGGGGCCAGGTGTCGGGGGGCAGACAGAGCACAGGATGGCCCGAAGGGGAGGTGGACCACACGAGGAATCTGACACCCTGCCATGCGGGCCCTTTCCAGAAATATCCACTGGTGCCTGTGGCGTGCCAGGTGGGGACCGGAGGTGGGCACTGCGAGCCCCTGCAGGTCACAGATATTTCCCTGTCCCAGAGGCACCCACTGGTCTCTACAGGTCCCTGGCCAGCCGAGAGGGCTCCCACATCCCAGCGCAAGGGGCGCCTGCCGGTCTGATTCCTCATGTGGTCCACCTCCCCTTCGGGCCATCCTGTGCTCTGTCTGCCCCCCGACACCTGGGGGACACTTCTTAGGTGTCCCTGGGTGGGGCTCGTGCCTGCTGCTCCGTGGCCCTGGGCAGGGCTCAAGGCTGGCTCTCTGTGGTCCTGGGAAAGGGACTCATGACTGTTGCTCCATGGACTTTGGAGAGGCTTGTGGCTCTCTGTGGCCCCACAGAGGCTCATGGCTGATTGTGGCCAGAGGGGCTTGCGGCTGACTGTGGCCCCACAGAGGCTCATGGCTGGCTCTCTGTGGCCCCAGAGGGGCTTGTATCTGTGACCCTGGGTAGGGCTCCTGGTTGCTGCTCTGTGGATGTGGGCAGAGTTCGTGGCTCTCGCTCTGTGTTGAGCTGCCTGGCAGCTCTGTGCGTCCACCCAGGGCTGCCCTGTTCGGGTGCAGCGTGGACCTCTCGGAGTGTCTGTGTCCGTGTTGTTTTCGGAGGGCCCCTGGAGGGCAGTGGCTGTGCTGGGTTTCCAGATGCCTGCGGAGCTGCTGGCTGTCCCTCCACTGTCACCCCCAACACTTGCCGCCATTCTTATGACAAGCGAGCAGCTATGCCATGAGCCTGGGCAGCCAGCAGGCTGCTCTGACCACAGCGGCCCCTTGGGGCCCCAGCGACCTGGCTGAAGGCTCCTCAAAAATGGGGGGGTACCGCACAGTGAAGCCCACACATGCACACACGTCAGACCACACCAAACATGCATTGTACCAAATACACGTGTGCCGTACTGAACATGTGCACCACAGCTCACTTACGTGTCACATCACATGCACCACGCCACGTACATGTGCCGCCCACAGAACATGCCACAGTACTACACGTACCACATTGTAGCCGATCACACGTGTACCAGCATACACCACGCAGTCACACCAAACCTACATACGTAACAGCACCACACACACAGACACACATCACACACCAAGGCGTGCATCTCACACAATACAAAGGCATTCCAGTGTTTGTCACAGCCGTAGCATACATACACCCATACGTGCACACCACACAAATCCCACGTCACGCACACACCCTCCCTTGTGGAGATGGCTTCCTTGTCTGCGGTTCCTTCCCAGGGCTGGGGCTCCTGTTAGGGGTCACGGTGGTCACAAGGAGGGCCATTGTCACAGCTGCTGGCACTGAGGGCTGCCCTCCAGGGGAGCGGCGACCAGGCTCGTCGGGAGGAGGGACTTCCGGACTCAAGGGAGGCCCAGGACTGCGGTCCCTGGGGGACAGGAGACCCCTGTCCTCCCCATCTTCTGTCCTTGGCGCTGTGGGACTGCAGACCCCCAGGTCGGTTTGCAGGAAACCCTTCCACGGCCCCCAGCACATCCCTGGCATGAGAGAGAGCAAAGCGGCAGAGGTGGACATGGTGGCCCTGAGGACAGGGTTGGGGTGGAATCTGCAGGGTGACATGAAGCCTCTGGGCCCCGTCCAAATGCCCACCCGTCTCCCCCAGCTTGGTCCTAACACTGGGGGCCCAGTGAACACTCCTGATCAGCTGGCTTGGGGGCTCCCCAGGATTAGGAGCTGACCCAGCGCCATCTGGGAGCAGCTGTCCAGGCCACAAGCCATAGGCCACGGAGGGATGGACCTCGTGGCCTGTGGTGCAGCCGCGGGGACAAGTAGGCGCCTTGAGAGTCAGCCCTCGGGAGCCCTGCCATGACTGCAGCCACAGAACTTGAAGCACGGTGGCCAAGGCTATCCCTTGGGTCCCCGTCCCTGCCAAGCAGCCCTGAGTCCTACACCATAGCGCTGGCCACTGGCCACCACGTGTCCAGAGAACCTGACCCAATCCGCCAGCACCGGGACAGCGCTCAGCAGGGACACTGCACCTCTGCCCGCCGCGGCACCGGGACAGCGCTCAGCAGGGACACTGCACCTCTGCCCGCCGCGGCACCGGGACAGCGCTCAGCAGGGACACTGCACCTCTGCCCACCGCGGCACCGGGACAGCCATGAGGCCCAGTTCTTCCTTTTGGGCTCTGAAGCCGAGCTGGGCCTTGGGGTAGTGTGTGGCCAGGAGGATGAGGACTCGAGTCCCCTGAACCTGTAACCAAGGCTGAGAGGGCCCAGCTGTCCTGCCCACGTGACAGACCCCTCCCATTGAACCTTCCAGAACGTGGTGTGTACTCTACATGGTTCTCCCCGAAGGGTTCCCTATAGCCCCTGGGTCCAGGAATGCCGCCGCCTCCTCCTTTCACATGATTTATTGATTGATTCACTTTTTAAAGGCAGTGGCACACCGAGGCCTTCCATCCACTGGCTCTCTCTCCAAATGGCCACCTCAGCGGTGGCCCAGGGCCGCAGCTGGGAGCCCCAAGCTCCATCTGGCTCTCCCCCATGGGTGGCAGGGACTCAACACGTGCCAGCCTGTGCCCTACAGGGAGCTCCCACATGGGGTGCAGTGCCCTCATGGGGCATCCTAGCCACTCCGACAACCTCCTGGCTGCTCTGCAGGCACAGTCCCCAGCCCGATCCTTGAGGGGCGACCTCGCCCAGGCTCACCTGCTTCAGGACCGCATCCACTGTGTGGCCCCTTGTTCATGTCCCACAAGCCGAGTGGCCTCCCGGCCTGTGTCATGACCCCAGCACTGGCACCACCATGGCGGCCAGGGGGTGGGGGAGCCGAGCTGATGGGTGAGGCCCTGCCCTTGGGGCCTGACCAGTGCCCAGAACCAAAGGTGGAACAGCCTCAGTGGGCGGGGGGCCCATGAGAGCCAGGGACTGGGTCAGTGACAGGACAGAACAGGGTGGGATCTGGGAACCTGGTCAGAGATGGGACAGAACAGGGGAAGCCAGGGAGCAGGCCAGTGATGGGACAGGCCCAGGTGGCATGGTGTGACTGGGGCCTGGGCTCTCTCGGCGACAGGGCCGGGTGGCGTGGTGTGACTGGGGCCCGGGCGCTCTCAGGGACACTCGGTGTGTACTCAGAGCTGCCCTCACCTCCCCCACAAGCCCCCAACAGCCTCATGCTGCCAGAGCTGATTCTCCTGCTGGAACCTTCTCCCTGCACCTGCCCCCAACCCTGGCCAGGCCCAGCACTGAGTCCGTTGTCAGCTCGCACCCCTGGAGGAAGCAGGGCGTGTGTCCCCAGGGAATGAGCGGCTGAGGCGAGCACAGAGATGCCTGTGAACCGGGGGCTGGGCCCTGACTTTACTGCCCTGGGGAAACGGCTGAATCACGGCCAGCGAGGACCCAGGCAAGGCAGTGCACGCAGTGGACATGGCTGGATGGAGGTGGCAGCTCTGCGGCGGCTTTCCGGCCCCTCCCGCTACGTGAACGTGGGGTCGGCGATGGCGTGGTCGGGGTTACAGGTGAAGGCGATGGTGATGGCATAGCGGGTGCCCCAACGGACCTTCTCCACACGGTGCAGGTTCTCAGAGCCGGACGTGAAGAAGGAGACCCGGCCTGGGGGGAGTGGGGAGGTGACAGAGGCCGCGTCCAGGCAGGAGAGGCCAGCTACCCTCGACGGGAGCGGGTGCAGCAGCAGGCAGGGGTGGGGGCCTCAAGGCCCCCCCACGGGCCTGCTGGAGTAAACACTAACCGCATACCGGCACAGGGAGGTGACCCCGGTACCCCACCTCTGGGTCAGCACAGGGCACCGTGGCTGGAAGCCTGGGGAGCTGTGCTGAATGAGGCTGGGAGTTCTCTGTCCTCCGACGCACACACCTGTGTGACCCCCGGCTCCTGTGCTGCCCCCACGTGGCTGCCCCAGCCCAGCCTCTCCACCCACAGCCTCCGTGCCATCTCCAGCCCAGCCCCGGCCTGAGGGGCGACTGCCACCTCATTTGTGCCTTTGGATTGAAGATCCGTGGCCAGCACAGGAGGGATGGAGGGGATACTGCGAACTGAGGTGACCTCTCTCAGGCCTGGACAGGCTCAGGGCGCACTGGCCAGCATGAGCTCGGAAGAATGAGCCCACTGGCTATGGCAGCCAGCAGTGGGCAGGGCAGACACTTGGCAGCAGGCCTCACACACGGTGGGCCCCCAGGAGCGCTGCCCCAGTCCAGGTAGAGCCCCCGCAGAGCATGTGCCGCCTGCGTGCGTGTGTGTGTGTGTGTGTAGGTGTGCATGTGTGAGTGTGTGTGTGTGAGGGCAGTGGCCACTGAGTGTGTCAGGCCCCGTGTCCAGCCCGAGTGGCACACCTGCTCGTGGCTCCACCGTCATGTTGGCTGCTTCGTCCACGAACACGAAGCGCCCTCCGCCGAAGTCCTCCAGGTAGTCGGAGAGGTAGAGCAGCGAGGTGTAGTCGAAGGAGCCGTAGGTCACCTGCAGAGAGCCGGACGCTGGGGGACGAGGCTCACGAGGCCAGCTAGGAGGCCCCGGCCCCTCCATCGGTCTCTCTCCTGCCCAGCTGCACTGTGAGCAGGGGCGTGGCACAGCCCTGCCCTGTGTGGGGTGCCACATGTGCCCACACGCACACATCCCAGCTCCCAGCAGGCTGTGGCTCAGGCGCCTGAGCCACTGCACCCACAGGGGGACCTGCACAGAGCTCTGGGCTCCTGGCTTCTCCTGGCCCCCATCTGGCTGTGGTCGGCACTGAGGAAGGACCCAGTGGATGGAAGACCTCTTTCTCCTCCCCTCTCTGGATGTGTGTGTGCTTAAATTATTTATTTACTTTCATTTTCTTGGAAAGGTAAGTAGACATTTTCCATTTATTCACTCCCCAAATACCCACAACTTCCAGGCTGTGCCAGGAGAAAGCCAGCAACTTGAAACTCCTCCCTATAGGTGCCCAAGGACCCCCAGAGCTCCACCCGGGTCCCCTGTGGGTGCCCAAGGACCCCCGGAGCTCCACCCGGGACCCCTGTAGGTGCCCAAGGACCCCTGGAGCTCCACCCAGGTCCCCTGCGGGTGCCCAAGGACTCAGGCACTTGGGCCATCAGCTGCTGCTTTCCCAGGCTGTCAGCTGGGAGCCGGATGGGAAGTGGAGCAGCTGGGACACACACCTGGCCCTTCCATGTGGGATGAACTGGAGTGAGCCTAACGCTGCCCACTCCCCAACTCTTTAAGAGCAGGGTGAGCAGTCGGGTTCCTGGCAGGCCCGGCATGAGGGCGGCACTGCTTGCTCAGGCTCCAGGCCCACCTGCGGTGGGACCCCCACCCCACCCAGGCCACACACAGAGATATCCTGGAGAGATCACAGGAGATCAGGGTGGGTCAGTGCAGAGCCCTCTGAAAGGTGGGCATCCTTCCTGCCCCACGTGGCGGGGTGGTCACCTGGGTCATCACCTCCCTGGCCCCGCCCCTGGCCAGACCACGCCCACCAACTCCTCAGCCCCACCCAGATCACGCCCCACCAGCTCCACGGCCATGCCCAGACCACGCCTTGGCACAGACCATGCCACAGGCCAGCTCCTCAGCCACGCCCAGACCACGCCCCATGCCCCCGGCCCCTCTTGGCTTTAACCCCTTTATTGGCCTCCAGTGAGTAGACATTCCCACTTCTTGAGTTTCTCCTCATGACCAGCTGCTGTGGTCGCCAAGAATCAGCACAGCCTAGGCTGGGGGCAGGGCTGCCTCCGCTGCCAGGAAGGAGGTCCAGGCCTGGCTCAGCAGCGGCTCTGGAAGGCTTGGGGGCAGTGGGTGGCAAGGGGACAGGTCCCACCAACAGGCAAGGTGCAGAGCCAAGCGTGGCCACCCAGGTGGAGCCACACAGCCAGGGGAAGAAGCTGCGCTCCCGGGCCCCAGGTGTGGCCAAGCCCGGGCACTCGCCAGGGCCTGGCTCCCAGGCAGGGAAGACCTTGCCCACCTCTGGGAGTGTGCTGCACCAGCCAGGGTGGGCATACATTCAGCGGGTGGCAGGATGTCCTCCCCCCGCCGTCCCCTATGCAAGGTTGGGCACTATACAGAGGTTGGGTGAGGTTGCCCAAGGCTGGGGACATTTGGCCCACCCACATGCTGCACAGCAGGGAGGGGCAGCCAGCCCGGGCCAAGGAGGCACCGGGCACTGTCTTGGTGCCTGGCTACCTGAGGGCCAGCTGTGGCTCGAGGACTCTGAGTGGGGTATCTCGTGCAGGCCCAGGTCCTTGGGGATTCCTACCCCCACGTCCCAGCACAGGAGCCTGGGAAGCAGTTGGCCAGGGCCGTCCCAATCCCCAGTCCCAGGGGCTACAACAGGAACCGCCAGGTGCGTGAGGGGTGGGCCGGGCGGCCTCAGGTGGACATCCCCAGGCACAATGGACCACCGCCAAGGGTGAGGTCTGGGGTCTGCGTGGCTTCCTGCAGCCTTGGGGTCTCTGGCCTGCTCCTGGCCCCGGGGTGGGCTCACCTTGTCCACGTGCGTGTGCCAGTACTCGTCATGCGCTGTCTGCGCGTCTGTGCTGTTGATGCGCGAGAAGAACGTGGGTTTTGTCAGGTGCAGTGAAGACATGCTCAGGTCAAAGGCCTGGGCCACGGTCAGCTGGACCTTCCGCCGCACTTCGCTGCCCAGGGAACATTAGTCACTCAGGAGTGGCCTGGCCGCCACACTCACAGAGGGCAGTGGAGGGCCAAACACGTGGGACAGGATGTCACACCCGCAGCATCCAGGTATGACAGAATGTAACGGGCAGGAAGGGGGTGTCCCTGCAGTGTCCCTTCCTGGGTCTGACCTCGGTGAGTGTGATGGGCAGGAAGGGGGTGTCCCTGCAGTGTCCCTTCCTGGGTCTGACCTCGGTGAGTGTGATGGGCAGGAAAGGGGTGTCCCTGCAGTGCCCCTGCCCCGGGTGTGACCTTGGTGTGATGGGCAGGAAGGGGGTGTCCCTGCAGTGTCCCTTCCTGGGTCTGACCTCGGTGAGTGTGATGGGCAGGAAGGGGGTGTCCCTGCAGTGTCCCTTTCCGGCGTGACCTCAGGCTCCCTCAGGTTACTCTGGGGGGCCCACTGAGGGACAACATTGAGGGTCACCATGTCCTTCAATGTCATTGTGTGTCCATCTTGGTCATCTCAAAATAAGAGCAGCCGTGGGTATGAGGGTGACATAGACAGGGTCCCCGTAGGCCAGGCCTGGCACCGCTCACGGGTCTCAGGCACACTGGGCCACCCCCACCTCTCCCTGCAGGCCTGGTACAGCTCAGGGGGTCTCGGGCACACTAGGACCCCCCCCCCGGCTCCGGGTTCCTCCCACTCGGGCCCCTCCCCCGCCATCCCCCCACCTCCCACAGGCCCCTCACCGGTACAACTGAAAGTCCTCTTCCGAGAAGACGGTCTGTACTTTATCCCCGAAGTATCTGTGAAAACAGAAGACACAACAAATGCTGTGTGTGCCAAGTCCTGCCCTGTCTCCCTTCACTGCAGCCCCTTGACATGCCAGCCCCAGGCCACACACTTGCCCCCACGCTGAGTGTCCACGGGGGCAGGACCAGAGGCATGAACTGAACACGCTGACGGAGAGCACAGGAACTCAGGGACACGAGAGAGATCCCGGATCACAGGTCGCCAACAGGGGTATCCGTGGCACCCTGGCTCACAGGCCCTGGCCGGGGTACCAGCAGGACCCTGGTTCATAGGACCCCAGCTCACAGACCAATGGGGGCACTCACAGGACCCTGGCTCATGGGACCCCAGCTGTGGCACCCATGGGACCCCAGTTCACAGACCAATGGGGGCACCCACGGGACCCTGGCTCACAGGAGCCAGTGCCGCTCCTTTCCGCCTCTATCCCTTCCCTTGGCCGAGATGGACCCAGAACCTGACCCTGTCGCCCTCCCAGCTCTGTTAGGTCCTCACCCCAGCCTACTGGGGCCCTCACCTGTACAGGTTCACAAAGTGCTTCCCAACTGACAGGGCCCCTGAGTGCAGGTCCAGGATGGATGCCTGGAAAAGATGCCGGAGAGAAGACAGTGAGGCCGGACAGTGTGCCGTGTGCATCCCGCCTCCGGAGCGGACACCTCTGCTCTGTCCCGAGGAGCAAAGGCCAGACCCTGCCCAGACTGCACCCCCGTGGCTGGACGGTGAGGGGGTCACGTCCCATGACACACCTGGGCCACACACGGTTAGTCGGACACAGGCGTACATGCTGAGGCCTCCACGGCCAGGACACTGGACCACCCCAGCCCTGGGCACACACTGACACCTGGCACTTCCTGGGATCCAGCTCATGGCAGCAGGCGGGTGGCCTCAGCCTGAGGACGCTGGGGCCCGTGGGTGGAGCTGCTGCCCACTCTCAGCCCTGGCCTCAGCTTCCCACCTTTGACCATTCCCGGCCGGCCAGGCTGTGACGCATGTCCAGGATACAACCTTCCTGGCAAGGGAGCGTCTTGTGGCTGCTTGGCGAGGTTGCCCAAGGCTGGGGACACTTGGCCCACATCACGGATGGGGGCATCCAGGGGACCCTGTACGTCCACTCTGAACAGCAGCATGGACACCCGGGGCAGGAGCCGCAGGCAACTCACCCCTCCGTCAGATCCTCCCAACGACAGCCCCTTCTCAGCTATGCTGTGGGGGAAGCGACAGAAGGTCAGTGCCCATGCCCTGCCATCGCTGGTCAGCGCAGGAGTGTGGGTGAGCACTCAGGCCCCAGGATGGGACCCCCGTGGTGTGGACAAGCTCCAGGATGGGATCCTCATGGTGTGGACAAGCCTTAGCATGAGACCCCTGTGGTGTGGACACACCCCAGGACAGGACCCTATGGTGTGGACCCCTGCGGTGTGGACACGCCCCAAGACAGGACCCTGCAGGGTGGACCCCTGCAGTATGGAGACCCCTAAGGACAGGACCCTGCGGTGTGGACGAGCAACCCGACTACAGGACCAGTCTCCTCTGAGTGAGGCCATCAGGACCTCATCCCCACAGCGGGGAGCTGGGGTTGGACTTCCTCCCCTCCTCCCCTCAGCTCTGCCTCACATATGGCTGCACCTGGGGCAACAGGGTGGGGGTCCCCTCTCATCACCCCAGCTGGGAGGTGGGATGGCTTGCAAGGACACCACAGGTGCCCAAGACCCCTCAGGGTCTTCCAGCCCCTGCCCAGGACTCTCCTCGGTGGAACGGCCAGGGCAGGGGGCAGCACTGAGGCCGACACCCACAGCGCCCACGTCCCAGACCTGGGGTGGACTGTGTCCGGCTGCTCCACTTCCCATCCAGCTCCCTGCCTGTGGCCTGGGAAAGCCGTGGGTTCCTGGCTTCAGCCTGGCCCAGCCCCAGCCACTGTGGCCATCTGGGGAGTGAACCTGCAGCTGGAGAGCTCTCTGTGGCCCTGAGTTTAAGTAAACAAACGAATGAACAAACGAAATGAATGAATAATAAATGTGGAAAGAGCCCAAGCCGGCCATGGATGGACAGAGCCGAGACACCTGCGGATGCGCTGCGCGTCCTCTCTGGAGATGACGGTGTCACTCACGCCTCGGCCACACCTCCTGGGGGTGCAACCTAGGGGGCAAAAGGCAGAGTGACCCCAGGTTCAAGGACCCCCACAGCCCAGGTCAGGGGCCAGGCCCTGCACAGATCAGCATGGCCACTTCACTGCTCTGTGAGGCACCCTGAACCCCCAGGGCCCACAGGTCAGCATGGCCACTTCACCCCCACCTGAGCCCCTTCTCTCAGAGGGCACCCTGAACCCCCAGGGCCCCCCCAGGTCCAGCTCCTGGGCACCTGTCTGGCCCAGGCTCTGCTTGCTGCCCACTATGCGGTCGGACTGGACACCAACTCTGAACGACACAACCAGGAGGCGTGAACTCGGGTGCTGACAGTCCGCTTCTGGGAGAAGGATGGCCACAGGCTGAGCCGCTGCTCCAGCTCCTGGCTACTCCACACTCTGACCAGCTCCGGAAAGGTACCCTGAGTGCCCGGGGCCCTGCACCGTGTGGGAGACCCAGATGCAGCGCCCAACCCCTGGGGCTACACAGCCCAGTCCCCACCATGGTGGCTGTCTGGAAAGTGAACCAGTGGATGGAAGATCTCTCTCTCCTGTCACACTGCCTTCCTGAATAATAAACATAGTGTTCCAAACAACAGACGGGTTAAAAGAAGAGAACAGTGGTGGCTGGTGTGGCGGTGAAGTGCCTGTGCCCACGACGAGGACACAGACGATAAGGGGGTACAGGAGGCACAAGGCGCTCCCCTGGTTCTTTGTGGCAAAGCTGAACCCGGGGCCCCAAACAGCCCATCTGTTCCCCGGCGACCTCAGCAGCCAAGATGGCTCCAGGGTAGCCACAGGCCAGACAACTGCCAGTCCCTGCAGGGAAATTTGCCCACCACAGCCTTGACCCAAAACTGTCAGAACTGCCATGGAGCGAGGGGTCCCCAGGGTGTCGCTGGCGCAACAGTGAGGCCGCTGCCCACTGAGCCTGCCCAGGGATTTGGGTTCAGATCCTGCCGCAGCTGCAGACCAGTTCCCTGCTAAGGCGTGTCCCGGGAGGCAGCAGGCCACGGCCCACGTGCGCGTCCCTGCTACCCACGGGGGAGCCCTGAGAGAACCTTGGCCTGTCCCCGCCCTGCTGTGGGCACCTGGGGCACGACACCCGGGGACCAGGGTGTACGCCTGTGTCCAGATGGGAGATTCTCTGCGTGTCTTTCTATTTTTCAAATGAAATTATGATAAATTTTTACAGATTTATTTTTTTTGAAAGAGTTAGAGAAAGAAAGGGAGAGAGAGATGGAGTGCTCCCATCCACCAGGTCACTCTGCAGGTGTCTAAGCAACCGTGGCTGCCTGGGCTTGCCTCCTTGCCTCTCAAGTATTTCTTCTAAATGATGAACATTATAAGAAACACCTCACTCACTACTTGCCAATCCCTCCTCTTCCAACTTGAGTTTGTAATTGGCATTAGGGGTCTTGCATGCTGGCTCCTGCAGGGGCAGGCTGAGGCTAGGCCTCCCACGGGGCAGCAGGGCCCACACCTGCTGTGTGCATGTCGACACGGGCAGCAGCTGCAATCAGGAGTGGGGCAGGCTCAGACCCTGGCACGGGCGTGACGGACACAGCTGTCTCAGCTGCTGCTGCGCCGCCTTCGTCTTGGGGTGAGCTCTTCAATGCTGACCACCAGGGACTGTGGGGGACGTCGAGGACAGGAGGCCCAAGCAGCACGTACGGGTTACCACCCCACCACATGGGAAAGCTCCCCTTTGCTCAGCCACAGCACGGCCTCAGATGGAAAACCTGGTTCAGCTGCTGTCCGGGTTTTAAAAACTGAGAACAGGAGTTTGCTAATAGTCCCCCTGGGGCGCCAGCTTGAGTCCTGGCTGCTCCATGTCCCATCCCGCTCCCTGTTGTGGCCTGGGAAAGGCGGAGGACGGCCCAGGTGGTTGGGAGCCTGCACCCGCATGGAGACCCCGAAGAAACTCCTGGCTCCTGGCAGCTCAGCCCTGGCTGCTAAGGTCACTTGGGGGAGTGAAGCAGCCACCTGAACATCTCTCTCTCTCTGCATCTCTCCTTCTTTTTGTGTAACTCTGCCTTTAAAAAAAAGTGAACATGTCCAGACGGCATAGAGCGTTCTGGAAAACAGCACCAGTGGTGAGCAAGGGTCCAGGCTAGGGTCAGTCCTCCAGGCTCTGTGCTGTCCAGGGTGCTGAGCCTTCACTGGTGGCTGTGCCCATGCCCAGCCCCCCACAGGTGGTCCACAGGAGCCAGATGGGGACAGTGCCTTCCCTAGTTCTGCTATGTTCCAGGTGCCTGCTGCCTGCCGGCACCTGTGTCACCCCCAGCCCGGGCTTGGTACCTTCAAACCTCTGGTGGACGTCGTAGTCCTCGGAACAGGGCACCTCAATGAACCTGTGGGCCACGACCTCCCCACGGCGGGCCAGGACTCCGCTGATCCCGTTGTCGGCCCCCAGGCTGCTCCACAGCAGCAGGGCGGCCACTGCCACGACGGCCGCCAGGCCTGCAGCCTGCAGCCATACCCTGGACCCCTTCTGCGGGGCTCGGTCCTTCCTGGAGCTGTCAGCAAGAAACAGCCGTGGTCACATGTGGGGTCCTGGCCATGCCCCAGCTCACCTCCATCGCAGGGGACTCCGCCAGCCACAGCCAGCCCTCCTCTGTGCACACAGCACCCACTTCCAGCTCGCTCCCTTCCCAGCAGCTGCCGTGCTTGCACCCCCTGAGGCCAGCACGGACACACTGGGGAGAGGGGCCGCCTTAGGGCTCCAGGGGCTGCACAGGGGCTGGGAAGGGTGGCAGTGGCAGAGAATCCCGCTGGTCACAGCCTCTGGCAGTGTGGGATCTGGGGCCGGCGCCAGGCTGTGCAAGAGGGGCTTCCTCACCTGTCCGGCTGAGCCCCCACCAACCTGAGGGACTGAACTCAAGGGCCACTGCGCCCTCTCCTGCTCCTTGCCGCACACTGTCCGAGGGAGGCGGGGTGGGGGGGAGCAGGTCCTGGGACCAAAGGGAGACCAGATCCTCCCCGAGTGAGGTTGGGGACCTGGAGGGAGCGCCTGCCTGCAGCCAGGGCCCGCGGGGAGGGGCTCGCCAGAGCACCGCCCACCGCCCAAAGCAGGGGAAGCCACGCCCATCCCGGCCTGCCCCGCCCAAAGCAGGGAGAGCCACGCCCACCCAGGCCCGGCCCCGCCCCCACGGGCCGCGTCCGGCCCGCGGGCACCGCGATCCCCGCTACCTGCTGGGGCGCCGGCGCTCAGCCTCCGCGCGGCCCTCGGGGGCTTTAGGCGCGGCCCTCCGCTGAGGTGCCATCGGGCGAGGCGGCGCGGAGCCGAGAGCACGCAGAAGCCGCCAAGCGCACGCGGAAGCCGCCGAGCGCGTGCGGAAACCGCCGAGCGCGTGCGGAAACCGCCGAGCGCACGCGGAAACCACCGAGCGTACGCGGAAATCACCGAGCGGAAGCGGAAACCGCCGAGCCAGTCCCCCTCCGGCCCCGTCCTTCAGGCCTCTCCAGCGAATCCCCGCCTCCATGCGCCCGCACCCCTTGACGTCAGCACGCCGGCTCGCGTGGCCCCGCCCCCCGCGTGGCGCGGCCAACGGCCGTAACGGTCGCCGGTCCAGCGGGTCTCGGGTCGGCGGGCTGGCCTGGGGCTGAGGGCCGGGCGCGCCGGGCGCCGTTGGTGCTGCTGCTGCTGCCCGCGCTCGCCCCTGGGGCCTCCCTGCGCTGCCGCTCTCCCGGGCCGTGTGAGTGGTGCCTGTCCGAGGGCGCAGCCGGGCAGGGCCACCCGGGAGCCTCCCCCGGCATCTCCGGGGCGCACCCTGGGCTCAGGGCCTGAAGGAGCCGCTGGACCCCGGGGACCCAGGGCCTGAAGGAGCCGCTGGACCCTGGGCACGTCCTCTGGGTGCCTCTGTCGGCCCCTCGAGGCAGGGCTCGCGCCCGGCGGCTTGGCTCGCCTGGCCCCACAAGCGGCGCTGTGCTGTCCAGCTAGCAGGGACGGTTCACTTTCCTTTGGTCTCAGCACGGAAGACCCCCGTATAGGGACCGTGCCCGGTGAGGGGGCAGGGCGGGGTGCCAACAGGAAGTGTGTTCTAGGCACCTGACTCGCAGGGCATGGCCACGTGCGAACCCGGGGTCTGAGGGGAGCTGCCGGGTGCAGATGCCAAGAGGCCACTTCTCGTGGCAGGTGGAATCCCCAGAAAGCTTGTAGCCTGCTTCCACGTGTAAAGGCCCTCGGAGTTGGGGGTAATTCCCTCCAGGAGTGAGACCCTCAGCGTCTGTGGGTGCCCGGCAGTTGCCGATGGAGCACCATGGTTTCGAAATAAGGACGGAGGTGCAGATTATTCACTTAGAGGGGTCGGGTAAGGATTTTCCCAGGAAAATCCAGTTTCTATGACTAAAAGATAGTATTTCTCACTCAAATTGGCACAGCAAGAGGCTTGGCGGCTTGGCACAGGATGCCTCGCCCCAGGTTGAGCAAGTGACGCCCCCCGCGCTCTGTGCACAGGCGCCGTCTTGGAGCTGCGGGGTCCCCTTGGGGCAACCGCTCTTCAGCCCTCTCTTGGTCTCCTTTCCCAGGCCTGCAGCCTCTCCGAGGGATCTGCCCGCCTCTCTCTTCTCATCTCACGCTGCAGGTAGCTGTGAAGCCGGGAAGGGCCCGGGAGGGGCTGGGAGGCTGCAGAGGGAAACCCTCGCTCAAGTACACGCGGTCACCAGATGTCTTCTGTTAGGACCACGAGCCAGCCCGTCAAAGCAAGCGTCATGCCGCCCCTGGAGCAGCAGCAGCGGCCCTGGCCAATTGCTGTGGGACCAGAAAGGGGAGCCGGAAAGGTGTCCTGATGGTCCTGGTACCTGGAAGCCCGTGAGCTGCTGGGAACCGGTGATCTGGCGTCCAGCTCCGATGCCCACCGCGCGTCTCCCTGCCTCGGCTTCCGGCGTCAGCGCGTCCCTCTTGTCTTACGCTTGGGATACGTCTCCTGTATTCCATGTAAGTCTACTGGGGTCCCAAGATATGCACGTGACCTTGGCTGGCCAGAGCCAAGATATGCACGTGACCTTGGCTGGCCAGGGCCTCCTCATCCTTGACCCATGTCCCTCGGCTTTGCTCAGAGGTGTCTCCTCTCCATCCGTATCAAGTTTGAATGCTCGTCTTTGCAGAGGACACGAATCCTGCCAAGATCGAAGCCATCACAGAAAAGCGGAGTGGAGACGCAGCTGGGGCAGCCGTCGCGGGGTAGCTTGTCCGCTAACCGAGGGAGCGCTCACTGGTAGCTGTGAGACTTCAGTGAGCCAACAGGCACACGGTGTGTGATTGCTACCACCACCATTCCTGCATGCTTATAGATGATACACAATTTCCTGCAAACACTGCTTGTGTCACCTGTGCCTTCAGATGGCCCCGAGGGTCTGCCGCCCTAGGCTGGAACGGACCCACTGCTCAAGAGCTTGCACTTTGAGCTGGACAGTTTGGTGCTCTCCTGTCGCCGTGCACCCGCTGTGCATTCTTTCTCTGAGAGCCTACTTTGGTGTGGCATAGTTCCTTCTACCCCGTTCCCACCCTACCTGGCCTGGGTGCTGACCACTTGTTAGCAGGCTGCCCCTTCCCACTGCCTCAGTCCCACACTTGCCGAAGGGCCGGGTGCTGGACCTGTATGTATGCTTAAACGTTCGGTTCTGCAGAGCTAGTGGCGTTGGACCAGCAGGAAGTGTGGCTGCAGCTCGTGTGCAGGAGGAAGTTCTGAGGAGAAAATGCTTACGCACCAATGTGTGACAACTCCTTCAACAGTCTGGAGTTTATTAATCCATCTTGTTTGCCTGTGAGCTCCTGGAGCAGAGAGTGTGGCAGGAGGCAAAGTATAAGCTGATAAAAAAAAATTAAATGGAAAACCATCTTGTCTATCGGGCTTATAATTCAGGCAGGAGGCAACATGATCTCCTAGGAGCTGTGTACAAGCAGCTTGACTCCAAATATTAGTCTTTTCAAAATCATTTTAAAAACACTTAATAGAGACACAGGATATAACGTTCCCAAGATGCAGAACTGGATATGGCTGAGTGTCAAACAATTACCGCCTTTTTTAATGCAAAGATTTGCTTTTACTAAAGAGGCAGATTTACAGAGAGAAAGGTCTTCCATCTGCTGCTTCAATTCCCACATTTGCACAATAGCAGCTGGGAAAGTAGCAGGTGATGGCCTCTGTACCCACACGGGAGGCCAGGTAACATTCCTGCCTCCTGCTGACAACTGGCCCAGCCCCCGCCACTGGAGCCCTTTAATCCATTGTGATCATTTAAAGAGTGAAAGAGAGGCTGGAAGATCAGTCTTGGTTTGTTCTCTTATTTTTTTTAAAGATTTGTTTTATTTTTATCGCAAAGTCAGATATATACAGAAAGGAGGAGAGACAGAAAGATCTTCCATCTGATGATTCACTCTCCAAGTGACCGCATCGGCCGATGCTGCGCCGATCCGAAGCCAGGAACCAGGAGCTCGTCCGGGTCTCCCATGCGGGTACAGGGTCCCAAGACTTTGGGCCGTCCCTGACTGCTTTCCCAGGCCACAAGCAGGGAGCTGGATGGCAAGCGGGGGTGCCGGGATTAGAACCAACACCCATATGGGATCCCGGGGTGTTCAAGGCGACTGCCGCGCTGGGCCCTTTTATTTTTCTAATTTTAGATGATGTTTACATTGGAAGAGTCTAGGGTTGGGGAGAAGTGGGTATGATAATTGTTTCCAAGCTTTCTATTTCTTCTTTCCATGTCTGGGGGGTAGGGGAGAGATAGGGAGATGGGCTATACCCGCCTCTGTCCCAGACGACCCAATACCCACCACCCCTAGACTGACATGGCTCATCTGTCTTTGGCATCCACCAGCGGGTGCTTCGGCCTAGTTAGGGTTAGGGCTAGGGTTCCCTGACCTGACCCGCATGTCTGCCAGTGGGTACTGTAACCTGCTCTGGCCTGGGCTGCGCCTTGCCTTGGTTCTTGTGTTTACCTGCAGGGACTGCAACCTGACAAAGGAGTTCCCCAAGTTCCTCTATCTGGTCTCCTCCCAGTGGCAGGTCTTGCACATACCAGTGGGTCCTAGGCCCAGGTTGACTGTGTCCACCTGTTGTCCTGGCACGAGCGGTGTCCTTACCCAATAGGCTCATACCCTTTCCAGTCCTTACTGTTGGGTGTTGCAGCCCATCCACACCTGGTCCATGCCCAGACACAGCTCTCACATGGTTCAGCAGGAGCCAAGACCTAGCCCAGCCCATTCTACACCCATCCTGACTCACGAGTGCCAGTGGCTGGTGCAGTCTAGCCCAGCCCGGCCCTCCCCAGACCCAGGCCACATCCATGCTGAGGGAGATTGTAGCCACGTTCAGCCCAGCCCAATGCTTCCATTCTGGCTCTCTCATTCACCAGTGGGAATTCCTGCCCAGCCAGGGCGTCCCCAAAACTCCCCACCAGGCCTGTTCCCAGCCACAGATTATGCGTGTGCCAATGAAGATTGCTCTTCCGCAAGGGTGAGCCCGCATGTTGCCCTGCAGGTTCTATCCCCACACCTGGTTCACTCACGTATTTGTCGACATCATGGCCCAGCTACAGAACCTGTTCCCTTCTCTGACACTCTCTGGTGGTTCCATATTGTAGCCCTTCAGGTAGAATGACCTTGTCCATGGAAGTTCCAGAGACGTCATTCCTCACCTGGACATGAACGCTAAGGTCCCTGCTCATCCCCACCTGTGCCATCTCCCAGACTCCCTGTAAGCCCACACCCCCAAGTTCCCAGAGCACATAGAAGGGTGGGCACAGACTTCGCCAGGCACCATTGTCACCTGGGCCACCTTGCCTGGATTCCCCTAGCTGCAGCCAAAAGGCTTGGAGGGTTGAGCACCCGAGCCTCCGGCTCAGATTCACCTGAGCTCCCCACCCCAAGATGTCTTCTCTTCTTCCTAAAGCCCGTAGGTATTTCTGGATGCTCAGTCATGCCATGGTAGAGATGGACTGGTTATGTGAGAAGTACCTGGAGATTCCTGTCCTGTTGCAGTAGGCTCTCTCTCCTTGGGGGAAGCTGGCCGTGGTGGAGATGGACGCGTGACGTGAGGGGTCTCCAGGGTGGAGATGGACGCGTGACGTGAGGGGTCTCCAGGGCTTCAGCTGGGGATTCCTGTCCTGTTGCAGTAGGCTCTGTCTCCTTGGCGGAAGCCGGGCTCTCATCCCCAGCCTCTGGCTCATCTGGAGAGGCTACCTTTTCACTCTGTTGTAGGAGCGGGGGAGGAGGACCGAGTCGCATTGGAAAAAAGCTCGATGGCTGAGCAGGGTCCTTCGGCCTGTCTGGGTAAGGCTCAGCCGCTGGAGGTGAAGCTAAGGCGGCCTCCAGACCCCCGGCTCCTCTGTGGTCGTGGGCACTGTTACATGGTGACCTCTGGAGAGTATGGCCAGGCCGAGCGCTGAGAGGGCTGTCGCCGTCTCTGGCGGGGGCTCGGGAGCGCCTTGTGCCGGAGCACCCACAGCGGGTTTGGGAAGGAAAGCTGACTTTTCTCCAATTTCTTCAAACCAAACCTGATCAACTGCAGGAGAATCATCCTTTGTAGAGGTGGCTGGTGGCTGAGCCGTGACTGTCCCGTGGTCCTCCAGGGGCTCCTGCAGCTCGGGGTTCCCAGAGAGCTGAGCTGGTGGCTGAGGTGTGACTGTCCCGTGATCCTCCGGGGGCTCCCGCAGCTCGGGGTTCCCAGAGGCCTGAGCTGGTGGCTGAGCTGTGACTGTCCCATAGTCCTCCGGGGGCTCCCGCAGCTCGGGGTCCCGGAGGCCTGAGCTGGTGGCTGAGCTGTGACTGTCCCGTGGTCCTCCAGGGGCTCCTGCAGCTCGGGGTCCCCAGAGGCCTGAGCTGGTGGCTGAGCCGTGACTGTCCCGTGGTCTTCCGGGGGCTCCCGCAGCTCGGGGTCCCTGGAGGCCTCTTGGGGTGAAGTTACACCCTCAGTCATGTCCTCTTCTGTTTTAATGGATCCACTGGACAGTGTTGGAGGCTGAGCTTCGTGAGCACCTCTGTGAGGAGCTGTCGCCTCATGGTACCCCGGTGGTGGGGGCTTCCTGCAGGGGTCTCCGGTGCGGGGGCTTCCTGCTGGCCTGGAGATGGTCGGGGCTCCTCACACGAGGCTTCCTCCTCCTGAGGTACTTGGAGAATGCACGGACACAGCCTCTCCGAGAGCTGTGGGAGGTGGAGCTGGGGCCTCGGGCTGCGCTTGGGAAGCCTGGCCATCCTCTGGGCCTTCAGGCTGGGCTCTGGCCTCGTGCTTGACGGGCAAGCCCTCTCGTGCATTTGTGTGCTCTGTCACAGCCAGCTGCACAGCAGCAGCCTTAGGAGTCGTGTTGAGCAAATGCTGTTGAGCATTGTGGGAAGCTGAAGGGAAAGGTGTTCCTCCTGTTGCCCTGGAGGCTGAGCTGGGGCTTCCGGCGGGCTGGCAGAAGATTCCGGGAGTCAAAGGCCTCAGCTGGCTGAGCTACTGCTGCTGCCCTCTGGCAGAAGGCTCTGCACCCACAGAAGGGCCTGGACTGTGAGCTGGGGCCACCTGCTGCCCTGTGGCAAGGCTCTGCACCCACAGAAGGGCCTGGACTCTGATTGAGGGAGGAGGTGCCCCCTCCAGGGACCCCGGAGGCTGAGCTGCAGCTGGCCCAGAGTCGGCTCCAGCGGGGCCGCAGGCGGCACAGCCGTAGGGCTCCTGGCGATGCTGGACGAGGCTGAAGGCAGCAGAGGACGTGGGGCGCTGATCTCATCCTGCTGTAGCTGACGGCCAGCCTCTGCGGCAGCGGAGAGCTGAACCCGAGCCCCCGGCAGCACTGGAGAAGCTGGAAACTCCTTGAGGGGCCGAGGAGCCTGGGCCAGGCCTTCTTTCTGGAGTAACGAGGGCTGGCCCTCCTCAAGAGCCTCTGAGAGGCTGAGCTGGGGCCTCTGGCTGCAGTTCAGATGGTTCCGCTGCCCCCAAGGGTCCCAGGAGCTCCCCTGGGTGCTCCTCGAATCCCCGAGGTAAGCTGTCAAGGCACATGACAACTTATCCAGAAAATTTTGGTCAGCAAATTCTCACACCTTGAACAAGTCCAGGGAGACATGCTGGGGTCAATCCCCTGGGTATCCTGAACACTTGACAAAGTAGCCTCCTCTTTGTCTCCCCCAGAGCGTCTGAGGTGGCAGAGAGCCAGAGTGACAGCCATGTGACTAATCCTGGATGTGGGCGGAAGTCCCTACAGTTAGTTGCCATCTTGACAGGCATGTTTCTTTTCTCCCTGGGGCCGTCCTATGGGCAGGGCCAGCATCTTGGAAGCTGGGTTTCCCCTTGAGTAGCTGGCATGTCGGGAGTCAGTGCTCAGCCCAGGCGGCGATCCAGCCTGAACCCTAGTCCTGAGACAGCACGAGCTGTCACCGTGACTAGAGACCTGGCTCCCGGACTCCCCGGCAGTGGGGATCATCCCAGGCAATGAGCCACAGATAACCTGGGCACACGCACCAAACTCAGTATGTGCAGGGTTGCCCCCGTCCTGACTTGCTTTCCCTTCGCCATTAATGCAGGTGGTCTGCATAGGCCTCGTCTCCTCCAAAGTCAGGGCTTGAGGGGAGTGGCTGATCACAGCACAGCCCTGCCCCCACCCAGTCCCAGCTAGTGATGGGTGCACATGGGTGGGCGCAAAACTATTCCTCAAGCGGGGCTGTCAGACTTGTGATGCTCAGCTGCCTGCCTGCCTGGGCCGTAGCACGACAGGGCCGACACTCGAGTCGGACTCTGGGGCTTGTCCCTGCCCTTGGGGGTCTCTGTGGAAGTGGGCGTCCCACCCTTCAGAGTTCTCATCTCAGCTCCAGGATTGTTGGTTCTGTCCAAACTTTCCTTTCATTGCTAGGCCCGTCACATGAGACTGGGGGAAGGTCTTGGAATACTTCAGAAATTCAGGCTAGGGCTACTCTCTGACATCTTTCAGAAGTCTTCATGGCTCAACCCCAGACTCTGCAGCCTATCGGTGTTGAGCGGAAATGTATACCCTTCCTTCCATGGAGGTCAGTTTGTCAGTGCGATTGGGTCAGCTTGCAGCAAGGCCACAAACCCTGTGCCGGCCTCTGAATCTCCAACCTGCCCCAGACCCTGACGACGGGGAAGGGCCGCAGGCCAAGGGCGACGCGCACACAGGAGCGTGGCTGCTTTGTGGCCAGGGGTGGGCGTCACGGGGCTGTGTGGGATCGGTGTGTGCAGTTGTCAGGGCCATGGGGATTGGTGTGTGCTGCAGAGGTTAAGGAAAGGGGCTGAGGGATTGGTGGGTCGGGTTGTCAGGCAGGCCATCATGAGGTTACAGTGGATTGGTGGGTCAGGTTGTCAGGCATGCCATCATGAGGTTACAGTGGATTGGTGGGTCAGGTTGTCAGGCATGCCATCATGAGGTTACAGTGGATTGGTGGGCAACCTGGGCAGTGTGAAGTTTGCGAGTTACAGGAAGGGGAAACAGAAGGTAGCACGGGGTCCAGAATGCTGGGGTCTCGTCAGTCTCTGGGTGATATTCCAAACACTCCTCACACTGGGAAAGTTACGGAAGGTTTCAAAGGAAGAGATTCTGTAAGATTTATGTGTAATATATATTTTTTAAAAGACTTATTTTATTACAAAGTCAGATATACAGAGGAGGAGAGACAGGAAGATCTTCCGTCCGATGATTCACTCCCCAAGTGAGCCGCAACGGCTGGTGCGCGCCAATCCGAAGCCGGGAACTAGGAACCTCTTCCAGGTCTCCCACGCGGGTGCAGGGTCCCAAGGCCTTGGGCCGTCCTCGACTGCTTTCCCAGGCCACAAGCAGGGAGCTGGATGGGAAGTGGAGCTGCCGGGATTAGAACCGGCACCCATATGGGATCCCGGGGCTTTCAAGGCGAGGACTTTAGCCACTAGGCCATGCCGCCCGGCCCCCAATGTGTAATATATTCTTAAGGTATTGTTACTGCATTGTCTAAAGCTTTTAGCATCAGGACCTAATATATACTGACATTTAATGGAATTTTATTAATGCAACAAAGTTCTTGATCACACAAAATTTATTATTTAAGAAAGCCTAAAACGTGATAGTTTCTGTTCAACTGGTGACCTGGTTTTCTGTCTGGCACCAGGAGGCTGCATTCTTGTCCCTGCTTGTGAATCCTGGTCAATTGTTGAGAAATAGCAGATGATGATTTACGTGCTAGTTCCTCTGCTGCTTCAAGTTTTGTTTCCCGTTCAGTGTCTGACTAAGCAGACATACATTTTGTATTTTGGCAAGGTAACCTCTTGTGTTCACTACGATCTTTGTCCAGTTCTGATTGTTTGGAAAGAGCAGAGTTTTCCAAGAGTAAGGACGTTTTTGGATGTACACCTGGAGATATTGGGGTGACGCTTTATAACCTGACCTGTAGTTGTCTGAATCACGCTGGCTAGATGGGTGTAATATCTTGTGATGAGGAGGAATCTTCCTTTGATCAGCTGTTTTAAGGCCTCTCGCATATGTGATAGGTTGGATTCTTCTGATTTTGAGGTTTTCAGACAGGCCTGGGGTCTTGCAGTCATAAGAATGTATGCCAGACGCTTAACTAATCTGGCTGCTTGATTGTATGCAAAGTGTTGTCAAAAGGTGGAATTATGCCAAGTTTTAAGTGATATTAATATAGAAAAGTTGTTGATTCAAATGCCCTAGAAATTATATACAGGTCAGAGACGCTTGATAACCCAGCTGTTATCACTCAAGATAGTCAATGTGATTAAAAATAAAAACGGCCCCAAGTTGCCAAAGGGACTAAAGTTTTGTAAAATCTCTCAGGTACTTTGAAAATGCTCTGGTTTGCTTGACAGTTAATGGGGTTATGTTATTTACAGTCTTTTGTTATCCAGTTTTGTGTTCTCTTAAAACATTGGCAGATTTATGGAGAATACTTTAACAAGTGTTCTTTAATACCGGTTTCTGACAGTTTTTTTTTTAAAGATTTATTTTATTTTCATTACAAAGTCAGACATACTGAGAGGAGGAGAGACAGAGAGGAAGTGGAGCCGCCGGGACTAGAACCAGCGGCCACATGGGATCAAGGTGAGGACCCCAGCCACCAGGCCACGCCACCGAGCCCGGTTTCTGACAGTTTTAAGGTTAGGCGACTGAGAAGAAATTCCAGAACTCCCCAAAACGAAAAAAATGATGAAATCCATAGAACTGGTAATAGAGAACAAACAAAAAAATTAATTACCTAAGGTTGAATGGGCAGGACAGTGCAGACAGCAACGCTAAGACGCTTTGTATCTCTAATGTGTGTGCTATCAGGAGTTCCAGGAGAGGTGAGGCCTGGCAGAGGTGGAATGTGGGCAGAGAAGCCAGGGAAAGGTGACTGTCTGCAGCTTTGTGTGTCCAGGTTATTCGATGCATGTCTCTTGGGATAACTTGTACTGCTGGGGAAGCTGGGACACATGGATTTCAGGGTAATGACCATTATTTGTTCCTCTTGGGGTTACGATTGATTGCATTGCCATATGGACTTGTGATTTGCTATTTCTAGTGGGCCCTGTTATCACCAAGCCTGGTTCATACAGACTCCTTAATCTGGTGTGATCTCACTCACACCCCACAGTCTCTGGTGAGCCTTGGTTACTGACAGTGTGCGAGTGAACGCTGTGAGACCAGAGCCTAGGCAGCCCTTGTCACTTCTCAGAACTCCCTGCCACACTGCCATTGGAAACCTGTGTCTGTCTGAGACGGTCATGCTGCTTCTGAATGCTTGTAAAACTGGGAGTATTATGTTACCTATGCACACGGCTGAGCAAGGAGCCACACCACACCGTGTTTAGACTGTAAATCCATTGTTTTTAGGCTTCCTAACCTTGAGCTTTCTGGCTCTGATTGTTGTATGGTTAGTTAATGATCATGCTATACCTATTTGGATAATCAGTTATAACATGTCTCCTAGTAGACTGTAAGCCTGTTCATTTTTTTTTTTAAAGATTTATTTTTATTACAAAGTCAGATATACTGAGAGGAGGAGAGACAGAGAGGAAGTGGAGCTGCCAGGATTAGAACCAGCGGCCATATGGGATCAAGGCGAGGACCTTAGCCACTAGGCCACGCTGCCGAGCCCCTGTTCATTGTTTTTAAGATACAAATTTGTTATGTTTTCATTGGTTTTAATTTCTGTTGGCGCTTTGTGCCAATTGCCTGTCAGAATTACACAGAAGGACAAGTGTTAGCAAGGAAACGCTGGCCTGGCACTCTGAGAATGATCTTTTATGTCACAGTTGCGCCTCACGGGGCCCTGGGCCTCAGCCGTGCCTCCTCAGGGTCCTGGGGCTTGGGCTGTGCCTCCTCAGGGTCCTGGGGCTTATTTATTTGGGCCACAGTGAGCACATCTACGGGCTGATTCCTATAAGAAAGATTAGTAGGCCAAGTACATTTGCACTGGGAGCGACCACACGCTCCCTTTCCAGAGGGAGGGGCCATGCCACACCAGCACTGTCCCTCAGGGGCAGCACTGTCCCAGCCCTGTCCCTCAGGGGCAGCTGCAGCCGGCTGCTTCCTTTCTCACCCTCTGTGCAGCCTTGGTGGGGTGCAAGGCCGGAGGATGTCTGTCCGGGCCCAGCAGGAAGGCCTCAGGCCCAGCAGATCACCGTCACATTTATTTGTGACCCAGCAGCCTTTGTCAGGAAGGAAGGCCCAGTGACCCCCTGGATCTCATCTGGGTTTGTGCTCGCACATCTGGATGGAAGGGCGTGGTAGCGTCCAGGGCCACCTAGTCAGACTCTGCTGCGATCCTTCCGGGGTGCAGTTGAGTACCCTGGTTCTCACCTTGGGGAGGACTTCCAGCAGGAGGGCAGGAGCGGCCTGAGGCGTGCTTCCCGGCCAGCCACTCTGCTCTTGTTCTGCGTGCCCACAGCGTTCTTTGGGAGGTGTCCTGTCGTGGGCCCCAACGCCTGCTCCCAGAGCGCCTCTCCTGCCACCTGGCCCTGCGCCAAGATGGTACCACAAACCTTTCATCATCATCATCATTCTCCAAACCTACGTGTCTGGACGAGGCAGTGCGGCAGGTGGCCCTCCATGTCCTGTGTGCCCAGAGCTTCCACCTCAGAGTGTGGAGGAACAGAGCCACTGGAGGCCGCAGTGACTCCATCGGAGTTGGCAGGGCCTCTCAGGGAGGACCAGAGAAGCACCAGTCCTTGCAGCCGCCGACGCTGCTGCTCTCCACCTGCCTGAGCCCCAGGAAGCCACAGGCAGTGCCATACAGGAGCCAGGGAGGCCGGCTCCAGCTGCTGAGTTTCCATTTTTCTGTCTCCAGGGCTCAGAGGAGGCTCTCGCCGCCTGCAGCTCCCTGGCAGCCCCGTGGCAGTAGGCCGCCGCCATCTGAGCCGATCCTGACCTTTGACGCTGGGATTCTGGAACATGCAGTGCCAATCTCAGTCCCTTGGGGGGCGGTGAGCTGGGCTGGGCTGGAAATAGCTGGGAAAGGCAGAGTCTGAAGGGGCGGGAGAGGGCCACTGTGTGACATGCTGTGCCTACCGGGAACCCAGCGTCAGGGCGACTAACCGCGGTCACGCTGTTTCCAGCCTGCCAGCAGTGGGGCGGGGCGGGCGCAAAGTGGGCTCTCTCCAGCAGAACCTTGGAGATGGCTGCCTGCCCAGGGGGACGTCCATGGTCTCACGTGCCCCCAGAATACCCCATCTAGGAATAAGTGGGGTTTCTTTTGGGAAGGCTCCAGGGAGCCCAAGGGGAGGGCAAGGGGTCAGTTTTCCTGACTGGCTTTGACCCCTGACCTGTCACGATGGCACTGCTGTCTGGTTTGGGCTTGTGGTATTAGCACAGGCAGGCAGATAGCTGCCAACAGGAACCTCCCCGTGCCAGGGCTGCTTACAGCCGGAAACGAAGTCACCCACAAGGTCACCAGCTGCTTGCCACGTTCCCATGTCCCGCTGCACTGTTGGAGGTGAAGCTACAGGCTGGCATGGCACTGGGGGCTGGCGTGCTCGCCGTTGGCTGCTGCCAGTCACTTCCTGCACTGAGGCCTGTGTGCCAGCCCGAGGGGCATGTGGGCCGTGGAGGTGCCCCTGGGCTGGAATTGGCTGCCAGGTCCGCTCTGCAGAGCCTCCCTGGCCTCGCTCCCTTTGCTGCAGGAGACGACTCCTCTCGACGTCCGGAAAAGGAGCAGTACCTCTAATCTCCCAGAACGTGCAGCGAGGCAGCGTTAGTCCACGAGGAGGGAAGGGAGGCTACTGATAACATGGGTGAACCAGAACATTCTAGAACTTTCTTAGTAGCTTCCTTTTACTAATTGTGCGAGAAGCTGCAGGCTTATAATCATCCAAAATCTCCCAAATTGAAAAGGTTCTGGGGGCTGGGCCTGGTGTTGTGGCACAGTGTGCAAGGCTGCCACCCACGTGGAAGAGCCGGGTGACGCTCTGGATGTGCACCAGGCTCGGGTCCACCCACTGGGCCATCTGGGCACCAGCTGAGAGCTTCTGGGTGCAACATCCGTACCCTTCTCTGCATATACCTGGCCTTGTGGGTTTCTGCAGGATGCCCCTGGGCCTGTCTGCTTTGTGGACGAGGACAGTTGGCCAGGCCACCGGTGTTGCAGGGAGACACGGACCCTGGAGAGGACAGCTCTGATCCGAGATCCCTGAGCTGCACTCAGCCCCAAGGGCATCCTGCCACAGAGGCTGCCTGAGGACACGGACCAGGGCCCTGGCTAGTGGGGACACTTCCTTGCTCCTTACGGGAACCAAGGCCAGATTATCTCAGAGCCTTCCTGGACGTCAGTGCTACCAAGCCTTCGGACATGGGCAGGGTGGGGGATGTTCCCAGGAGACAACCCTTCTGGGTGATGGGGCCAGGACGTGCCTGGAATGGAGAGGGGCGCGGGGCCTGTTCAGAACAGGCGTACGGGAGGCGGGGTTGACGCCAGGTGTCTGTCCATAGCCTGCTGCCTGCCCTGACCCAGCTCCCCAGGGTAGAGTATGAGGGGTCCCTCCTAACCTTGGCATCTGAACAAAGCAGCGAATCGCAATGCGGGCTTGCAGTCCAGCATCTTGTGGGGGGCCTGGGTTTGCCTCTGAGCCCTGGGAACTGGTGGGTGTCTAGTCTGCCGTTCTGCCGATGGATCCCATGAGGCTGGCCACAGCGGCTGCCCCGCCCCTGGAAGCCCTAGCCTCACTCCCAAGTAAGCCAGCACTCAGCCTTCCTGGCTCCCGGCCCTGGGCTCCCAGCCACCTCCACATCTGGGCACCCGAAAGTGGCCCTGGGCAGCCCCGCCACCCGCTTGGGGGAGGGGGATGTGGGAGGTTCCCGCCTGCACCGCCAGCGAGCCGGGCACACACACAGTTAATCCTGGGAGGCTGCTGTTTTCCGGGGCTTCCCTGGCCGCTCACATCTGGCTGGGTTTGCTCCTTGCGCGTCAGTCCTGCTCACTCCGGCTCTTCCTTTACTTTCGAGAAACCGCGTTTCCGCTTCTGGCCAAAGCGACCGAGCCGCCGAGGAGAGAAAGGCACCGGGCAGGGGCGGCCTGTGGCTCGCACCTCCCTTCCCGGCTGGAGAACTCACTCTCTCCCTCTGCTCTGTCTGCTTGACAAGTCTGTGCTTCCCTGCACCCCGCCCTGGCCAGGGGGAGAGCTGCTGAGATGCTCTGAGGCAGCCTGGAGAGAGGCCGCGGAGCTGGACGGAGGTAGGTGGCCAGCGGCTGGCCGGAGCCCGGAGGGGCCAGCACGGCGCTGGCTCCTGTCTTAGTGGCTTTAGGCTGGCAGAGCTGGGAGGTGGCGAGCTGAGTGAGGGGGCCGGGTTGGGGGCTGTGGGGAAGAGGCACAGGCAGCAGCAGCTCTGCAGAAGAGCCTGCTTGTCTGTCCGTGCACAGCCTGGCTGCACAGCATCCCGGCGCAGAGGGGACGGGCTGTGCTGCCCGCCGCTGGAAGAGCTGACCCCTCGTCTTCTCTGGGCTGTTTATGCTGCTTCACCTTGCTCTTGAGCTTTACTGAGGGTGAGCCCCACGTCTGCCACTGCACTGTCAGACTGCCCGTCCTGGACCAGCCCCGGGCTGGCTCTGTCCAGGGCTGTTGGTGGCTGGCTGGAACCCTGCCCGTTGTGGGGTGCTCGCACTTTGGCGCTTGAATCGGACAGCCCTGGTGTTCCTGGAGGGACTCCTGCGTGGACAGGAAAAAACAGTGGCAGTCCCTGGGTGCCCTCCCGGGAAGCAAAGTTGCCCCATGCCATCAAGGTCTGGGGCTGAGGTCGCTGTGCTGCTGTGGAGCCCCTGGACCGTGCAGGTCTGCCTGCTGCCCAGGGCACCTGCACAGGCACGGTCATGGGCTTACCTGGGCTGTCTCCTGAGGGCCTTCTGCGGGCTCTTGCACCCACTCCCCGCCTCACCAGCTGGCTTGGGATCTGCTTTTGTTGGTGGCACGTCACTACTTTCTCTGAATGGAAGCCCCAGGCAGGTTGGGCACCTTCCGCTTCCCTGTTTGGAAAAGGAGACTTAACTCAGGACTTGCTTCCCAGTCCCCAGGGCCAGCGAGTAGTCACTTAGAGGTGCCGCACCTGCACTAGTCACAGTGCAGGGAAGGGTAGGCTGCAGGGTACCCGCCCTGCCTGCTGCCTGCCCCCTGCACACAATCCAGGGAGCTGAGAACAAGTGGGGGCTCCCGCTCTCAGCCTCTCAGGCCCCTAGAACTGAGGCTGCTTAGATGTGAGCCAGCAGTGTGACCACAGTGACAAGACCAGGCAGAATGGCAACTGGGGGTTCTGGTGCCTTTCCTGCGTGGTAGTGCCCCAGCCAAGGCGCCTCCTTAACCCTTCATGCAGACAGCATCCATGGAGGGCTCGGGGTGTCCCGGGGCTGGGGGATGGAGGGACCCAGGTCGCACAGCCAGGCCTTCACCCCCAAGCCTCACCTGTACAGCTCCCCACCAGGCTCAGGGACACTCTGAGGGCAGGTGGGACTGGAACTTCTCCAGCATTCGTCCAGGTGTCCCTCGGCCAGCCGCCAGCTGAGGATGCGAGGGTGGGGGCAGATCCACGCTCCTCTCTTCACTTCCCCCTGCCCAGGAGGCGCTGGCCCGAGGAGGCGGGCTGGTGCTGCCGCTGGGGGAGTGCATGCAGGCAGCTCCCTGGTCATTCTTGGCAGCCTATCCCCCCCGCACCCCCCCGTCCCCATGACAAATGCCAGCTCAAGCGATTCCTCCAGTCCCCATGACAAATGCCAGCTCAAGCGATTCCTCCGGAACATACTTCTCTGTTGTTGTTGCTGGGGCCTCCCCCCACTCCCCCCGGGCAGCTGTAATTAGCATGACTCATAAACCAAATATTCTGGCCTCGAACTTCACCCATCAAAACAAAGATGAAAGACGTTGGTAGATACACTCCTGCAGTGGGCACCTTCTGTGGCTGCTGCGGGGGGTGGGGGGCGTCCTCAGGGCACAGCCCCTGGTGGTGGAGGTTCCCTGTCGTGGTGGGCCCACCCGAGGCCCACACTGCCTGGCCATGCACAGCTCCTGAGAGAGAGAAAGCCACCTTTCTTGGAAGCAGCCTCTTGTCCACAGTGGCTGAGAACCCTCTATGTTTGGGGGAACAGCTTCCAAACCTCATTTTCATTTTCATTGATAGTTTTTCCTGCTGAAAGCCACCTTTTGCCAGTGGCCAGTGTCAGCAGGCAGCCCTCGGGACAGGACCTGCCCCTGGCTCCGCCCCTTTCATGCAGTGTGGGAAAAAATGACGTTTCCCGAATGTTCCCTCCCAGGCTCCCCGGGGCCGCAGCCTGCCTGTGACAGCAGCTTGGGTCCCCAGGGTGCTGCCAGGGTCGGGCCCGGTGCCCAGGGCCAGCAGGGCCAGCTCTGAGCTTCAGTTTGGAAGACTCACTCCTCTCCTGCCTCCCAGCCCTTGTGCAGCCCCCTTAGTGGAGCGTGGGATGTGAGCAGGTCGTGGTCTGGAACCTTCTCTGGGTGCTGGTGAAGGTCACAGCTGGGGGATGTTGGTGCGTGGGTCCCCGAGGACACTGTCCCCATGAGGGCACTGTCCTTTCATGCTCATGCCTGGGGGCCAAGCTGGACTCAAAACTTGACAGTTGCAGGATGGCACACAGGCCGCCCGGCCTTGAGGCCCTTCCAGGGACCCTGTTGGGACAGCCTTGGGTTGGGCTGGGTCTCCAGTCTGGCCATCTCCCTGGCTCTTGGAAGGATCTTCCTTGAAATGAGGAGAGGGAGTGGCAGACACAGGAAAGACCAAGTGGTGGGGCGGGGAAGGGCCCGGTGCCCAGTGCTTCGTGCCAGACCCAATGCTGCTCTCGGCCACGGCTAAAGCCATATCAGCCAGGCTGCCTCGTAGGGCTCTGTATCCCTCCCCAGTGGGACATCGGGACACCAGCCACCCTCTTCCCCAGGGTCAGGGAAGCTGCCAGACCTGGCTGGTTTAACGCTGATGCAAGCCAGAAGGCAGGCAGACCCCAGGTGGCTGGGCGTGGCTGGGGGGCTCCTGGCTCTCCTGGCACTTGGGGAAGCCTGCTGACCCCTGCAGATGTGCCTGAGAGGACAAGGCCCGTGGCACCCCATGTGAGCCTGTAGGGGCCGAGGGCAGAGCTCACTGTGGGTGCCCAGTGGCCCCTTTGGTGGTACCCACACCAGGACAAGGGTGGTCGGCATCACCCCTTCCTGCTGGAGCCCAGGGTGGTTTCTGGCCTGCAATCTTAGGAGGTGGGAGGAACCCTCCAGTGTCCCCAGAGGGTGCGGCTGCTGCTCCTCTCTGCAGGGAGCCTGCCCTTGGCACGCCTCGCCCCGCCACTGGCTGTCATGCTGCCTGCACCTGCAGTTGAAGATGTGAGGCATCTTTTAAGGGTGACTCTGAGCTGGGCCAGGGCAGCTGTGAGGTGCTAGTGTCCTGGCCCAGGGAGCTCTTGGTCCTGTCAGTGCCACTGACCAAGGTGTCCGGCATCCAGCAGGTGCTGGGCCCCAGGGGGGTGAATGCCTGCAAGGTGCCCAGGACTGTTTCTGAGCTAGGGCCACTTACGCGAAGGGTGTCCCTCAGCTGCAGGTCCCCGAGGTGGGAAGCTGCTAGGCCGCTGCAGCTGGGGACAGCCTCAGGCTGCTGCAATGCGTGAGGGCAGGGGAAGGGCCAGGGCTCGTGGGGCAGAGGAGAGGGGACCGGACCCCTGCAGTGACTCATCGGTGCTCACCAGGAAGGCAGCCCGGACACCTGCCGCTGGGGCCTGCCTCCCAGCACCACCACAGTGCTGGTTATACTTTAGCAAGAGTTTGAGGGGGTGGGTTTCAGATTTGGGTATTGACCTCAAAAGCCACAGCTGCTAACTGGGCTGGCAGGGTCCAGCAGGGAGCAGTGGCGCCCTCCCTGCAAGCTCTGTCAGTGTAGCTGTCAGGTTGAGGGCGTGCGGAAAGCATCATGCCCTGGGCCTGGGGCATGGGAGCAGCTTAACCCGGCAACAGCACGGTGGACCGCCGGTCCGCGCGCCTGGGGCCCCAAGCTGGGCTGGTCGTGACACGTACCTTGGCAAGGTGGGTTCCAGGTCTCAGCCCCATCTCCTGTAGTTCTTTTTTTTTTTTTTAAGATTTATTTATTTTTATTACAAAGTCAGATATACGGAGAGGAGAGACAGAGAGGAAGAGCTTCTGTCCAATGATTCACTCCCCAAGTGACGGCAATGGCCGGAGCTGAGCCGATCTGAAGTCAGGAGTCAGGAGCTCTTCCGGGTCTCCCACACGGGCACAGGGTCCCAAGGCTTTGGGCCGTCCTGTATTGCTTTCCCAGGCTACATGCAGGGAGCTGGATGGGAAGTGGAGTTGCCGGGATTAGAACCGGAGCCCATATGGGATCCCGGGGCGTTCAAGGCGAGGACTTTAGCCGCTAGGCCACGCCTCTGGGCCCCCATCTCCTGTAGTTCTACAGGCATGGGTGCCAGCCCTGCCTGGGGAAGCCAGGACCACCGGCAGGACTGAGCACAGGAAAACCAAATGCCCCCAAAGCTGCCCTTTCTAGCTGTAACTAGTTCTAGCCCTAGTTAGAACCAAGGTTCTGGAGGCTGCAGAACCCCCTAGTGCCAGGCTGAGCTTGGCACCAGCAGGGGCTTCTGGCTGCATTGGAAGGTGGCGTCGAGCCCCGTGTGGTAGAGCAGAGCAAGCTGCCAGCTTGGGTCCATCTTCCTTGTCTGGCAAAGCCACGGGCGCCTTTGTGAGGACCCCACCCTCAAGTTCCCACCTAAACTGAATCATCTCCAAACACCACTAACATAGGAGTCCAGCTGCCAGGGACTTCGGCAGGGGACACAGGCCAACCTCAGCAGTGTCTATGACCACTCCCTTTGCTGGCCTGATGTGCCCCCAATTTCTCAGCCTTCTAAAGTCTTGGTTTTTAAATTTTGATTTGTTTTTAAATTCAAAAAGAGGAGGGCCCAGCACGGTAGCCTAGTGGCTAAAGTCCTCACCTTGGGTGCACCAGGATCCCATATGGGTGTCGGTTTGTATTCCGGCAGCTCTACTTCCCATCCAGCTCCCCACTTGTGGCCTGGGAAAGCAGTGGAGGACGGCCCAAAGCCTTGGGACCCTGTACCCATGTGGGAGACCCAGAAAAAGCTCCTGGCTTGGGGTTGGCTCAGTTCTGGCCGTTGTGGCCACTTGGGGAGTGAATCATTGGACAGGAGACCTTCCTCTCTGTCTCTCCTCTCTGTATATCTGCTACCCAATAAAAACAGATCTTTAAAAAAAATCAAAAAGAGGAGAGAGAAAGAACTTTGATTTTCAGATTTGTGCCCCAACAGCCTGCGCCATCTTGGCTTTCCCGGGGGGTGGGCAGGCCCCCCAGGGCTGGCCTTAGCAGGGAGCTGGAGTAGGGAGTGCTCACGGCCTGGGGCCTCGGCTTGGAAGGCTTGCCTGAACACAGCGTCAAGTGCCATTGGTCCCCAGGGTGGGGCTTCTTTGTCTTGTTTCTGTGTGGAAGGCAATGTGCCCGGCTGGCACTGTGAGCAGGTGGCGTAGCGGGGTGCGGGCACGGAGGAGCCAGCTGGGCGAGTTCCCATTGCCACATGCATCCTGACCTGGAGGACTTTTTTTTTTTTTTTTTTTTTTTTTTTTGCTTAATGGGTGATGTATTTGAAAGGAGGAGTGACACAGAGACTGAGGTAGGGACCTTCCATCTGCTGGCTCCCTCTCTAAATCCCCCAGTAGCCAGAGTTAGACCCAGCAACATGGAGGCTGTATGGGTGACAGTGGAGGGGCCGGGAGACCGGGATGTGCTGGGAAAGTCCTTGGGACTGAGGCAGCTGGACAGCAGGGGAGGCCATGGGTGCTGGCGGCAGGTCCGTGTGTGCAGCTCCACTTCCTGCCCGGCTGCCACAGCAATGGCGCTGTCTTTCCCCAGCTCCCAGCCCAGGCAGACAGAGGCCGGAGTGTCAAGGGGAGGATGTTGGCCACCCAAGGGCAGACTGGGTCAGGTTTGGACAGGGTCCGAGAGCCTTCAGCCCAGGGGAAAGCACTCAGTTGGGGGAGGTGGGGTGGGGCACCAGCACAGAGGTGGCTGCTGTGGCCAAGAACCGGATGCTTCGTGTGGTCAAATTTTAGCTCATTGGGAACTCCGCGGCCAGCTGTGGGAGGCACAGGCGGATCCAGATGAGGGGAGAGGGGCTTGCAGGAGAGTCACTGAGCACAGTGGACGAAGCCCAACAAGAAGCTGCCTTGTCGGGGGGAGGTTGGGCACCAGCGGGCAGGCCAGGCTGCAGGTGGTCGGTGATGGCAGGTGTGGTCTTTGAAAGATGCAGTCATGCAGAGAGAGATTCCATCTGCTGGTTCACTTCCCAGCAGCTGCAGCAGCTCGACAGGGCCAAACTGCAGCAGCAGCCTGGGTTTCCAGTCAGGTCTCCCACGTGTGTGCAGGGACCCAAGCCCTGGGGCCATCTTCTGCTGCTTTCCCAGGTGCCTTAGCAGGGAGCTGGATGGGAAGTGGAGCATTGGATTCAAGCTCGTGTGGGACACCAGCACCGCAGGTGGAGGCCTACCGTGCTGTGCCCTCTGCTGGTCTCTGAGCGGGCACACTGATGATGGAGGAAGGCAGCAGGGAGTTCGCTGTCTGTGTCGTGGCCAACCTCGCACGGGGCAGGAGGACAGCCCACTGTGGGCAGAGATCACTTCTTGACCTGGAAGCTCTGGCTGGGGACGGAGCTGTGGCACAGGCCATGCCTCCTAGGGGATGCCTGTAGGGCCAGACAGCACAGCAAGTTCCCCGGAAAGAGTTGGTGCAGAGAGGCATGGTGGGGTGTGGGGAGCGGGACCCCAGGCTCCCTCCTGCCTCTGCCTTAGGAGCTGGCTGTTCCTGAGAGTGGGTGTCCAACATGACTGGTGCCGCCAGTGCTAGGAAGTGGGCACTGGGCCAGGCCACCTGCTGAGCTGTGGTGCCTCTACACGCAGGGCTCTGAAAGCCGACGCGCCCGCCTCTGAGGCTGCCCAGCTGGGGGGTGAGCTGAGGACAGCTGCCCAGCTCAAGGAGAGCTTTGTTACTGCTGTTACCCTCTGCAGGCTGGGCTGGCCAGGTGCCCCTGAGCCCAAGCCTGGCGGCCACAGGGCCCCTGTGTACAGACACTAGGGCCGGCCCATGCTCTGCTCCAAGCAGTGGCGTCCTCATCCAAGGAACCCAAACAGGGCAATGGCCTCGCTTCTCTTCCACATCCAGGCACAAGGGAACCCTGTTTGTGAAACATGTAATGGTAACCGGAGAACCTGCCTTGCTCCCCAGAGCCCAGCTTCAGAGGGACCCAAGTTACCTGCCACCTCACAGGACAGATGACAGCGTGTTGTGGAAGGCAGAGAAGGTCCCCTGCCAGGCCGGGCTTGAGGTGACATCCAGGCCTTAGATACGCTAGGCAGAGTTCTGGGTGGAGGGGGTCTGGGAGGCCGTCAGGGCCTCTGGAGAGAGCCTGAAGGGCCGTGGGGGGTGGAGCAAGCTGATGCAGGGCACTGTCCCGGCCAGCTGGGAGGATCGGATGCAGCAGGTACATGGGAGGACGGGGGCCCAGTCCCTCCAGGCTGTGGGTTCAGTTCCCCATTTCTGGCCCCCTGACCGAGTCCAGCCCAGAACAGACCGGGTGCCATGAGCTGTGCGTGGCCATCCATGGTGACCAAGGTGGACCAGAGTGACGCATGACCAGGGCACTTCCATCTCAGGGGCCCTAACACTTGCTCGGCACGTTGCCCCCATGCCACTCGGAACCCCGTCAGCTTGCTGTGTTGGGCAATCAGCAGACATGCGCCTGGCCGCCTGGGCTGTGGTGTCCTGCAGGTTGGGGGACACGTTCAGTCTGTGGCTGGGTCACTTCCTCCCCAGCACTTACAGGACACCCTGCAGGTGGGCGGCGGGCACGGGGTGACCCTGGCCAGGCCAGCATTAGTCATCTTCCCAGACTCCCTGGAAAGCAGCTGCTCCCCTGCAGAGGACGAGAGGCTTTTGTCTAAGGGCCCTCGGCCGCGCTGGGCAGCAGTCCCGATCAAGTCTTCATTGTAAAGACGAGTGTGTTTACCTGAAAGGCAGAGTGAAGCTCCTGTCCAGGGGGCTGACTGAGGCCAAGCTGGGCATCTGGCTGCAGCCAGGCCTCCCGTGGGTGGTGGGGTCAGCTGCCGCCGCTTTCCCAGGTGCCTCAGCAGGGGGCTGATGGGAAGTGAGATCAGCTGGGACTTGAATTGGTGCTTCTAGGGGGTGCTGGTGTCACCCAACCTCTGGCGGCAGAGGTTTTACGCACTACACCCTCAGGCCAAGCACAGCTCCCAAGAGCCACACAGGAAAATCGGAACTCAGAAGGCAGGCGGGGGCAGGTGCGCTCCTGGATGAGGGGGCTCAGGGTGCCCCTGCCAGGTGGCCAGCTGCCAAACTGGGTTGGAGGGGCGCGGCTGAGGCTGGACACCCGAGATTTGGTGCAACCACTTCACTTAAAAACCAGGCCGTCTGAGGGCTGGCGCAGCGGCTTAGCAAGCTAACCTGTCTCCCAGCACTGATATCCCATGTGGGCCCCAGTTCCAGTCCCAGCGGCTCCACTTCCCATCCAGCTCCCTGCCTGTGGTCTGGGAAAGCAGTCGAGGACAGCCCAAAGCCTTGGGTCCCTGCACCTTCATGGGAGACCCAGAAGAAGCTCCTGGCTCCAGATCAACTCAGCTCTGGATGTGGCGGCCACCCGGGGAGTGAGCCAGAGGATGGAAGATCTTTGTCTCTCTTTCTGTCTGTAAATCTACCTTTTAAAATAAATAAATAGATACATGAATCTTACAAAAACAAAGGGTTGGGCAGTCTCCGGCTAACAGCTCCCCTGAGTCTTCCCTTCCTCCCACATTAATTCTATAACTTGTAAATGATGGACCCGCTTCACGTGCTTCATGGAGTCGCTGTGGTTTTGTGCCAAGTCTGAAGGGACAGCCAACCGCACCCTGCCTCCCGGGGACATAGCTGAGCATGCTTACCTGGTTATCAGTGGAAGGAACGGGGGACATTTCCATCCAGGGGCGTGTGTGCAGGTGGTGGGGGGTGGGGCAGGCAAAGCCTGGCCCCCACGGTCAGCAGACCCACACCTGGGGGGCTGTCTGTATCTTAATTTGATTTATTTGAGAGATGGGGTGGGGAAAGGGTCCCCCGTTCACTGGGTCACTCCACTGGTCCCGTGAGGGCCAGGGAGTAAGCCCTGAGCTGGAGGCCCAGTGCCCCATTTAGGGGCAACAGTCTGATAACCTGAATGCTCCCACTGCCTCCTGGGGTCTGCATTTCAGGCCGCAGCTCCCGGGTCTGGAACTCAGGAGGCCTGGTGAGGGACACATGAGTGTCCCTGCCACCAGGCCAGTCAGCCATGTCACCTCGGGGCTTTTCGACGCAGAGAACTGCCCGGGCCTTGCGTGGGTTTGTGATTGGACAGGAATAAGCAGGGGTGCAGCATGAGGGGTGCTGTAGGTCCCGCTGAAGGGGTGGGGGCCAATTGGGGGAGGATATGGCAGCAGCCACAGAGATGACAGGTCGGTGGCGGGTGATGGGTGGGTGACGGGCAGCTCATCACATGCTCTGCATGCTAACACACACACACCCGCACTTCCTCTGGCAGCGGTGGGGCGGGCTCGGTGGGCAGCTGTTCCTAGCAGCCTGCTGGCCACCGGGAAGGCCCCTGGCCCTGGCCTGGGGGGCCATGGCGGGCGGCAGCTGGTGGGTGGGGGCCAGCCGAGAGTCTGCAGTGGGAGGAGGGGAGGTTCTTGCCATGGAGCGTGGCCGGGTGGAGGAGCACAGTCCAGGAGGGCCACACAGGGTAGGCTGGCCACACTCACTGCGGGGCCTGGGTGAGGCTTCCCCCAGGAACGGCCTGGCAGACAGGTGCTCACTGACTCCCCGGGTGGCAGGCTGAGGGTTAGAGCGGGCACACAGTGCCTTGACTGCTGAAGTCCAAGCACCGTCTGCTACTGGGCTCACTGGGACCCTCACACACACTCCTACCTTGGGTGGGAGCCATCAGCTTGTGTGTGGGGGTGCCCGCTCTGTAGGAACGCCCGCAGATCCTCGCTGAGTACCCCCTGGTGAACAGACTGTGCAAAGGGCCCTCGGTGCTGCCAGTCCGCTGGGTCTTAGCAGGGTGCAGTCCTGAGAGGGGTGGTGGACAGGTGTCTGTGGGGTCAGTGGCGGACAGCTGTCCTTCCCGGGAGGCTGGGTGGACACAGCCGTGCCATGCTCTGCTTCAACATGTGTGAGTATGCATGACATGAATGTGCCCGTGTTTGTGTGGGGTGAGCATCCACACGCATGTGTGTGTCCGTGCTGTGGCCTGTGCCTGTGTTCAGGGTGTACCCAGTGGCCGGCCTGCTTCCCTGCAGAGCCCTGTCTAACTGGCACCTGCCTGATGGTTCTTCCCCAGGGCTCGGCAGGAAGATGGGCCCCCGAGGTTGGGGCCTCACGCTGAGCTGCGGCGTGCTGCTGGTCTTGGCCCTCGGCCCGGTCCTGGGCCGCGGGACGCCTGGCCAGCAGGAGCAGCAGGAGCAGCAGGAGCAGCAGGAGCAGCAGGAGCAGCAGGAGCAGTGGGGGACCAAGGAGCCGCCACAGCTGGACAGCGACGACAGGTGAGAGCTGTGGGGGGCGTCTGGGGTCGGGCAGCAGGTGGAGGGAATGAAAGCCATGGCTGGAGGGGCTGGCTCTACCTTCTCACTGACCTGGCGTCTGCCATGTGCCCCAGGAGCCTCCAGGGGCTGAGCTGAGGGGAGCAGGGTAGGGCAGGGCCTCTGCCGCCGTGGGCACGCCTCTCTGCCAGGTGCCAGTCCTGGGCTCCAGGGAGTGCTGGATGCCCAGTGCTGGGGTCTCTCGCCCGCTGTCACTCATTCCACAAGCCTTGTGGGCTGGCCCGTGCCGGCCCTGGACTTCCACTGCCCATCCGTCCATCATGCTGACTGACACCGGAGGCTCTGAGTTGGGGGAGACCTCCTCCCCTTCTTTCCCTTCCTTCCTTCCTTCCCTCACCTACAGACCCGGACACAGCCCCATGGGTCAGGCTGTCCGTGGGGTCTGGGAAGCTGCCAGCATCCCAGCCCCAGACTGCAGGAACGCCAGGGTACAGGTGATGGAGGGTGCAGCAAGCGCTCCCCACCAGGCTGCACGATGCGGGAAGGACCTGGAACACCACGCACAGAGGTGGACGGGGTCTTCCAAGACCTTGGCCAGGATGGGCAGTGCAGGGGGGCTGGTGTGAGAGGGTGCGGGGTGAGGGAAGGGGGGAACCTAATGTGATGTTTCATGGAAGTGGGAGTCATGGGATGGGGGCGTCATGTTCTGGAGCAAACACGGGCAGGGGAAGTGGCCTTCACAGTCAGGGGGTCTCAGCCAGGATGGGGTTTGTCTGGGCAAGAGCAGCGAGTGGTCAGTGAGCTCGGTGCAGCTCCATGCAGAGCCACCAGGTGGCAGCCCAGAGCTGCCGCCACCGCCGCCACCTGCTTAGGGGCTGGCCGTTTCCACCCAGGGTGCTGAAGCCTTGGGGCTTTGCTGGGGGTCACAGGTCTGTCCAGGAACCCCGCGCTGCACCCCGTCTGGGCTGTCCCATCTGCTTTGCCTGCCTTGGGTCACTGCTGTTGGTGTTGTGGTTCCCACAACGGCTGTGCCTTCGGTGGGTGACAGGTGACAAGTGAGCAGGCCAAGTCCTTAGGGCTAACTGGCCGCAGTCCCCGGCCCCAGGGCTGGACTCAGCCACTTCGCTCCGCTAGGGATGAAGAAGAGCATGGCCGACACAGCCCCGGCCGGGGCCCGGACGCCGCCCCTTCCAGCTGCTTCCGCTGCTGTGACCCACCCGCCATGTACCAGGCCATCCCGGCACCCCAGATCAACATCACAATCCTGAAAGGTCAGGCCCTGTCCCCGGGGCTGGAGGGGGCTGGGATCGGGGCGACTGGGCGAGGGGTGGAGGCCTGGGCGAGGGCGCGAGAGACTGACTCATTCGGAGGGGCAGGATCTGGGATAGACCGGCAGGGTCCAGAGCGAGTCTAGAACGGCTCCTCTCACCCCTGGGCCCTGGGACTTCTCCCTGCCCCCTGCTCAGCCACGTTCGGGATGCCACCTGTACCCTGCGGTCCTGACACCACAGAGGGCCAGCCTGCTCCCCATGGGCTCAACCCAGGCCGCAGCAGACCCCACATGTGCTGGGCCTGAGCCCAGGGCACTGGCAGAAGGCGGAGGGTGGGCCAGGTGAGAGTGGAGGCGTCTAGCTTCCGCATGGAGGCAAAAGCCATTCCGAGGTTGTGTCTCCGTGCCGGATGGGGAGGGGTAGGAGGGGCGTGTGGTGGTGGGGGGAAGCAGGGCAACCCCTCCCTCACTCCCACCGGCTTTCCTGTCCTGTGCAGGGGAGAAGGGTGACCGCGGAGACAGGGGCCTCCAGGGGAAGTACGGGAAGACGGGCTCTGTGGGCGCCAGGGGCCACATTGGGCCGAAGGGGCAGAAAGGCTCCGTGGGCGCCCCCGGGGACCGCTGCAAGAGCCACTATGCCGCCTTCTCCGTGGGCCGCAAGAAGCCGCTGCACAGCAATGACTACTATCAAACAGTGATCTTCGACACAGAGTTCGTGAACCTGTATGGCCACTTCAACATGTTTACGGGCAAGTTCTACTGCTATGTGCCTGGCGTCTACTTCTTCAGCCTGAACGTGCACACCTGGAACCAGAAGGAGACGTACCTGCACATCATGAAGAACGACGTGGAGGCCGTGATCCTGTACGCGCAGGTCAGTGACCGCAGCATCATGCAGAGCCAGAGCCTCATGCTGGAGCTGCGGGAGCAGGACGAGGTGTGGGTGCGCCTCTTCAAGGGCGAGCGCGAGAACGCCATCTTCAGCGACGAGTTCGACACCTACATCACCTTCAGCGGCTACCTGGTCAAACCGGCTGCGGAGCCCTAGCCGGCACCGCCCTGACTCCCTTCCCCTCCTCCCTGCTGGCTCCCTCGCCTCGCCTCGCCTCTGCTTCTCCAGCTGTGGCCTTCGATGGGGAGAGGGGGCCGCAGCGGCCTCAGTCTAGGGGGTCCCGGGTCCAGTGCATCCCTGGGTACAATACCTATTGCTCCTAGCCAGTGCCAACAATCTCTAAAAGCAGCGAGCAAACCTTGGCTGGGAGCACGGGGTGCCACGGGACGTGGTGCCGCCTGTGGCTGCCAGGGCCTGTGCTCCATGGAGGTGTGGGCTGGAGAGGGGGTGCAGCGGTCTCCAGCCAGGGCCTAGGTCTGCATCTTGCCCATGTCCCTATGGCTGTGTCCCAGGCTCAGCTGGTCTTTCTGAGCCTGGACAAGCCAGGGAACAGGTGCTGCTCCCTGGTTGGGATGGGGTGACAGCCATGCCCCGTCGTGGGCTATGAGGCTGGCAGAACCGCCCCTGGGCTCCTGACCTCAGGGAACCCACTCATCAGGAGCGAGGCTCCAGGTGGCCAGCACTGCGCCTTTGGCGTCTGTTTCTCCTCTCGTGGCCGGGGCTGGGGTTCACTGCCACACCCCAGTCCCTGGCTCGCTGGGGCTGGTGGTCCTTCTGTCATGGGGGCAGGACCAATGGCCTAGAGGGGCCCAGGAGGGGCTTTCTCCAGGCCCCAGGGCAGGGGACAGCTGGAAGGAATCCAGGGTCCTGACTTACCCCTTGCCCCGAGACCCCTGAAACTCCATGTGGAGACCCAGGTGCAGGTCACCCTGGGAGGCCACATGGGTCGGTAAGCCCCCAGTGTGGGCGTGCCTCCCATGGCCTTGGCCCAGGCCTCCTTCCCGGGGGGTCTGGTCACCCCTCTGAAGGCCTCTGCTTGTCCCACCCAACGCCACTGCTGCCTCTGCGCTCAGCACTCGCTCGGAAGCCATTAAACCTGGGATCGTGTTTCTCTGCACTCGGCTCAGTTTGCTTAAGCCCGCCTTCGTCCCCCACCCCACTGTCCCTACCATGCCCACTTCCTGCCTATTCCACACCTGGCAGGAGTCGGGGGAGTACTTGGCACCGGGACTTTGGGTTCCTGCAGGCTGAGCCTGGGGCCAGGGTGTCCCTGGCTGGGAGTGCCAGAGCCAGTGGGCTGGGCGGCTGGAGCAGTTCATAGGCCCAGCTGGATGTGGGGTCCAGGGGAATGGCTGGTGTGAGGTTGAGCTGAGGACTGTGTGTGCACAGTGGGCAGGAGGCAGGGCCTGAGTACCACAGGGATGGAGCCCCCTCCCCCAGGATTCAGGTCTGGGCTCTGTCCCGTGCTGTGCCCTGGGGTGTGTGGCCATGCCACCCCTACTGTGCCACGCAGATCCAGAGGATCCCCTGCCGGGATCCCTGACTTGGTTCCCACTTGGGTCCCATGTACACGGCTGGGGTTGGGGCTCAGGCTGCCCTGTGCCCAGGCTGCTCTGCGGGGCACACGACCTGCCCCGGTGCTTCCCCAAAGGTGCCCGCCCTGAGTGCCACCCACCGCCCTGTCTCCCTCCAGGGACCTGGCATCACGGGAAAGGGCACCTACTGCCCAGCGCCCTGCCCCTTTCCTGGATGCCCCTCGCTCTGGGCGCTCTCCGCCCCCACACAGCGATGGGCCTCTCGCCTGCTCTGCAGAAGCAGCTGCTCCCAGAGAACTCCGCATGCTGGGCCAAGTCCTGCTTCTCCTCACGCTTGTCCCAGGGGCTCATCCTCCAGCCTTCCACCCCCACCTCCAGCCTGAGGGGCTGGGAACCAGCTCAGGAAGGCCCTGGAAAGCTCAGCTAAAACAAGTATCAGGGTTTTGGCTGATACTTGTAAAAGGGTTTAGCGACGGCTGATGACTCAGCCGGACAGAGGAGTGGCTCAGGACCCTCAGGAGCTGCCAGGGCTCAGGACCCTCAGGAGGTGCCAGGGCTCAGGACCCTCAGGAGGTGCCAGGGCTCAGGACCCTCAGGAGGTGCCAGGGCTCAGGACCCTCAGGAGCTGCCAGGGCTCAGGACCCTCAGGAGGTGCCAGGGCTCAGGACCCTCAGGAGCTGCCAGGGCTCAGGACCCTCAGGAGGTGCCAGGGCTCAGGACCCTCAGGAGGTGCCAGGGCTCAGGACCCTCAGGAGGTGCCAGGGCTCAGGTTGGAGAGCATGTCCCACCCTGGCTCTCCAGGATGGTTTTCTGTAGAGTTTGTCGTGGGAGCACGGTGCGAGATATATATCACTGGGCCTGGGCCACCATGGCAAACAGGGTGACGGGAGACATTCCTGGGCGGGCACCATGGTCCAGCAGGCTGAGCCTCCATCTGTGGCACCTGCATCCCATAGGGGTACCTGTTCAAAACCAGGCTGCTCCACTTCCGTCCAGCTCGCTGCTCATGGTCTGGGGAAGCAGCTCAAGCCCTTGGGAGACCCGGAAGAAGCTCCAGGCTTTGGACTGGCCCAGCCCTGGCTGGTGCTGCCCCTTGGGGAGTTAAACCAACAGATGGAAGACGTGTGTGTGCCTCTTTCTATAACTCGGACTTTCAAATAAATAAATATATCTTTTTTTTTAAAGAGTCAAGACCTTGCCATTTTTAGCCGGAAGCCCTGGTGCTAACTTCCCTGAGCTCGCATGAGGCCATGGTTTTCTCGATGTGACCCCCAAAGCACACAAACCACAAAGACGAAAATACATACATCGCACGTCATCAGAATTTTTAAACTTCCGCGTTTCAAAGGACACTGGTGAGGACGTTGGAGGACGCCTCCCAGAGGAGGCACTGCGAGGACCTCATGGCCCCAGTGGGCGAAAGGGCTGCGGCCGCTCAGCACTGAAGGGGGTGCCTCCCCTCCAGGTAGCCAGGATCTCGGGGGGAGGTTCCCAGCCCCCTGAGGCCCTGGGGACACGGGAAACTACAGCGAGATATGGCTGGACAACCAACAGACACAGTGATGTGCATCCGTGAAGGGGCCTTGGGCGCACTGCCAGGATTCGAACCCGCGGCCTCTTGGGAAGACGCTGGTGACATCTCAGATGGAAAGCCGCAGCTGCCACGGACCCGCCTTCCCAGATCAGGTACATGCTGTCCACGCGTCCTCGTCATTGTTAAAGATGTGTTTATTTAAAAGATATGGAGAGAGAGAGAGACGCTTTCATACCCTGGTTCATCCCCCAAGTGCCCCCCAGGAGTCGGGGCTCAGCTGGGGCCAGCACCCAAGGACTCCTCCTGACTCTCCCACGTGAGTGGCGAATGCTTGAGCCACTCCATGCTTAGTCGACAGGAAACGGAGAAGCTGGGGTTTCAGTCCCTGTGGGGTGCAGGTGTCCCAGGCAGTCCACTGAGCTGTCACGGCCGTGGTATTAACAAGTTCGTCCTTCCTGTGCAGAGTTGCCAAGTGTCAAGAGAGGGGTGAACCCCAGGAGCAGTGCCCTAAGGGGAGGAGGCCCCAGCCTGAGGGCAGCCAGAGGGCATGTGCCCAGAGGCTGGCAACAAACCTGAGGAGAGGCAGGAGGGATCGTTCCTGGCCATTCGCTTCCTGTCGCCGGTGCGCCCTGTTCGGTGACCCCCATGGCCCTCATGGATTCCAAGGAGCGGTTACCAACACGGAGACCAGACCAGGAGCTGGGAGGGATCAGGGGACGTTCTTCCAAGAACATTGTTGAGCAAGCGTCCTGGATGGGACGGTAGGGTGAGGTCACCCCAACAGCAGAGGCGGACCCCGCTGCCGCTGCCGGGAGGCATTCCAGGAGGAGTGAGTAAGCAGGGCTGTCTTGCTGAAGTCCCCCAGGGAGGGCGCAGGGAAGGGGCCTCAAGTGCCCCCTGCTCTGCTGGCCTGTGTGTCCAGACCTTCCCAGTGCAGACTGCGGTGGGTGGAGGCCATTTCTCAGTGCACGTGCCTGGCTGGGCACCACGACAGGACGAGGTGCCCCAGAGCCCTTGCCAGTGGGAATTAATCCTCACAGAGACAGCTGTGAAGACCCCCAAAGCGTTGTTCTTGCACACGGCATCAGCCTGGAGCATGGCAATACCCTGGGGAGGGGAGACGCCCACACGCGTGCTCACGGCAGCGGTGGGCAGAGAGCACAGCGTAGGCCACCACATGTCCATATGGATGGAGGAGTGACCCACAGGCCATCCACACCACGGAGCGCTGCCAACATGGCTCCTGTGCCAAGCACCATGCTTGGGCAGGTGCACATGCTGTGGGTTGAGGCCTGGCACTGCCACAGAGACACGGGCAGGTCAGGGCGGTTGTGAGGGGAGACAGGATGAGGGGTAACTGTTCATGGGCTTCTTAAAAAACAAACAAACACAAAAAGATTTAATTGAAAGGCAGTGACAAAGAAAAGAGAGAGAGAGAGGAGGTCTTCCATTTGCTGCTTCACTCCCAAAAGGGTGGCAGCGGCTGGGGCCGGTCAGGCCCTAGCCAGGAGCCAGGAACTCCATCGGGAGGCCCGTGTGGATGCAGGGGCTCAGGGTTCAGGTCATTCTCCACTGCTTTCCCAGGCACATCAGCAGGGCGCTGGATAGGAAGCAGAGCAGCTGGGACTCGAAGCAGGGTTCCGATGTAAGGTGCCGGCCTCCTGGAGGTGGCTTAAGCTGCTAACCACAGAGCTGGCCAGGTGGTCTGGTCCAGGGTGGTAGCAACTGCATGAACCTGCGGTTCACGACAAACGGCTGACCGTGCAGGCTGAGTGAGTGCCCGCTGACCGTGCAGGCTGAGTGAGTGCCCGCTGACCGTGCAGGCTGAGTGAGAGCCGGCTGACCGTGCAGGCTGAGTGAGTGCCCGCTGACCGTGCAGGCTGAGTGAGAGCCGGCTGACCGTGCAGGCTGAGTGAGAGCCGGCTGACCGTGCAGGCTGAGTGAGAGCCGGCTGACCGTGCAGGCTGAGTGAGTGCCCGCTGACCGTGCAGGCTGAGTGAGAGCCGGCTGACCGTGCAGGCTGAGTGAGAGCCGGCTGACCGTGCAGGCTGAGTGAGAGCCGGCTGACCGTGCAGGCTGAGTGAGAACGAGGCATTGTGGGTGGCTCAGAGCACTGCACTCATGAAAAGATGTGAGGATTGATTTTTGTTTCTAATAATTACAACTATATAGAGATACATACATTTTAAAAAAGATTTATTTAATTTCACTTGAAAGGCAGGGCTACAAAAGGTAGAGGGTTCTTCCACGTGCTGGTTCACTCCTCAAATGGCCGCAAGGGCCAGAGTTGGGCCAGTCCGTAGCGGGGAGCCAAGAGCTTCCTCCGGGTCTCCCCCATGGGTGCAGGCGCCTAAGGACTGGGATGGCCCTGACAGTTTTCCAGGCCACAAGCAGGGAGCTGGATCATAAGTGGAATAGCCGGGTCTTGAACCAGTGCCCATATGGAATGCTGGCGCTGCAGGCGGGGGCTGAGCTACTACACCAGCAGATCGGCCCCAGTGTGAGTTTTCAAGGGCTATCAGCAGGCCGTGCCCTCCAAAGTGACCTGGGCACAGCCTCCACCGGGACCTCAGCGCAGCTGCTCGGGGCCAGCACTGCAGTGGGCAGAGCTGCTGCCTGTGCTACCCACGTGGGCGTCGGCTGCTCCACTTCCGATCCACCTCCCTGCTGATGTGCCTGGCAAAGCAGCAGAGGATGGCCCAAAGGTTTGGGTCCCTGCACACTTGGGAGACCCAGAAGAAGTTCTAGGCTCCTGACTTCACCTGGCTCAGCTCCAGCCATCACAGCCAGGGACGAGGGAACCAGCAGACGGAAGATCTCTGTCATTCCTTGCTAACTCTGCCTTTCAAATACAATAAGGAAAAATAATTCAAAAGCAGATGTTACTTGGAGACCAGTGTCATTTGACCTGTGGTCCGCAAATGCACAGCTTGTTTCCCGCATAAAGTAAGGCCGACGCCTTTGAAAGAATTACGAGTTCATGTTTTGGGAGGGTAACTGCATAGCATGGGATTAAAAAAAAATTATTTTATTTTATTTTTTAAAAGGTTTGTTTTATTTTTATTGGAAAGTCAGATATACGGAGAGGAGGAGAGACAGAGAGGAAGATCTTCCATTTGATGATTCACTCCCCAAGTGAGTGCAAACGCTGGAGCTGAGCCAATCCGAAGCCAGGAGCCCGGACTCTCTTCCAGGTCTCCCACACGGGTGCAGGGTCCCAAGGCTTGGGGCCGTCCTCGACTGCTTTCCCAGGCCACAAGCAGAGAGCTGGATGGGAAGCAGGGCTGCTGGGATACAAACCGGCACCCATATGGGATCCCGGGGCGTGCAAGGTGAGGACTTTAGCTGCTTGGCTGCCGCGCCAGACCCAGGATTTTTTTTTTTTTTAATGTGCAAAGCCCAGAGGTGTGGGGCCTGAGCATGCCACTGCCATTACCCTCAGAGAAGCTCAAGTCGGGGTGCAATGGCTTCAGGGCTTTCAGTAAATCCCCGCGTTGACCGCAGGACAGTCACGTAATACCCAGCCAGCAGCGAGTATGAGAGCACTTTTAACGTGTCCCATAAAATACTGGAGTGGACACAGAGGGGACCAGGACGCAGGACGTAAGGGCAGGCCTTCAGTTGGCAGGGAGGAGGATGACCCTCCCGGTCAGGAATGATCCCAAACACGAGGGAGTGGGCCTCTGCACAAAGGCAGGTGAACAGGACAGGCAAGGCATGCGGCCCTCTAGCTGCCCACGCAGCCCGAGGGCAAGAGCAGACAGAGTGTCAGGCGGCAACCAGGCCGGGCACCTGTGAGATGCAGGTGAGACCCAGCATGCAGTACCAACCACGGGATGGAACGAGGAGCAGGCACTCGGCTAAGATGCCAGCTGCGACACCACAGTCCCATATCAGAGCGCCTGGTTCAAGTCCAGGGCCAACCCCTCTACAACTTCCCACCACTGAACCCCAGGAGGCGGCAGCTGATGGCTCAGGTGACTGGGTTCTGCTGCCCCGTGGGAGCCCTGGCTGGCACTGCCAGCTCCCACTCAGGACCAGGCCTGGTCACATCTGCCGTGAACACTTGCTGAGCGACCCAGTGGCTGGGAGCACTCCATTGGCTTCTGTCTCAGATCTGTAATGTTGATGCACTAGAAGTCAACATAGCCAGCACTGCGGGGAGACTGACCCCTGCAAACTACTCAGACTTGGGTGGCTCACTATTCAGAGTGGAAGGGACAACCAGACCACAGACAACTGAGGCATTCAAGGGCTGAACCTGCACCAAGCAGGTGCAGCAGGTGGCACCATCACATACCCTCCCCATGTGCACCTGGGGCACTGCCTAGGGTGGACAGAAAAAGAGACAGGTCAGGGGCACCATAGCATGGCAGGCTAAGCCTCCATCTGCACTGGCATCCCATACAAGTACCATTTCAAGTCCCGGCTGCTCCACTTCTAATCCAGCTCCCTGCACACACACCTGGGAAAGCAGCAGAGGACGGCCCAGGCACTTGGGGCCCTACACCCGCATGGGAGACTCCGAAGAGGCTCCTGGCTCCTGACCAGCCCAGCTGCTGAGTGAACCAGTGGATGGAAGATCTTTGTTGTAACTCTGCCTTTCAAAACAAAGTAAATAAATCTTGAAGAGAGAGAGGAAGAGGGGCTGAATCAGAGAACCTCCTCTGAGCACTGCAGGGTGAAGCGGTGAGCGGACAGTTCCCAGGCCTCTGCGCATGAAACAGTTCCAAAAAGACAGAGACACAGGGACATAACCGCACGTTGTACCTACACTGGTGTGCCGCACGAGGGGTCCAGAAGGCTTGTGGACAACCCATATGATGCAGGAATCATGCATGGCTTTCCGTGTGTTTTGCACCAAAATTCTCTTCTCTTGTAATTCTACGGCCCAGGAGCCTCATATGTGCTATGCTGAAGAGCAACAAAGATCTCCCATCAGTCACGTAACTTCACCACTTGAGGAAATGCAGCAATGACCTCAACCCAGAGCCCCAAGCAGGAAGAGAACGCAGCATCGGGCGGAGATCCACAGAACAGAGAAGAGGCACGCGGCAGAGGAAAGTCCTTCCCAAAGGTCACCAGAAACTGCCCAGAAGGGAAGACTCACGTGACAAAAGCCAGAACAGGAAGCGGCGATGCGGCCGCTGGTGCACCGGCCAGGACGGCTCAGCCAGGGAAGCGGGCAGGGCTGCTGCCACCAGTGCAAATGCCCAGGGCACGAACCCGGAAACACCCAGCCCAGCGAGACGAAACTAACAGGGAACCGCCATCCCGGTTCCGGTGGACGTGTGAGGCCATGGGGCCACAATCACACCAAAATGGAGTGGAGCGGAGCGCACCGGGGGCTGGTGGGGTTGCAGAGGGCTTGGAGCCCTGCAAGCAGCCAGCTGGGGTCACATGGCAGACTGCACAGGGCGCTCTGAATGCCACCTGTCATACCCTTGCTGCCTCAGCATCACTACCCTAGCACAGTGGATGCTTCCCTGACTCACAGCCCGCCGACCTGAGACCCATCACGCCCCCACAGCTACTAGAGGCCTGCCTCACCCACCCAACAGGGCCGGCCCAACACCCTGCCCAACACCCGGCCCAACACCCGACCCAACAGGGCTGGGGGAACATGTTCTCCCACATGCGCATTTTCTCAGCTGTGGGAGAGTGCCCAGGTTCATAGCACGGGTCGGTCTAGGCACTGTCTCACCGGTGTCCCTGCTGCTGGCCGAGCTGTCCCGGCTGTCCCTGGACCCCTGCTGGCCCTCGTGGCCACCGCTTCCCCCCTGGGCATGTTGCGCTGCCCTCTCTCTTTTTGGTGTCCACCTGAGCCACGTGCCTACAGGCACCTGTCAGCCTGTCCCAGGGTCTGGCTCTCTCTGTCCCGAGAGTACAAGAGTACCTACTGGTATAAATGGGTTCCTCAGGGAGCAGGGCCTGTGGCTAGGGGCCCAGCAGGGAACAGGAACTGCACACGGAATTAGTGATAGAGGTGGGCTGTGCTGCACAGCAGGAAAAGCTTCCCTCTGCGATGCCAGCATCCCACATGGTGCTGGTTCAAATCCAGAGTGTTCCATTTCTGATCCAGCGCCCTGCTGACCTGTCTGGGGAAGCAGTTCAAGTGTTTGGGCCCAATACCCACATGGGAGACCCGCATGAGCGCCTGGCTCCTGGCCTGGCCCAACCTTGGTCACTGTGGCCATTTGAAGAGCAAACCAGTGCACGGATGGGAGGCCTCTGTCTCTCCCTCGGGGGCCGGGACTCCCCTCCCTCGCCCTCATTGAACACCCCAAAGCGAGCACCAGACACCTTCCACTTCTGAAACCGGAGAAAACACAACAAGCCCAAAGAAAACAGCAAGAAAGGAAAAAAATCCAGAGCCAGGGAAACAGAAAGCAAACAAGACCCAAAACCAAATAAAGAGATGGTTGTTCCGAAAAATGAATAACAAGACAGTGCTGGAGGAAAAGGGAAAAAGACAAGTAAACAACCCCAGGAGGGTGGGCTGGGGGGCGAGGGGCTGCGGGCGGAGGAGTGAGGGGCTGCGGGCTGGGGGGGCGAAGGGCTGCGGGCAGAGGGGTGAGGGGGCTGCGGGCTGGTGGGGCAAGGGGCTGCGGGCGGAGGCTGGGGAACGAGGGGCTGCAGGCGGAGGAGTGAGGGGCTGCGGGCTGGGGGGGCAAGGGGCTGCGGGCAGAGGGGTGAGGGGCTGCGGGCTGGGGGGGTGAGGGGCTGTGGGCTTGGGGGCGAGGGGCTGCGGGCAGAGGGGCGAGGGGCTGCGGGTTGGAGGGGCTGCGGGCTGCAGGGTTGGGGGGCGAGGGGCTGCAGGCGGAGGAGTGAGGGGCTGCGGGCAGAGGGGCGAGGGGCTGTGGGCTGGGGGGGCAAGGGGCTGCGGGCAGAGGGGCTGCAGGCGGAGGGGCGAGGTACTTCCTAACACCCAGAGGCTGCATAAACATGTGTGGGGACAGCACACTAGCTCTCCTTGGGAAACTGGGATAAAACAGACCCTCAGTTAGCAAAGCTGGCCCAGCAAGAAAGAAAAACCATGAAGCAGTCATGAACCCGCAGGGAAGATTAGTGTTGGTGATGTGCCACCCAAGGCATCTGAGGCCACGGCTGTGCCAGCCAGGTCTGGGGCCGGCTGGCCACGAGCACAGGCCCTTGGTGCCCACAGCCTCACTGTGCCGCAGAGGGTCCTCACTGGGCAGCCTCACGACCCCACCTCGCCTGCACAGCAAGTCCAGCACGCTCGTTTGCTCTGTGCTCTCCACCAGGTGCGTGGTCAGCACTGACCACCGTGGCCACTCAAAGCCACAGTGGAACTAGAGCCTGCCCACCAACTGAGGGAAAGACAGTCGTAACGATGTCTTTGTATCTGTATTGGAGGACTTGGGGGTGACCCAGACTGATCCTGTGCTGGTGGAAGAGGCGGCAGGATCTGTCCCCTGCTCCCCTGCTCCCCCGGGGCATTTCCTATTGGAAATCTAACAGAGGGTATGTGTCCGAGAGGGGGCACCCTGGGTGAACACCGCCCCTGTATACCTGCTGCTCCCAGGCTGGGCTCGTCCACCTCCGGTCCAACGTCTGTTAACAAGCCTAGGAGGCAGCAGATGAAGGACCAAGTCCCTGCCCAGTGTGGGAGACCCTGGCTGCAGCCCCCGGCCCAGCACGGCCTAACTCCATGCCCACTGTGGGAGACCCTGGCTGCGGCCCCCGGCCCAGCACGGCCTAACTCCATGCCCACTGTGGGAGACCCTGGCTGTGGCCCCCGGCCCAGCACGGCCTAACTCCATGCCCACTGTGGGAGACCCTGGCTGCGGCCCCCGGCCCAGCACGGCCTAACTCCATGCCCACTGTGAGAGACCCTGGCTGCGGCCCCCAGTCTGGCACAGCCTGGGCCTTTGCAGGCCTTTGGGGGAGTGAGCCCTAAGACAGCCCACCAAATGGAAGACTTCTCTGCCTCTGTCACTGCCTTTCAGATAAATTAATCCATAGATTTTTTTTAAAAAAAGATTTTATTATTATTGGAAAGCCGGATATACAGAGAGGAGGAGAGACAGAGAGGAAGATCTTCCATCCGATGTTTCACTCCCCAAGTGAGCCGCAACGGGCCAGTGCGCGCCGATCCGAAGCAGGGAACCAGGAACCTCTTCTGGGTCTCCCACACGGGTGCAGTGTCCCAATGCATTGGGCCGTCCTCGACTGCTTTCCCAGGCCACAAGCAGGGAGCTGGATGGGAAGTGGAGCTGCCGGGATTAGAACCGGCGCCCATATGGGATCCCGGGGCGTGCAAGGTGAGGACTTTAGCTGCTAGGCCACGCCGCCGGGCCCCAATCCATAGATGTTTTTAAAAGAAGTCGACCAGTCAGGATGCAAACCGGTGCCCATATGAGATGACAGCTCCAAAGGCAGAGGCTTAACACACTCTGACACCATGCCAGCCCATCAATAAATCTTGCAGGCTTCAGGGTCACTGAGGCCTTATCGTTAAAGAGACAAAGACACACGGAGTGGCAGCTGCAGGGAACCCATCACAGTCGTAGAAACGAAAGTGGCTTGGTTTCGGAGATGCTGGGTGAACCGAGCCGTGCAGAGCTATGACACCATTTCTTAAAACACAGACGCTGTGCCATGGTTCCAGGTCTTCCCACCCGTGCTGGGCAGGGAGTAGGTGACAAGCCCTTACCTGTCCTGGTTTCTGTCACCCCAGGGAGAGTGGAAGGAGGGCACAGGCCCAGCTGCTCTGGGCATTGGCAGGTGTGCCAGCCCAGGCAGGCTATAGGAGGCCATGTCTGAGGTATGAAGCATGGGGCAGGCAGGCAGGGCAGGTGCCAGGCCGCCCAGCTGTCCCCAAGCAACCTGACTTCCTGGGCCAGTGGGCACTGCCCCAGGATGGTGAGAGCCCGCCAGGAGAGGTCCTTGGGGGTGGCCCCGCGTGGAGGCTGTGTGCAGCTGGGCGCCTGAAAACAAGGATTACTCCTCAACCACTGGCCTCCTGCCTTTTATCCAGGCCCAAGGGCAAGCTGGGGGCAGACCCGGGCATCCCCAGGCTCTCCCCAGGACCGGGGCGGAGGCCTTTAGCTTTGGGCTCCCCGAAAGCCTGCTGCATGGGTCGCCAGGGCCCTCCGAGTGTCCCTTGGAGCTGTGCTTCCTGTGGGCTTGGTGAGACACACCAGCTCAATACCTTCTCGGAGTGAGCCGTGCCACGCTGCCCTGCTCTCCTGCTGCCCAGGCCTGAGTGAAGCCCCACAGCGAGTGAGTGCTGGCCCTCCCTCTGGGCACGCTCCCCCCCGCCCGCCCCTGCACTCAGCCGCTGGGTCCCAGCCCCACCCTTCGCGTTTATGGCGGCGTGGGGCCTCATAAAGCTCAAAGTCTGCACCCCTAATAAAGCAGGCCCCAGCGGCCCGTGGGAACGCGGCTGCACGGGGTGGGTGGGAGGTGTTCCAGAGGCCCACCCGCCCAGCACCTCCCTGACACCTGGCGCTGCCCTGCTGCCTGTGCCCAAGACGCTGGGGGTTGGGTGGGGCGGGTAAGCTACAGCTGGGCACAGCCTGGCCTTCTCATTCTGTGCCCACTGCACCTGCTCAGCCCCACGGGCTTCTAAGCCGTAGAAAGCGGCCTTGTCCAGCCGAGCAACAGTGACCTCAGCTTGCAGAGGGTCCCTCCTGACACGTGCCTGTGCATCGTGGGATAGGACACCGTTCACACGGAACCTGGCGGGAGCCCAGCCAAACCGCCGCCTTGTTTCTCCCGGTTACTCAGTGAGCTCGAGGAGGCTGCTGATCTCTGGAGAACGGGGGGCCACGGTGGGGACGCCCTCCTGGGCTCTGAACTCGGCCTGCCCCAGCACAGACCACGCCCGCGGAGGAGGCCCCGCCCCATCTGGGGAGCACGCCTCTTCTCGGCCCCGCCCACAGAGACCACACCCCTCGCTCGCCTAGGCACCGCTCCATGCCCAGGCCCCGCCCCTCAGGAGACCCGCCCCGCAGAGACCAATCCCCTCAGAGACCAAGCCCCTCAGAGACCACGCCCCTCGCTCGCCTAGGCACCGCTCCATGCCCAGGCCCCGCCCCTCAGGAGACCCGCCCCGCAGAGACCAAGCCCCTCAGAGACCACGCCCCTCGCTCGCCTAGGCCCCCTCCATGCCCAGGCCCCGCCCTCCCTTCAGGAGGCTCCGCCCCATCCTCTCAGGAGGCCCCGCCCCCAGCTCTCCCCGGGTACAAATACCCGCCCGCGGCCGGCCCCACACGCACCTGGCGTCCAGCGCGAGTGGCGGCCGGCCTCGAGCTGCGCATTGGCCGAGCGCGTCGGCGGCGGGGCGGGCCGGGCCGGGCCTGCGTTGGCTCTGGGCTCCCGTGACGTCCGGCGGGGCGCGCGGGCGCCATGGAGGCCGCCCAGGCCGAGACGCGGGCGGCCGCGCGGCGGCGCTCGGGCAGGAGGTGGGCAGGAGGTGGGCCGGCCGGCGGAGGTGGGTCCCCGGCACCTCGGGCCGGTCCCGAGCGGGGTCGGGCTGCTGGGCTTCGGGGAGGTCGGCCTCCCTGCGCGGCCCTGCGCTGGGCTTTGCGGTTTGCTTGGGTTCCTGGGCGTCCCTCAGCAGGGTGAGGAGTGGGCTGTTCCTGCTCTCCTCCGACCCCCGGTGCCCTGGGTCCCCAGAAGTCGGCCGGCGGCGTTTTGGGTGCTGGAGGGGTTGCTGAGGGCCCGCTCTCGTCATTGGTCTGCTCTCACGCCCCACGTGGAGGGCAGGTGTGTCCGCCGTGTCCTCTATCCAGCTAAATGGCCAACTTCCTCTGCGTGCAGAGCCCTGGCGGAAGGAGGGGAGGAAGTGGCAGTCTTCCGGGAGGTGGTCTCCTTCACCCCGCAGCCCTTGCCAGGTGAGACTGCTGGCCGCCCCGGGCCTGGCCCTCGGTCCTGGCCCAGGAGGTCCTGCGTGGGGGCCGGCCCTCGGTCCTGGCCCAGGAGGCCCTGCGTGGGGGCCCGGCCCTCGGTCCTGGCCCAGGAGGCCCTGCGTGGGGGCCCGGCCCTCGGTCCTGGCCCAGGAGGCCCTGCGTGGGGGCCGGCCCTCGGTCCTGGCCCAGGAGGTCCTCACCATGCTCGCTGTTCCCTTCCACACCCCAGCCAGGTACTATGACCCTGACACCACGGCGCCGGTCAGCTTTTACCTGTCTTCCCTGGAGGAGCTTCTGTCCTGGGCACCCCGCGAGGAGGATGGCTTCAACGTGGCGCTGGAGCCCTTGGCGTGTCGCCAGCCCCCACTGAGCAGCCCCAGGCCCCGGACTCTGCTGTGTCATGACATGATGGGCGGATACCTGGAGGACAGGTGAAGGCCTGGCTGGGGCTTGGGAGGGATGGTCGGCCAGGTGGGAGCTCCACCCCAGCCCCCTGTGGGGTCACCCTCCCCAGCTAGGCCCACTGGGCACGCTCCACGCACAACCGGGCTTGGCTGCAGTCACGGCTGGCCGTGGAGGCAGACAGAGGCAGGCGATGACCTGTCCCCTTGCAGGGACACGGTGACCTGTCCCCAAAGTGGAAACCAGTGACCCGGGGCTTTCCCTACCTGGCTCACATGTTTGCTTCACCTGGGCCCCGGGGTGAGAACACCCAAGGGTGAGGCTAGCTCTCCCTCTTTCCGCCTGGCCCAGTGGGTTTCCCGCCAGGTGGAGTGGTGGTCTGAGAGGCGCCTGCCTGCCCTCTCCGCCAACCTCTGCCTCTTTGCCAGGTTCATCCAGGGCTCGGCGGCCCGGCAGCCCTACTCCTTCTACCACTGGCAGTACATCGACATCTTCGTCTACTTCAGCCACCACACCGTCACCATCCCCCCCGTGGGCTGGACCAACGCGGCCCACCGGCATGGCGTCTGCGTGCTGGGTGAGCCGGGCCCGCCCGTGCACCTGCCAGGCACCCCGGGCTTCTGCCTGCCTCCTGCTGATGCGGCTTCCTGCCTGGGTGGCCCTTAGCAGGCGGGTGAGCCGCTGCTGTCTGCCCTACGGTGACCAGTGTGGAAGCAGCTGAGTTTCTGGCTGCAGGGCGGGAGACCCTGGCCCGGGGGCTGGAGGTTCCTGCTCATTTCTGGGCTTCTGATTCAGCAAGTGTCTGGGGAGGGGGCCCAGCGTCGGGACCCCGAGAGCTGCTTGCGAGGTACCAGATGCTGCTGGCCGGGGGCCTGGCTCCAAAGTCCCTGAGCCGCTGGCTCTCCCGTCCACGCAGGGACCTTCATTACGGAGTGGACCGAGGGCAGGAAGCTGTGTGAAGCCTTCCTGGCTGGGGACAGGCGCTCCTACGAGGCAGTGGCCAACCAGCTCGTGAAAATGGCAGAGTTTTTTCACTTTGACGGCTGGCTGATCAACATTGAGAACACATTGAGTGTGAGAGCCGCCCCTCCAGCCCCAGCCCTGGCCAGCCTGCTCCCAGCCGCCCCTGCAGCACTCCCAGCCCTGGCCGGCCTGCTCCCAGCCGCCCCTCCAGCACCCCCAGCCCTGGCCAGCCTGCTCATAGCTGCCCCTCCAGCACCCCCAGCCCTGGCCGGCCTGCTCATAGCCGCCCCTCCAGCACCCCCAGCCCTGGCCGGCCTGCTCATAGCCGCCCCTCCAGCACCCCTAGCCCTGGCCGGCCTGCTCCCAGCCGCCCCTCCAGCACCCCCAGCCCTGGCCGGCCTGCTCATAGCTGCCCCTCCAGCACCCCCAGCCCTGGCCGGCCTGCTCCCAGCCGCCCCTGCAGCACCCCCAGCCCTGGCCGTCCTGCTCATAGCTGCCCCTCCAGCACCCCCAGCCCTGGCCGGCCTGCTCATAGCTGCCCCTCCAGCACCCCCAGCCCTGGCCGGCCTGCTCCCAGCCGCCCCTCCAGCACCCCCAGCCCTGGCCGGCCTGCTCCCAGCCGCCCCTGCAGCACCCCCAGCCCTGGCCATCCTGCTCATAGCCTCCCCGCCAGCCTAGCGGCCCTGACTGTGTCCAGGCAGCTGCCTAGCCTGGCCCTCACCAGCCCTCTTCCCGCTCACCACTCTGGACTGGACATGTGTCTCTCTGCCCTCCCCTCCATCTTCCCATGCCAGTGGGAAGGTCCTTGACCACGAGACCGTCTGCTCCCTGATGGCTGGAGAGCTGAGCGTCTCTGGGGGGCTCTGTTGGCTCTTGTTCCCACGCCCTGGATCCTTGTGGTGCCACAGGCAGCCGGGCTCACTCAGGCCCCCTCCTGCCCTAGGCGGCTGCGGTGAGGAATACACCGTCCTTCCTGCGCTACCTGACCGAACAGCTGCACCAGCATGTGCCGGGTGGTCAGGTTCTCTGGTACGACAGTGTGGTACAGAGCGGGCAGCTCAAGTGGCAGGACGAACTGAATGAGCAAAACAGGTACGTCGGGACCCCGTCTGTCTCCCCAAGCCTCACGCATGACTGGTACCGGCTAGACGCAGTCGGTGCCTGATGCCCCGTGCTGAGCTACCCTGGGTGGCGCTGAGCGCCCAGCAGGCCCGACCCCAGGTCTGCTGCCTCCCAGGGTCTTCTTTGATTCCTGTGATGGCTTCTTCACCAACTACAACTGGCGGGAGGAGCACCTGCAGCGCATGGCGGGGCTGGCGGGCGGGCGCCTGGCTGACATCTATGTGGGCGTGGACGTGTTTGCACGGGGAAGTGTGGTTGGTGGACGATTTGACACGGACAAGGTGGGCAGCACCCCAGCCCACCCCGGGTCCTGGGTCCCCACAGGCTTGCGTTCCCAGCTGCACTTCATGGGGTGGGAGCGGAGGGTGGTCCTCAAGTGGAGAGCTGCAGCCCTGAGGGAGGTGGGGCCGTGCCAGGGGCTTCCTCACCCACAGCGGTGGTATCCCGCTGGCTCTGGGCAGGGTGGGGGTTGGGCACCACTGTGTACCTGGTGTGGAGCAGGAGGGGCCTGCCTGTTAGCCCTGCCCATTCCCGGCTCCCAGGAAGTGCCTGGACCTTGAGTCAGCTCTCTGCATGCACACATCCCCTGACTAAGGTTCTGGGAGGTGTGTGCGAGGCAGACACGGCCACAGTGGGCCCCCCGCCTGCAGGGCCTGCTCTCATCCGCCTGGCTTCTGCAGCCTCTCACAAGTCCTCTCCCGGTCAGCCGGTGGAACTCCAGGCAGCAGCAAGGTCTGCACTTCTGCCTGCTGTGCAGCTGGCCCTGAGCCCTGGCCCTGGCACCCCCGGCTGGCCCTGAGCCCTGGCCCTGGCGTGCCTCGGCCCTAGTGTTCCTCCGGCTGGCCCTAAGCCCCGGCCCTGGTTTCCCTCTGCTGGCCGTGTGGTCTCTGACCCGGGGGGCCGGCCATGCTGTGCCCTGTGTCTCCTGCAGTCATTGGAGCTGATCCGAAAGCATCACTTCTCTGTGGCTCTCTTTGCGCCCGGCTGGGTTTACGAGTGTCTGGAGAAGCAAGATTTCTTCCAGAACCAGGACAAGTGAGTTCTGCGAGGGGAGAGGGGAGGATGCAGGACCTCCGTGGGAAGAAATCAGCCGCTTTGGGGACCCCCAGGAGCTACAAGTGCTCAGGCCCTCCTGTAGCCTGTAGCCGGGAGCTGCCGTCAGGGGTCCGTGGGGGCGGGCAGCCTCAGGTGACCCCGGGGGTCTGAGGATACTCTCTGCAGGTTCTGGCGTCTGCTGGAGCACTACCTGCCTACACACAGCATCTGTTCCCTGCCCTTCAGCACGTCCTTCTGCCTGGGCATGGGCACGCGCAGGGTCTGCTATGGCCAGGTATGTGGGCGTGTGGGAGCGGCTGGCCTGGGCAGAATAGGCTCCGTGCCCGCCAGGCCCCACTGAGCCTTCTTCCCCTGGTCCAGGAGCAGGTAGAGGGGCCCTGGTACCACCCGAGTGCCCAGGAGACGCAGCCCCTGTTTGGCGAGCACACACTGGACAGGGCCGGCGGCGGCTGGGTGAAGACGCTTTGTTGCCTGGCGGACCCCTGGCATGGTGGCAGTTCCCTGCTTCTCCGTGGCGAGATCCCACCCGAGGCAGACCGCGTGACTGTGAGGTGGGTGAGTGCTCAGGGCGTGGTGCAGGAGGCTCTGCCCACAGAGGCAGGGCCCAGAGCCTCTGAGCGGGCACAGATGTCCCACAGGGCTCCTGTCACCCTGCAAGGCTGAGGCTCTGCCCTGGGCACAAGCTCTGGGCCCAGCAGCCATTATGTGTTTGTACAAGTGGATCTGTGGGAGCGGAGAGCCTGGGGCCAGCGCAAGGACTTGTGTCGCTAGCTCCCGTGCCTGGTGGGCAAAGGCTACCCCCTGCCTCTCAAAGACCCCTGGGTATGTCCCCACAGGCTCTTCTCGCTGCACGTGCCTATACCGCCCAAGGTCTTCCTGTCCCTGGTGTATAAGCTTGAGGGATCCACGGGTGTCACTGTGGCCTTGGAACTCACCATGGGGGACAGCAGCTGTCATGTCGGTGGCATCTCCGTGCTGACCGGAGAGGGTATGTGGGGGCCTCGGCAGGTGCAGGGAAGGGTCCGGAGTGGTCCTGGTGATGTGGGAGGGGCTGCTGTGGCCGCTGTTGGGGGGGACCCTGCCTGGCTGGAGTTTGCACACAACAGGTTCTCTGTCCGCCGCGCCTGCCTGTGCGGCCTGCTGCTGGCCACACCCCGAGAGGGGCAGGCGATCAGGTCCCAGGCCCATGGCTGTTGCCCCAGGAGGACCAGGGCATTCCCTTACTTCCTCCTTTTAAGCCTCATCTTTCTTCTCACCACAGAAACGGGCTCAAGATACAGCCCTCAGCCCCTGTCGTCGCCCCCAACCAAGCTGGCCAGGCGCACGGGCGGCTGTGGCCGGCAGCTCAGCCGGGGCTGGACCCAGCGGTGAGTCCCTCTGCCCCTGTGGGGTCCCAGTGGGGGCAGACACACACCTGTGAGTGAGGGTTCTTCAAGAAACCAGGGTGCTTGGCTGCCCGGGGACCCCGAGGCAAGCCAAGGACTACGGCGGGGGGCGTCAGAGGTCACACAGGTACCTGCCTTGGGCCAGGTCCTCCCTCGGGGATCCCTGACTGCTCCCTGCCCTCCCCCAGCTGCTACAAGCTGAGCCTGCACGGGTGCCTCCTGCGTGACCTGCTGGTGAGCTTCACCCGGCCACTGGGCAGCCAGGGCCCAGAGAGCTTCTCCTGTCGCCTTGGGGAGATCCGGGTGAGCCGCGATGGGGTGCAGGGGAGAGGCCAGAGCTGGGCTGGGGGCCCCGGGGCCTGGGCTGAGTCTTGTCTCCTGCCAGGTGCTGGACGCCGAGAGCCTGCTGGCGCCCCTGCCCAGGGTGCGGGCCGTCACCATCTCGCGGGTGCGCTGGCAGCCGGCTGCCTCCGCACAGAGGGGCGCTGCTGGCGGGCTGTTGCTCAGCTGCACCCTGCACTGGTCCCGCGTCCTGTGCCAGGTCCGCTGCTTCCGAGTCCACTGCTCCCTGGGCCCTGAGAAGTTCCTGGGCCTGGCCTTTGCCAACCAGTACCGGGTGGTGGACTTGGCCGTGGAGGCTGCTGGCCGTGGCCAGGAAGGCCGCATAGAGTTCCTGGTGGAGCCTGTGCCCAGGGAAGGCTTCGTGGTGCCTCGGGCCGAGTGGGGCCGCGCGGTCCTGCTTTTCTCGCTCCCCGAGTGAGCCCGAGGTAAGGCCCGTGCCGGCTCGTGCACCAGGCTTCTTCCCGGCCGCCTGCCCTGTGAGGCAGCGGGCCCTGCACGCGGGCCATCCTGTGTGTAGGCTGCAGGACACCACAGGCACTGGCAGGTGGGGGGCAGGGGTGTGTTGTGCCGTTTCTGACGCTTGTGGGCACCTCAGTGGGTAGACAGCCACAAAGGGTCTTTGCTGATGAACCGCGAAGTGCTGGTGTGGACAGGACAGCATTTACATTGCCACGAGGGGTGCTCAAGTTCCTCCCTCTTCCCTGCCTGCCCTCCCCCATCTAGCTCACATCCCAAAGGCCCATGCTAGCCAGGACTGGGCTGGGGCGGGAGCTGGATGCTCAGTACGGGGCTCTTGCTGGCAGCCAGTCCCCAAGGTGTCACTGCTGCCTGCCAGGGCACATGTGGAGCAGTTGGAGCGGGCGCTGCAGGGACCCCGGCACCCACCTGCTGGGCTACGTGCCCACGCCTTTCTGTGGTCTACTAGGGCCGAGGGCGTCAGCTGTCCTCGCAGCGTGGCATTGAGACGACAGCTGTGGCCCACCCCGGTACTGGCTATTGTCATGTGCCAGTAACTCTGAAACTCTTTCTGGAATGTTCTCGGCCCTGGCTCTGTGTATTTTCCACATAATGGCCACTGCGTGAAGCTTGGAGGGCTTTTCCCATCTTGTGCCTTCGCTGGGGAACCTCAGCCAGGACCCCCCGGTGGGCCCCTGGAGGAGGTGTTGCTACAGGTGTGAGGGGCTGTGGTCCGCCCACTGCCAGCTACTCCTCTGCTCCTCTTCCTGAGCTCCAGGCTGGGGCCAGCGCTCCTGAAGGCAGCTCCTGTGGCCACAGCACTGTGGCACTTCCTGTTGGTGGCAGCTCCCCCTGTGGCCTAGGGGTCACTGCCCAGGCTATCCCCCCAGTGTCTGTCCTGGTCGTCTGACCGTGTCAGAGGCTGTGTATCCCTGGTTCGTGGGGTCTCACCCACCCGTTTCCTGTGCTGGGTGCCCCGCCCACGAAGTGGCAGCACAGGTGGCCCTGTAGTGGGTGGGCTTGGTCTTTAGATCCTGTAGGGTCCTCTGCAACACCCTCACCCTTGCCTTGGGGGCTCTGGTGTGGCGGGCAGGAAGGCCGGGGTCTCCCCCAGGCCCAGGACACCGGGCAGGGCAGCCCATGTGGAGGGCTGCCCACCTGAGCTCCTGGCACTCTGCCGCTGCCTGCCCAGAGCCCCTTCCCCAGAAACATGGTTCTCTCCCGTTTTGAACCGGGGGGCTTTGCCCCGAGGTGGAGGTGAAGGTGACTGTAGCGGCAAGCTGGGCCCTCGATGTGGCACTGAGCCCTCCCCTCTGCTGTGTTTTCTGTGGAGGAGGCAAAGGGGTGGTGGTAGTTACGTTCCCGCGGCGTGGTGTGTGAGCAGCTGGGAACCATGGGGTTAGCAGGGCATGCTGCCCTAGGACCGCCCCAGCTCCCTGGCAGGGTCCCTGCTCCACCACGACACAGGCCTGGTGCTGGCACCCGGTGCAAGTGCTCCGAAATAAATGACACGCTAAGGTTAAAACGGTGTTGCCGCTTCCTTCGCCATGCCCCACCCCGAGCCCTGCTTCCCCTCACGGGACTGAGCCGGGTGAGCTTGTCTTATGTGCTCCGGGGCCTAGCTCGGGCGCCCTAGAGGCCTCTGTCCCCTCATCCCACCCTCTCCTGGATGTCATAGCTGGGCCCCCCAGCCTCCCTCCTCTGACTCCTGGGGTACACTGCGTAGCACTGGGGGCCTCTGCCGTGTACCTGCCATTTGCTTGGGGCACACCCAAGGCAAGGTGCTAGAACCCTAAGCCCCGGCCTGGCTCCTGTGCCCAGAGCACCCCAGTCAGCGAGAGAAGAAAGGAAGCTTTATTCATCTGAGTGGTAACACTGCTTGTCTGGGTGCGCGCCCCATGGAAGCAGACAGAATGGTAAGAGGAAGCCCGGGGCTCGGCTGCAGTCCTGGGGCTGGGGGAAGGGTCCGAGACAGCAGAGGGGCGGGCCAGAGCCGGGCAGCGCAGGGCCATGTACAACGGGCATAGAAAAGGGTTTGTTTCGGAGCATTCGAGGCTGATGCGGACTAGAAAGTGAGGTGTACCTTTTGGTTCTGAGGGTCCTGACGGGAGCCACCCCAGGACCCACACGTCCGGCTGCCGCTGCCCTACTCTGGCCACCCCTGCCTCACTGGGCCCACCCCGACCTGGAGCAGGGCAGACTGTGGCCCAGCTGGCCTCTCCCCAGCCCGCCCTCATCCCACGGGTCCTGTTGTGGCTCTGGCTGCCCTGTCCTGTAGCGTTGGGACCAGGGATTCCACCACTGCTGGGCTCCGGCCTGGTCCTACCACTGCTCCCCCATGGGCCAGGCTCTGCAGGGGAATGGCTGGGAGGGCTGTGGCCCGGCAGGCAGCAGGTCAGCCTTCACTCCACAGGAAGGGGGTGGCGTGGGAGACAGCTGGCCGCCAAGGGCCTCCCTGCCCAAACTCATGGGTGTGGGGCCAGGCTTGCTCCACTATGCAGCCGGGAACCCCACGGTGCTGAGGCCACAAAGCCCTTGATGTCGGAGACCTCACAGCTTCCTCGCCAGGCCACAGCACACATGGGTGGCTGCACGGGCCAGGGGGCGCTGGGACCCCTGGGGACGAAGAGCTACCCATGCTGCTGCCCGGCACGGTGCGGCCAGCACCAAGTCCTGCCCTCTGGCTCTTCCACGCGGGCCCCTCCTTGCCTCGGGAGCGGGGCTGGGAAAGGAAGACTGGGTGGACGCAGGCCCCACGGCCACCCCGCGAGGCCCAGCCCCTGCAGCTCTCCCGCGCCGTGCACACCACACGTGTGGGACGTGGACTTGGTCGGGCGCCTCTTGGTTTGGTTGGTTTTCTTTTTTTCTTTTGTGATTGTGTGTGTGTGTGTGTTTTGTGTTTGCCCTTCGTAGTCCAAGCAGGAACGGTGGAAGGTTTCACTGCAACAGAAACACAAAGGCGGACTTGCTGGCGGCTCTGGAGGCTGCGCGCCCCCCACAGCTGGCCCTCAGCCGCCAGGAGACCCTCTCCTGCAGGCCGCTCCTCTGGGGCCCCCGGCGTGTGCATACTGTACCTGTGAGGCTCAGGGTACGGACACGTGGGAGACCCCAGGGTCACAGACACACACATCGCCATGGGGTGGGGGAGGCGGGGAATGTATGAGGGGGCCAGCGGGCGTGTCCTCGGGCTGTAGGGGGTGTGGGGTGGGCAAGCAGTGTGAATGCTGGTAGGGGCGGGCCCCTCGCTAGTAGGGGGTGAAGCGGGTGTGCCCTCCTCGGCAGAGGCTGCCCTGCAACATCAAAGATGAAAAACAGCCAATCAGTGGGGGAAGCAAGAAGAGAAAGGGCGTGGGGTTGTGGCAGCAGGGCGGGGCCAACGGCAGGTGTTCCAGGCTGTAGTCACTGTACTTTGTGCTGTTTTTGACCTGGGGTTCAGGCACCGCCCCTACGTGGTGTAGCGGGGTGCAGGCTTGAGCCCCATCCCATCACACCCTGGGGCCTCAATGCAGGGGGTTCCCCTCAGGACCCTGGAGCCCCCTAAGCCAGCTCCCCCTGTAGGCTCTGTCTCCACTGGCCAGAGCAGTCACAGGGGTCCTGGGAGGACGCGTGCAGCCGCCCCAGGCTGCCCTATAGAGTGGAGGCTTCACACACCAGTCCCACAGAATAGGGGAGAAAACAGCAAGCCTCAGAGAATGCTTAGGGGGAAAAACAGAAAAATCTTAAAAACACCAAGCGAAAAGGCAGAGGGTGCTGTGTGCTTTACTGAGCACCTTAGCTGCCCGTGGAAGCCGGGCTCAGCCACCGCACAGGGGCTGTTGAGGCTGGTTACAAACCAATGACAAAATTCGGGAGAGCGCACCCTGAGTGGGGAGTCGGGAGCCATGGCTGGGAGCCGGGGACACCCTGGCCCGGCCTCGGGGTCTTGCAGCTGACCCTTGCATTTTCATCTTTGATGCTGGAGGCCCAGCTGAGCACAGGTGTGGGAGGTATGGGGGGTGTGCGCGTGCTGGAAGCCGCTGTGGGGTAGGTGTGAGCTGACTGCTGTGTCCACGGCTGGCTGCACATACATGTGCAGACAGATGCACACACACACACACACACAGACAGACACAGACACACACAAGCAGGTGGTCCCAGCCCGCGGAGCCTGTAGGCAGGCGTGGTATGCAGCAGCAGGAGCAGGTGGCTGTGGGGAGAGGGGGCGGCCCTGCTCCAAGCTGGAGGAGGGCGTGGACTCGGGGCTTGGGAGAAACCCCTCCAGATGACCAGAGGTTCCTGGAGCTGCCCCCGTATCTTCCCACCCCCTATTCTGACCTGGGAGGGCCTCCCCTCCCCGGCACAGGACTTGTCTGCTCCCTTGAGGCCCTGTGCCCCTCCTGCTTGCCGGCTCGAAGGGCTCAGAGGTGCCCGCTCCCAACCTCCTTACCATGGTGCCGATGCTGTAGGCGGCAGCGGGGCCCAGGGTGTGGTGGTAGGGGTCGGTGGCTGCATAGACTCTGCCATAACTGGGGACAGCAAGGGGCAGGTGAGTGGAGGTGACAGAAGATCTCCCAACGCTCCTTGCCCCTCACTTGCCCTCCTCACTGCCTGTCCTGTCCTGACTGGAAATTTCTAGAATGCACATGGTACATGTTGACTTGGCAGGGGCAGCACATAGCAGAAGGGGCCCTGGGACAGCCTGTCGGTGGGCAGGGCACAAATGCAGATGCCTGAGGATGCAGGAGGGGGCTGGACCCCACAGGCACTCAACGGGCAGGTGTACACAGGAGTGCAGGTGGACCCCGAGATGGGGCCAGCCCAGAGCGACACACACAGACAGGCAGTGTGTGAGCAGAGCAGGCACGGCTGGGCGGGGCTGGCCCTTGTATGGTGGGCACACGGCAGCATGGGCAGGATCAGGGTGGTTGGGGCGCCTCTTCTTCCTTCTCACTGGGCCATCCTCAGGACGGGAGGCCCCCTGCCCTGCTGCTGCCAGGGGCTTTTCCACAGCGGGGAGAAGGGGGCGGAGTCAGGGGCAGCTTGTTCCCTGTTCAGAGCCTGCACCCTGAGACCCAGGCAGCCTGGCCCAGGGCGCGGCTGGCTCACCTGTCACTGTAGGCGGCGGCTGCGGCGGCAGGCTGGGCGTATCTATAGGCTGTGTACCCTCCCTGCGGGGTGGGTGAGAGGAGAGAGCAGGCTCAGGAGGGCTCCGCAAAGGCCAGTGACCTTCCTCCTGGTGGCGCCCCGCTGTCAGGACAGCTGGCTTCCCGGCTGAGGTGTCAGCTCCACCCAGCGGCTTCATTCACTCATGCATTTGTTCATTCAGTGTCGGGCCCATCTGCCCTGGAGCTGGGTCCCTAACCCTAACTCTAACCAAGGCCAACAGCTCCTGACCGGGATGCCAGTGGGTACGGGTTGCCTCTGGATGACCCTGGACAAAGGGCCTGAGTGGGCATCCACTCAGATGCCAGGGGTGCAGGCACCTATCCCTGCCCCTGGTCGCCCTGGGGCCTCTGTACAGGACTAGGGGTGCTCCAACAGACACCAGTGTGGTTGGGATGTGAGGGCCACCCACTGTCCCCCACCTCATCCACATGGTCAGGTCCCCAGGACAGGTGGAGGGAGGAGAGGTCCCAGTCCTGAGGATGGGCCACCTGTCACCCTCCCCTCCTGCGGCTACACTCACATAAATTTCAGCACCGTAAAATCCATCCTGATACACGACCCTGGAAGCAAACGGACAAGAGAGTGGTGGGAACGCTGGAGAGGCGGGGTAGGCCGGCTCTGGAGGCTGCGGAGGAGAGAGGGGCCACGGCGCCAGCCCCGCCCACGAGACGGGCATTTTAGCAAGCGTTTGCTCCAGGGCCCTGTTTGGTATAACAATAGGGTAACCTCCGTGCTGCTCAGCTCCTTGCCCACACCCACCCTGGACCCCCTACCCTCCAGATGGCTGTCCATCCTTCCCCCCACCCCCGGCCACCCCCACACACCCTGGCTCCCTGGCTCCCTGGCAGGTACTCACGCTCCATAAGTCGGGATGGGGGGTGGAGGTGGCGCAGCCCTAAATGTGTTATACACGGCTCGGCCCCGGCCCCGGAGGTGTGCACCCCGGTAGGCTACAGCGGTGCCTGTGGTGGGGTAGGGGAACCCCGTCACTGCAGAAGGGCATTGGGAGGAAGAGCGTTAGACGGAGGAGGGCAGCAGCAACGGCCACCCACCCAGCCCCTCACCTGAACCCCAAGTCTGCCAGGGACCCAGCCTTTACCTGCATAGAATTCGGGCCCATAGACTGCGCCCACCACAGGGTTGAGCTTCCAGCCTGTAACACAAGTGGCAGCTCAGTTGCCACTCTTGCCAGCCCAGCGCCCTCACACCTGGGACACTGCTCCCCCCCAGACACCTGCCCAGCTCCCTGGCCCAGCAGGTGGCCTCTGTAGGCACGGGGCTGATGCCTTGGTCCACCCCTACTGCCTCCCCTGTAGCCTGTCTCCTGACCCATCCAGGGCAGGCAGAGGAGAGGTGCCCAGGGCAGGATAGGGGTCCTTCCTGGGGTTCACCCTCCCTGCTCCTGGCTGGAGCGTGAGTACTTGGTCTCTGGAAACTCCTGGCTGTGGTGGTGGTCACTGTGGTCCCTGCTATTCTGGCCTGAGCCAGCAGGGGATGCACAGAACAGGGCAGAGACTGCAGCCCCTTCCAGATCACCCCACTGCTGGCCCATGGCACCCCGAGTTCTCAGGAGAGGGGGGACATCAGGGCGGACACTGTGGCATAGTGGGTCAGGCTGCAGCCCCTGCATCCATGTGGGAGACCTGGAATAAGCTCCCGGCTTTGGCCCAACCTAACCCTGGCTGTTGTGGCCATCTGGGGAGTGAAGCAGAGGATAGAAGAGTTGAGTCCTTCTTGAACTCTGCCCTTAAAAATACAGAAATAAATTTTAATAAAGAAAAGATGAGCTTTAGACTAACCTGCTCAGCGGTGCCAAGCCAGGTCCCTGTCCTGTTCATCCCCTCTGCTTGGCCGCCCTGCCCCCTCCCCCGCCCTGTCCCTCCTGGGCATGGGCAGCAGGGCCAGCTCTGGGCTGCCAGGCCCCTCGCCACGCCGCAGACCTACAGCAGCCCCAGTGCCCACTCCATTGCACAGCCAGCAGCAAGTGTCATAGGGCAAGCAGAAGCCTCTGAGAGCCAGGTGCCACGTGATGTTCAGCTCAGCTGCCCTGGCGCCCCAGGGTGGTCACCAAGTGTCTGGGGCCCAAGGCTGAAGGTCCCCGTGCTGTGTCACGCCCAGCCCAGGCCCTGGCTCTGTGGTGCTGAGCCCATCACCTGGGAGGCTGAGGCTGTGGTACTGTCGCAGGTGCACAGCCCAGAGCTCAGAGTTCTAGAAGCTCTTCTACCTCTCACCCCCCTGTGTCCCCCACCCGGTCCCTCCTCGCCACTCAAGGCCTGAAGGTGCCGCCATGCTGGGCTGGCGGTGGACATGGTTACCAGGTGTCCTACGTGCTGGGGAGTGCTTAGGGTGACCCTGGGAGCACTCAGGGTGCCCCTGGGGAGGGAGCAGCCTCCTTGAGTCTGGGCTCCTACCGTTGGTGTAAGGGTTCCCGGTCTTCTTGTTGGTCATGACTCGGGCCGTGGCGTTATTGACCTAGCCAGGGAAGGACATAGGGAGGGAGGGTGAGGGCACAGTGGCTGGCCCACTGGCTGCCCCACCCAGCCCAGCCATGGGTACGGGAGGCTGGGGCCAGGTCTGGCCCCTGCCTGCAGCACTGGCTACTGCCCAGCTGCTCCAGGGAGGCTGGTAGAGCAGTCCACAGGCTGGCCCTAGGGTACAGTCTCCCCTCAGTACCCTCAGCTTCCCAAGGCCACCCAGCATGGGCTTGAGGCAGCCATGCCTCCTGTCCCAGGGCCTGGCCTGCAATGTACAGGACGAGCAGGGGACTGAGGAAGAGGTGCAGACTATGCCGCCTACCCCTATGTCCACCGTGCCTGCCCAGCTGGGGCACACACTTCTGGCTCCCATCGGGGTGCCTTCTTGCCTGGCGGACCCCAGCTGGCGTGAGGGTTTGCGGTTCTGAAGTGCAAAGCTGCCGGGCCGTGTGGGGAGGCTGGGGCGGCCATGCCGGCTGCTGCACGACAGGGGGAAACTGGGGGCAAGAGGGAAAGGGGTACCTGGGCTCTGGGGACGTCCCCGAAGGCCCGTCACACTGCGCTGTCGGTCCTGCATCAGCACCCAGGCCCCTTGTGCCCCGCCTGTGGGGAAGCCCTGCCCCGGGTGCAGGAGGGGAAGGGGCCTGGGGGAGCCTCGTCCCTTTCCTGGCTGTCCACTGGGCTGCCTGTTGCTGCAGAACCCACCTCTGCCTGGCAGAGCTGCTGGCGTGGGGAGGAGGTGCGTGCAAGGTGGGGGTGGGTGAGGCACTGGCTGAGTCTGCCCCTCCTGGCAGCAGTCTGGAAGTGGTGGATACACACTGGGGGCTCCCTGAGGGCAGGCAGCGGCAGGGCTGGCACCCCTTGCCCAGGGTGTCCCCGCCGCGGCGCACTTATCTGAGCACCTCAATCTTCCGTCCCTCTACGATCGTCCCATTCAGCTTCTCCCGGGCTCGGTCAGCGTCTGAGCTAGTTTCAAAAGTTACAAACCCAAAGCCCTGTGAGCGGAGGAGGACAGACACGGAGAGGCAGGATGAGAAAAGGAAGAGACAGAGGGGAGGCGGCAGGGAGACAGGGGGCAGCTGGCTGTCTTGGGGTCCCCAGCCCACCCCAGCACCTCTTCACAGAGGGCTGCTAACCTGACCAGGACCCACCCCCTTCACCCCAGGAGCTGGGGGCTGGATGCCTGCCCAGCGGTGACTTCTCCCCTCCTCCCCCAGGCCCCAATCCTGTCCATGTGAGCAGGTGGGCAGGCAGGTGGGGGCAGGACCCTGACCCTGGCGCAGGCCTGGGCCACAAGGACAGAGGGGTTGGCGGGGGAGTGGGGAGCACCCACGTTGCTCAGGGTCCTGGGGGTGCACAGCAGTCTGGAAGGGAAAGGCACATTTCCCCCGTCAGCCAGGCGGGATCTACAGCCAGCCAACAGTGGCGGCCTCTACGTGGCACCCACCTTGGAGCCCCGCTCGTTAAAAATGATCTCCACGTCTAAAATTTTCCCGAATTGCTGCAGAGACGGAGAACAGAGAGGAGGGGTGGGGAGACGGGGGAGGGCAGGTTAAGATGGTGGCCCTCACTCCAGGGACAGCCCCTGCTGGGGCAGCCGGACCAGGGTCCCCGCCCCACCTCCCTGGGAGTGGGCTCTGGCCCCCATCCTTGGGGGAACAGCTCGTCTTGCCAGAGCACGGTCATAGGGGCCAACAGGTACAGCAGTACCAGGGACCCCTTGGCAGGACACCAGGGTGTCAGCAGTAAGGGGTCACGGTCTCCTGGGAGACCCTTCCCCAGGACAGCAGGGATGGGGTCACCACAGAGAAAGAAGGTGTTGGGGCCAGGATGTGAGGTCCAGGCCCTGAGAGACCCCAACCACTTAGAGGGGAAAGAAGAGAGGAAGGGAGTTGATGGGGAGGAGGCAAGGAGTGGGGACGAAGCGGGCGGGGTATGCCTTTATGCCTGAGCCCTCAGGGCCCTGCCTGTGCCTGGACTGGGTGGGGCCGGCTAGGGGTGGGGGTGCAGGCGGCAGTGACTGGGACCCAGGCTCCTGCCTGCACAGGACACAGCTGCCAGGCAGGCAGTGACCGTCACCCCAGCCTCTCCCTGGCAAGTGAGGCCATGCATCTATCCACCAGGTCCTGGAGAGTGTCCATGAGGCCCTGAGGCCCTGGCCTCCTGGGTGGGCATCCAGTGAGCATTGCACTCACCTGAAATGTCCCTGGGGCCTATCCTGCAGGGCCCCAGCGACCTGCTGGGCCCGGAGGGCTGCAGGGGGGCCCGGGCCCTCCCCACCCAGCCAGTCCACGTGAACATGAGCTCACGCCAGCATGTCCGGGCCTCCCAGCTGGGCAGCAGGCTTCTGGGCTCCCATCAGAGCTGTCTGGGACCCATCCCTCCTATTTGCCTGTCAGATCTCCTGTCAGGTGGGGGCCTGGGGCTCGGGGCCAAGGGCTACCCAGGCTGGGATGGACACAGCAGTGGCTGTGGAAGTAGGGCCGGGGCCAGGCAGCATGGGCCTTTGCGGCCAGGGCAGGCCTGGGAGCCTGCTGGCTGCTCCAGGTCAGTGACAGGGCCAAGCACCCAGGAACTCAGTCACAATGTGGCCAAACCCCTGCAGGGTGGAGCCTAGATCCAGGAGGAGGTAGGGTCCTGAGCCCTCTCAGCTGTGCGTCGCCACTTTGGCCCACAGACACGGGCCGGAGAGGTGTGACATGAGCAGGCTGGGCCGGGGCTGCCGCAGGGGAGGGCAGCGGCCCGAGGCCCTAACGATGCGGGGTGGTGGACCCCCAGGCCCAGGGGAGCCAGCACTGGCACTCAGGCTGCATGTGGGGACAGACGGGGCCCGCGGTCACTCACCCCGAACATTTGCCGCAGGTCGGGGTCCCTGAACCGGAAGGGGATGTTAGAGACATGTAGCCGCTTGGGCTGCTGCTTCTCTGTGGGGTCGGAGGGGTGGAGCGGCTGGCTGTCGGTCTGGGCCGCCTCATCTGCCTGCTGTGGGAGAGAACGGGCTGTGTGGGGACCCCCAGCCTGGTGCCACAAGAAGGCATGACCCCAGGACCCCCACCCACCTCTGTCCTCACCTGTGCCTAGCCCCCGAGGGAATCTGGACAGCTCCCACAAGGGAGGGCAGTGCGACCTCCACCCTGCTTGTGACCTGCCACCTAACCACCGCCACCCCAGTTCAGGTCTTCCTTGGCCCAGGGGGTGCTGCCCCCTTCCCAGCTCAGGCCTGTCCCTGGCGGGGGGCGGCCAGCCTGCAGGCAGCTGGGGTCTGAGTTGAGGTCAGGATCGCCCTGGGCACACGGGGCCACAGCGTCAGATCCCATCGAGTCAGTGCAGCTACACTGGCCTGGACGCTGGCCTGCAGAGGGGTCTACATGTGCGCCTCAGCTCCCGCAGGACAGTGGCCGTGGCCTGTGTGAGCTGCCCCGCATGAGCTTCTCCAGTGGTCGGGCCCTGAGGGCCTTGCAAGGCGGGCCTCGCACCTACTTCCTTCCTTGCCAGGCCCTGTGCTCCGGCAACGTTGGCTGCTGGGGAGACGGAGTGGCTGGCAGCTGGACACCCAGCCTGAGACCCAAAAGTGCCAGTCACAGCCATGCCCAGGAGCTTCCACCAGGGGGTCTCCGCGCCTGCTCTCCGCACCCCCACCCCCAACCCAGGGGGCTAGAGCTCAGCTCCCAGGGGACTGTAGGTGTGTGGGTTCCAGAAGTATCCAATTGGCTTAAGTCACTTCTAATGGATACTCTGGACAGCCAGCAACCACAGCCAGAGGGCTGACAAGGAGGAGACGGCTTCAGGGTCAGGGTAGCCGGGGTCACTGCACCTGCCGCCTGGGATGGCAGTGGACAGAGGGCACCAAGTGCCCAGGGGCCTACATGGCCTCGTGATGATGGCTGCCCCTCTCGGCCCTGAAGGCGATCTCAGCCTGCCTTCTTGCTCCTGCGTTCGGCCAGCAGGCCTCCCACTGGCTGCGGGCCAGAGGCCCCAGGGAGCAGCGTGGGTCCCAGCCCCCTAGGCTGCTGAAGAAGGTGAAGGCTACGGCCTCCCCTGGACCCAGGCAGTGTGCCCAGTCTGGAGGCTGCAGGATCCAGCCTGTCCCCGTGTCCCTTCCACCTGTGCTGTCGGGGAGGAAGATGGCAGTCCTTGCCCTTGCTGGACACACCGTGTGGCCTGTCTTAGCAGGCCGGTGTCCTGTGTGCAGTTCAGGCCGCTAATGATGACGGCGTGTTCTCCAAGCCCCTCGAGTGCCCAAGGTACCCCCGAGGGCATGTGAACAATGGCGGCTCTTGGAGTGTGCGCGAGTCAAGCCACTTGCTGTCCCCCAAGTCCACTGAGGCGAGTGTGCCAGGAGCCCGGCTGTGGGAGCGGGAGGCTGCATGGTGGGGCAGCTGGTGGCTGAGCTGGCCCTGCCTGCACAAAGGAAGGCCAGCAACCTGCAGATCTGGCTGCGGGCTCTGAGCCCAGGTTCCTCCTGGTGAGGCGCTGGGGCTGGGGTCTGCAGACCCCCTCCTGCCCCTGCTCCCTCCTACAGCAGCCAATACTAACCCAGGGTCTGTCTGCAGCAGGTCACGGGCTTGGCCTTTTCCATCTGTGGCCTGTGGCTGGGGGCCCCTGGGGAATGTGCTGTAGCCGGGCACAGTCTGATGGCTTTGGGGTAGACTCGAGCCTGGCAGTCCCTGGGCAGGGAGGAAGAGTGCTGGCTGGGCATCTGACGGGGCTTGGGCAGTGCTGGATGGAGCCCCTCCTGCGAGGAGGGTTGGTATCTTGGGAGGCGGGATGATTGAGGTAGGGGTGTTGGGAGGCTGCCAGGGGGCGCCTCTCCCCAGTAGTGCAGTGTGTTGGCCTCCTGCCCAGCGCCTGCCAGGCAGCTGCTGGGCCAGAGCCAGCAGGGGCGGCCATGGGCCAGAGCTGGGGAGGCTGTGGAGAGAGCAGTCCAGAAGGCTGGGAAAGGGTGGAGCAGGTTGGGGGCTGGGGGCACAGGGTGGAGGCGAGGGCTGGGCAGCCGCCGTGTCGCTGGGAGGGGGAGCCCTGCCCAGGGAGCCCACCCGTTGCGGCCCCTGCCCCCGGACTCTCAGGAAATCGTGGAAGTGCAGGTTCAGCACTTCCACCTCACAGCTGCATTACAACCACATAATTGAAGCCATCTGATGGGAGGGCAGCCAGCAGGTAGATTACAAGTGATTAAGAACGGGAGGGGCCTGCACCCCCAGCAGCTCTGAGGGCCCTGGGGGCCTGCAACAGGAGCTGCCTTAGCCGGACCCCGTGCCAGCCCATGCCTCTGGCCCCGGCCTCTTCCTCCGTTGCCATAACTGGCCTCTGAGGACATGAGTGCCACCTCCCTGAGGCACAGGGCCTGTGGAAGCCAAAGCAGCCGGAGCGGGCAGGGTCTGTGCCCTGGGCCTTCTGGCTGCCAGCTCAGTACAAGGATGCTTGGTGTGGGACTGTGGGACGAGAACGCGAGGGCAGTGAGTCCTGCCCCTTCATACACAGCCCCCCCACCAGCCCCGCTAACCTCGTGCCCTCCGGCCCTGGGCCTCGGGCTGGCAGGGCCCCCTTACCGGCACTGTCTGTGTCCCAGCGATGGGCTGTGTGCTGGCCTCAGTGGCCGGCTGCTCGGGGTGGGTCTGTGCTGGTGTGTAGAGGGTCATCCCATGCTCGGGGGGGACCGGGGTCTGGCCTGAGTAGTCCGGTGTGGGGTGCGGTGGGGGTGGGGCGTACTCGGTGGGGATCCCGTTCTGGGGTGGAGGTGGGTACTGGGCCGGGGGGTAGGGTTGGGCCATCGCTTCAGGTGGAGCCGTGGCGTCCTGGGTGCCCTGTGGAGGCAGACAGCAAGGCCAGGTTAGCCCCGGCAGTCCCACAGTCCGGCGGAAGTTTCCAGATGCTTCCGTGGTGGTGACACCATTCTCTCGGCCATGTCTCTCAGGACCCCAAGTTCGAGGTGCCCCCGACAGCGTGTACACCCACTGAGTTCTGATCCGAGTGAGACATCGCTGGCTCAGGGACAATGTGGCACGTCATGTGTGAAAACCAATCCCTCCAAGTTGTCTTTTGAGATCACCGTGGATGGGAGCCACCCGTGGTCCCTTCTGTCCAGGGTCCCTGATGGCAATTCCCCACGACACCATCACTCCAGCACACTGCGCCATCACCCTGGGCAGGGACACCTGTCACCCCAGGAGGGCCAGAGCATGGAGCCTCCCTCCGCAAGCAGTCAGCGTGGCAGTGCTGGGCGACGGGAAAGGCCTTCCCCGGCTGCTGGAGGTGGGTCCTGGATCCTCCCTGGCCTCCCCTGTGGACAGGCCCTGGCACGGTGCCTGTGACAAGGGGGACAGGGCCTCCTTCCACCAGAGCAGTTGGGGGTGTGGTGGACTGCAGGCAGGGATCTGGGTCCTGCAGTTGTGTGGTGTGGGAAGGCAGCTGCTGCCCTGCCCTCACTCACAACCCCAACACCTCATGCAGGCACAAAGCTTCTGCCTCTCGGCCTGGCTGCCTGCGCTCAGCCCCACAGCTGAGCTCGCGGGCTGCAGTGCCTCACGGCCTTGTCCGTCCTCCCCTGCAGGACAGGCAGGCATCCCTCCCAAGGGCATGCTGGGCCCTGCTCCCAACACTGCCCTGATCCTAGCTACCGTGCGTTCAACAGCACCTGCAGAGGTGTGCCAGGCCCGTGCAGGGCTGGGGCCACACCAGGGACAGCCCCATGCAGAGTCCACCTCTACCAGGCGTGTCCCAGGGTAGGGGGTGCCTAGCCAGCCCTGCCCTGCTCCCGGAACCCCCAGCAGTGGGGCACCAAGTTGGTGCTCACCACAATGGGCCAGTCGGTCCAGTGAGCAGTGTCCTCCTCCGCCCCGTCTCCTTCCCCCTCAACAAAGCCACCGGGTCCCCTCTGCCTGCAGACCCTGCATAGAGCTGGGTGGCGGAACAGGACACAGAACCGCACATGGACATGTACACACATCTACACACGCACATGTCCGTGTGGGCACCAACAGCACCGCTCACTAGGGGCTCCACCAGCACTGGTGTCCACTGATGCGGTGTGGAGAAAGAGGCTGGGATGCCCAGTGGGTGGAGATGGCTGAGGGGGAGGCGTCCACAGCCTGGGGAGATGTAGGCTGGTTAGCCCTTCTGGCTGATGCCAGCTGGAGCTATCACCCACCTGCACCACCTCCCCAGCCCGACCCAAACCCAGAGAAAGGGGGGTACCTCCTCTCTGTTGTCTCTCCGGGCCCTCCGGCCTTCCCACTGTGGAGTAACAGCAGCCCAGCTGGGGTTGGGCCGGGCTGGGGCCCTGACAGTGCAACCTGCTGGTGCCAAGGCGGGGGTGCCGGGCAGAGGGTGTCGGGCCTGAGAAGACGGGGACACTCTAGGGAGGGTTGGGCCACTGCAGCTCGGAACACCCAGGATCTCTGCTTGATAGACCTTGCGCCACCAGACAGTTTATAAGCCAAATTGCCGGTGCCAGGGTCAGCACAGGCTGCGGGGCTCCCGAGCAAGCTGGAGGGTCCTTTGGCCTGGGGCAATTCAGACCCTGGCCCTGGGGACTGCTGGCCTCTGCAGGTCCCTCGGAACGCAAACGGCCACTGCAGTTCCTGGGAGCAGAGCATGGACCAGAGCCAGCAGGTGGCTGGGAGCCTGGCAGGATCCCAACCTGCTCCTGCTGCCCGCGTGGTCACACCTGAACAGCTTTCAAGAGCCCCTGCCTGTGTCCCACTGCCAGCAACAAAGGTGGCATGTGGGTCGCAGCGCCTGCCCACAATGGGAGCACCACACGTTTGTGCCAAGGAGTGACTCAGTGCGCAAGGGAACACAGAAGTCCCGCTGGGCTGGGGTGCTCCCTCACCGAGTCCCTGCTGACGGCCCAGGACTGAGTGCTGTCGGTGGGTAAGGAGAGAGAGGCAGGCAACAGGGTTGGGCCGAAACCTCAGAGTAGGGATCTTGCTTCCAAGCGGGGTTCCCACCTTGTTATCATGGGGGTGGAGGCTGCTGCCCTTGGGCTGAGCTCCAGGCCCTGCCTCTCCCTGTGACCATGGCATCTACTTGAACCTCTCGTGACAAGTGCGACACCTCCACCACTCCCCAGGCTGAAAATCGCCTTCCGGAAACTTCCTCGGCATCCAGCTCTGCATGGAGCCCAGAGCCGCTGTGCCTGTCTGGGCCGGGAGGAGGGAGCCCAGAGCCGCTGTGCCTGTCTGAGCCACTCTCAGCATGGTGCTGGGAGTGTATACGTGTGACCTGCGGTCCCCACCTCACAGGGCTGTGGCTGGATCCGCAACCAGGCCAGCTGACTGCACAGTCGCCGGCCCCTGGAGCCTGGTGGTGCTGTCTACACCTGCACCCTGCTGAGGAAGTGGCTTGCACAGTGGCAGGGCTGCTAGGTGAGTTGGCGGATGAGCTGGAAGAGCTGCTGGCAGCACGCATGTCTGATTCCCGGGAGCTGACTTCCCATTTCCCCTTTGCTTTGTTTCATGTGCATGGCATGGGACAGCCGAGCTTTGGGGGAAAAGATGGTGGTGGATAGCAGGGTTAGCCTGGGAAGTTACACCCAAGGAGGTGCTCAGGCTCCACGGCGGCTCAGCTGGGTGCCGGATGTGGCTCTGGGGAAGGGGCCCGTGGGATGAGGAGTGCATGGGTGCAGGAACCGCTGTCTCCAGTAAGGGGGCGGTGGCCCTGCTCACAGGCAGGGAGCCTCTCACAGAGCTCCAAGGGTCCTTGGACAATGCTCGGTCTCCCTTGTTGAGGAGATGGCAGAGGGGCCGGTGGGCATCCCTCTGCTCTGGCAGTGTGGATCGCGGCTCTCGGTTTAGCCTTTCCTGGGGGTCAGGCTCCGGCTGATGGGAAATTCTTGGGCAGCCAGCGGGTCCTGCTGGCTGGAGCGCTGGCTGCAGAGACGCCACACGTGCAGGGGGAGCCTTGGTCTTCTCAGGGCACTGGTCCAGAGGTCAGCCAGGATCAAGGGGTGGGCTCCCCAGATGTCAGACAGAGTTGAGATGTAGCTGGGAGCGGAGGGGCTGTCAGTCCCACCTGAGCGCAACAGAGTCCCCGCCGGACAGCACGCTGCTCCCCCGCCCCAGCAAGGCTCCTGGTTGGAGGATCGGGGAGCATTCCCCCTGGCGCCAGTACTTCCTCATTAGCGCGGCGCTGCAGCGTGGCTTCCCTCACAGACCTCTTCTGCTAATGGGCTGCATAGCGTCTGGCCAGCTGATGGATTTAAGTTCTCTGTGCCTGACCGGAGGTTAAGGGGGCTTAACACTCAAGTCACAGGAGTGGCCTCTGGCCTGCAGACTCCCACTCCAGAGAGGGCTCGAACAAACAGGGTCACCCTCCGCCCTGCAGCCTGGCTCAACCTGCGCCACACCGGTGGGCCCAGGAGGATGGATTTTCATGGGCTAGAGTGGCCAGTCCTTCCATGGCCACAGCAAATCATGGATGCTAACTCCACGGGTCCTCCACCCCCACGCCCTGCCCCTGGTCCGGCTCCATGGCTGCGGTGTCTGAAGGAAGCTCCTCCCCCATGCTGGCCTAGGTGGGGCCCAAGCAGGCTGTGTTCCCAGGGCAGTCCCTCTGAAGGGACTGACCCTAGTCTTCTCCCCTGACCCGAGTCATACTGGCTGGGGTACATGGGTAGACGGTCTTTGCTCCCACCTGACTCAGGACAGGGTTGTGGGAGCCTGCAGGGTCCCATGGGTGGAGCTGGTGGGAGAGGCGGGACTGAGGCAGGGACAGGGGTGGAGGGTCCTGGCCCAGTTTACCCACAGCCGCTGAAGATTTGCGGGACGCCCTACTGGGGCCCCCACACAGCTCCCTCTGGGCCTCTTCCTCTGGCTGCCCAGCCAAGCTGTCCCTTGAGCCCCTCCTCCTGTGATGAAGGTGTAAGCTGCAGGTGGGGGGCTGCCTACTGCATTCCCAGGGACACATGGCAGCTTTGCCTCCAAGTGGGCCAGCGGACACCAGGCCCATTCTTGGTTAGAATGCGACAGAGGGTTAGCGGTCAGGGTGCCCCCCCAGTGCAGCTTCTGTGCTACTGTCCCCTAGGGTCCCGTCCGAGCTCGCGCTGCACCCCCAGGAAAGCCCTGGGTCAGCCACCGTGGCATCCTGTCTGCCAGCTGCATGCTCATTAAGGAATATTAACGTTATTAATGGCCCATGTCTTCTCTCAGCAAACAGAGCATGTTGTCAGCCCTGTACCCGGGTTGGTGCGGGGGGGGTGTCGGAGTAGGCACCAACAGGTCTGCCACCCAGCAGCCCCCGGACACCCAGCCACTCCCTATGCCCCCTATGGCACCCCCAGGCTCTGGCAGCCCCCGGACACCCAGCCACTCCCTATGCCCCCCATGGCACCCCCAGGCTCTGGCAGCCCCCAGACACCCAGCCGCCCCCTCTGCCCCCCACGACACCCCCAGGCTCTGGCAGCCCCCAGACACCCAGCCGCCCCCTCTGCCCCCCACGGCACCCCCAGACACCCAGCCGCTCCCTCTGCCCCCCACGACACCCCCAGGCTCTGGCAGCCCCCAGACACCCAGTTGCTCCCTCTGCTCCCCACGGCACCCCAGACACCCAGCCGCCCCCTCTGCCCCCCACGACACCCCCAGGCTCTGGCAGCTCCCGGACACCCAGTTGCCCCTTCTGTCCCCCACGACAACCCCAGGCTCTGGCAGCCCCCAGACACACAGCTGCTCCCTATGCCCCTCACGACACCCCCAGGCTCTGGCAGCCCCCAGACACCCAGCCGCCCCCTCTGCCCCCACGACACCCCCAGGCTCTGGCAGCCCCCAGACACCCAGTCGCTCCCTTTGCCCCCCACGGCACCCCCAGACACCCAGTCGCTCCCTCTGCCCCCCACGGCACCCCCAGACACCCAGTCGCTCCCTCTGCCCCCCACGGCACCCCCAGACACCCAGTCACTCCCTCTGCTCCCCATGGCACCCCCAGACACCCAGCCGCCCCCTCTGCCCCCCACGACACCCCCAGGCTCTGGCAGCCACTTCCTGGTGCTGCCACACTCTAGGACAGCCCCGATGAGCGGCAGCACAGTTTAATTAGGAAGGCTGACTTTCCAACGATGGAGATTATATAACATGCCCCACAGCCAGGCTCCCACTCAGGGAATTCGGGTGGAGAACTGCGGATTTGCCTGCCGTTCAGTGGGGCTCTTTCGTGGGGGGCACATGGGAAGGCAGGGCAGACTCTGAGGGCATGGAAGTCCGGGCACGCACGCCTGAGCGCAGGTGTCCACACCCTGGACCTGCAGTGGACACAGCAGCTCTGATGCCTGCTCCACGCATGTGGCTGTGGACCAGCAGCCTTGCATGCCCGGGGGACTGTTGGCACGCTTGCTGCATCCCCCCGCAGTTTTGGAACCTGTGCCACTTGCGTCTGACCCTGGCTTACAGTCCGTGGGCAGCATGGAGGAGCCTCAGTGCAGGGGTGAGGCGGGAGGGTGGGGGAGGGGGTGAAGGATACTGGCACAGAAGCATCAGGAAGTGGTGGTTGTGGGGGAGCCTCCAAGAGGGGCTCTGAGGAGGGCCCTGCGGTCTGACTTCCAGAGCACGAGGGTCCCGGGTGCCTCCGGACTCAGAGTGGCCTTTGGGCAACACACAGTGCTGTGACCCCACAGACAGCGAGGCCCATCCCAACAGGAAAATGAGGCCACAAGGGACATGGCACCACGTGGCCGCGGCCGGGCCCCGGGGCCCTGTGTGTGCGGAGGGCCGCCTCAACAGTTGCATCTCTGACCACCTGCTTCGTGCTTTGCCTGCCTCCTCCCAAAGTCCTAACCAGGCCCGAGCCTGCTCAGCTTCCGAGATCAGAGGAGATCGGGCGCGTTTAGGGTGGTGTGGCCGTAGACTTGCCTGCCTCCTGAGCTGTCCTGTGCAGCTCACCCCCAGCTGAGGCCTGCAGCAGTGTCCTGAGCCAGAACAGGCGAGCATGGGGGGGGGCCTGGGGAAGGAGCCAGGGCCCCCTGAAGTGCTGGCCTCTGCCTCGCCTCTGGCAGGGCTGAGCCTGCCCGAAGAGGTCCTCAGAGGACAGGGGTCCCGACACTCACAGAAGGCGCGGGGCAGAGCATCCCTGCGGGTGCTGTCAAAGGCAGTCAGGACCCACAGGGCACCCACCCTAGGGGCACTGGTCCCATTCTCCCCGCAGGCCCTTGGTGGGGTCTCCTTAGCCTCTGGCCTCTCTGCCTCCTGCTCTGTGCATGGGGAAGCCCTCCTGGAGTGGAGCAAGACCTGGGGACGGGGCTGGGAAGCTACTGTGCCTGGCTGGGGATGAGGCTGTCAGCAGAGACCTCATGGCCACACTGGGGACTGCAGGAATGGCACAGGTGGCCCAGGGTGGACAGAGGTCCTGGGGAACTGGAGGTCACAGGACACATGAGACTAATGCATGCGTGTGCGTATGTGCACACCACACACACACACACACAGCCTTGAACTCATGTGTTTGACCCAGATACCGGGGGCACCCCACCAGTCTTGACTGCTCAGGGTGTCTTCAGCTCTGCCAAAAGGCCCAGACACCCTCGTACCATCGCTTCCCCCTCCCCGCAGGGCCATACATGGCTGTGCACCTGCACTGCCCAGTGCCGCCCACCCCAGCACCTCCAGGCCTTGCAGCCGCTGCTGGCGCTGGGCCGGGCAGGCACTGGCAGGGGAGCAGGACCGTCTCCTTTCCCGGTAGGCGCCTGGCTCCTGGAAGAGGCGAGTGTGCATCTAATCTTCGGCTGATTAAATGTCCCCCATTAATGAGTTTCTTTAATTAATGAAGTTTTGGGCCTGCTCCACTTGCTGTATTCCAGTCGCTCTGCCTCCTCAGCACAACGCGGCCCATTTCCTCCCAGGGAGCCGGGGGAGTCGCGCAGTTCCTGCCGACGCTGCACTTTGCCGACGGCGCCCGTCAACGCCCGGCTGACAACTCCATTTTTAAACGCGGTCGCCTCCAGAAGCCATGTGCGCATGCGTCCTGCACACACAGGCAGGGCACATCCAGCCCCCACGCACCGCGTGGTCGCACACCCACGGGGCTGGCTGGGCTCCTCTGCAGCCCAGAGCCTCTCCAGGGACGTAGAGGGACACACACGTGTAGGCCTATGTCACATGTGCGACACACTCCCATCTGTGGGAGCAACATGGGCACGCAGGGAGCCTACCCCACCCACTTCACACGCTCACTCATCCAGGCAGCGAGTGTACCCACAAACCCGCATGGCCCGCAGCTTACGCTCACACTGCACTCACAATACCAGGCACACTTCCCATCACCTGTGTCCAGGCAGCAGGTGCACTGCCCCCTCACGAGCACGCAGGCCACCTGCTCACAGCCCTGCCCACACCAGGTGGCTATTCAGATCTCCCCTACATGGCTCAAGCTCCCCTCACACAGTGCACCAGAGATGGGGGAGGCAGAGACCCCTGGCAGGACAGGCCCACCTCTGGGGAAAGCAGAGCTCTCAGAGGAGCCCAGCATGCCGGGCCCACCTGTTGTCCCCACAGCCCTGCGGCTGCCCGCTCGGCCATGGCCAGCACCTGCTCGGGGCTCCGGGGCCTGCAAGGATAATTGGCTCCTTTGGCTTGCAGAGGCTTCTGTGAATGAAAACCATTCATCTTCTCTGGCCGATGAGGGGGCTGGGCTCCCTCCTGACGAGGCCCAGGCTGGTCAGAGGCCACGTGGGCTGGGGATGACAGAGCCAGGGAGGGGCGGAGCCACCGCTGACGCTCCTGCAACTGGGCATGTGGCAGCGCTGGACCACAGGGAACTGCCTTGACTTGACCCCAAATGACCACAAGAAGGCAGCAGATCCCTTCCTCCAGGTGGGAATGGGACCTGGGGTCCATGGCTGGCCAGGCACAAGGGTGCTTGGGGGGACACACCTGGCCCGGCCTGCATGACTCACCAACTCCTCGACTCCATGCCAATGAAACGAGGTGGAATTTGAGTCCCACAGAAGCCAGCGAATGGCTGCTGATCCGAGAGGCTCCCAGGGTCGCATCACGCCCAGGGCTAGCTCTCCCCTCAGCACTGACCACCGTGTGTCCACTCAGCAGAGCTGTCCAGCCCACCACCCTCTGTGTCCTCCCCACCTCCAACAGGTGCTCACTGTCACCTCCATCTTACAGATGGGGAAGCCACAAGCGCTCACATGGCACGATCACCTGGCTCATGCATGAGACTGGGCCACAGTCACTTGGTCCTTCCGCTCCCAGCCCCCAGCTGGCCCCAAGGCTGCTGGACAGCCGGTCAGCCTGGCTCTGGAGGCTGAGGTGGTGGTGGTGACCACACTCAGAGCCAAGGTGCTGTTCAGCAGCAGGCACCTGCTATAGCGCCTGTGTGGGGTGCTGCCCGGACGCCCCACACAGGTGAACAGGCACAGAGGACCTACGGCATGCTGGCCTGGCAGCTCCCAGCCGCGCACCTGCGTCTCAGGGGCTGAGCTGCGTCCCTGGACCTGCTCCGGGGGCCCTGCCATGACAGCTGGGGTGAAGGAGCTCCTTTGTGGTAATGTCGACACCCCAAGAGCTCGGGGTGCCCCGGCTGCACGGGGAGCAGAGACACGGGGCGGAGGCAGGGCTGGGATGCAGCTCACGGCCGGGGAAGAGACAAGTGCTGGCGCTGGCTCATCTTACGGCGCCGGTGAAACACAGCCCAGATCCAGGGAAATTAAATATCACAGCTCTGAGTGGAGCCACCCTGGAAACACAACCTTGCAGTAAATAACAATGTGATTTGCCACCGAGACAGTTCCACCTCACAGTCACCCCACACCACGTGTGATGGCCGAGAGTCATAGCACCGGAGACCAGGGCGGGGGGTACAGGGGCTGGGGGTGTCTGCGAGGGGCTCATTGGGACAGAGCTGAGGGTGAAAGATCCAATTTCAGTTGAGTGTGTGCCCTTAACAGGTCCATGGCCAAGGCTGAGCACTCAGGGAACAGTCATCCTGGGCTCCCCTCCCCTCTCTGCCCCGGTGACCTGGCCGGCTGGCAGGGCGTCCCTCCTGGGGCTGTGACTGAACTCCAGGGCCACCCGTGAGCCAGCCAGAACCGGTGCTGAGGACTCACCAAGGGAGGGAGTCTGGCCGGCACAGTCCTGGGAGTGGGGTCTCTGTTTCTAGGTGCAAGGGTGAGGGCGGCCCTGGCTCTGCCCTCCCCACATCCTGAGGGCAGGGTCCCCGGGGCATGGCGGTCATGGTGCTGTCCTGCCTGCGTGTGTCTCCCCGGCCTTGCCTCTCCCTTCGCAGGGCAGCACCTGCCCAGGAAGCCTTGCACTAAGGACGAGGGTCTCCCTGGGGTCTCCTCCTGGCGCTGGCTTCCAGGGGATTACTGAAGCCCCTGGGTAAGTGCAGGGGGCTGCTAACCCTCCACTTCTTGCTGCTCCAACCCAGAGCTTGAAGGCTCCTCTCAGACATGCCACCACGCTGGGCTGGACCTGCCATCGGGGCCCCGGTTCCGGCCATGGGAGGGCCCCTAGCTCCATGAGTGATTCCATCCCCACTCGCGCAGAGCAGGTGATGGCCTGGCGGGAAGGCAGGTGGTAACCTGGAGTTTCCGATGCCAGAAGCAGAAACTCAGGTCTGGGAGCCCCTGCTTCATGGTACCCGGCATACATCAGAGGCTGCTCTGATGGTCACCCCGTTCCCGTGCCCCTGGACCCTCATGGAGAGCCTCCATCGAGTCGCTCAGCCTGGCACTCTACAGAGGCGGCCAGTCCGGGTGACACAGACCCTTCTCTCAGCCATGTCAGCCCTCCTGAGCTGCTCCAGCAGGGTCAGCAGGTGGCACATGGACTCACTCTTGGGGAGAGGGGAAGCTGGAAACGGCCCTGCTCTGTGCCCAGCTCACCGCTGCCTCGTGGACACAGCCCTCTGTCCACTTCCGCTGAGCTGCCAGCAGGCCTTGGGTTAGAATCAGATGAGCCTACCTGCTCTCCCACAGGCTTGGCTCCCACCCGAGGCTAACCCCAGAGGCTGCCTGTCCTGGGTTCGAGAGCCGGGGGAACAGGAAGCATGGAGGATACTCCTGGGGACGCCGAGGGTGGATGCAGTGCATGGTCTTGAAGTCAGATACTGCCAGGGTGGTTCTGTGTCCTCAGGGCCACGGGCTCCCGGAAGCGACAGCTCCTGCCAGCAGCCCTGGCACTCCCCGATGTGCCCTGCGGGCTGCGGCTGGGCGGAGCAGGGGCTTGGGTCCCAGTTCTTCTCAGAGCAGTAGCATGCTGTGACAGTCTAAGGCCTGTGGGCTGGGACATGCTCTGAGGTGGGAGCTCCTGTGTGCTTAAGTGGGCAGCAGCCCCACTGTCCCCAGGGGCAGTCGCTGTCCAGCTGAGAAGCCGGACTGCTGCCTGAGTGCCCTGGTCACCAGTGGCCACAGGAAGTAGGGCCAGGCCTGGGCTGGAGAGCACTCCTCCCTCATCTGCGACAGTGAGCATGAGAGGGTCAGACACCTGTTGGGCACTGCCTGGGCATCTGCTCAGGCCACTCTTCTTTTCAACCCACTGGAGTGCCAGGCCATGAACCCCAGAAGCCAGGCCTTGGCAGAGTGTCCAGCTGGGGAGCCACTGAGACTGTAGTCTGCGTTGGGCATGGCCAGTGCAGCACTGGGCACCCCAGAGCAGGGTGGCTGCGAACTTCCAGGGCCAGGGGAGCCTGTCTCAGCGCCCGGCGTCACAGGTAACTTCCTGACAGTCTCCATGTTGCACACCACCTGCAGGTGGCCCTCGGCACAGCAGCAGAACCCAAAGCTCAGGGTGACTGAGGGTGTGGGGGTCTGAGCCAGCGCCTGGGGTGGCTGTGATGGTGACCAGGCCTGCCTCTCCTGCTCTCCGACCACCACCTCTGTGCTGTGCAGTAGGGGTGGTCGGGGCATGGTGTGGTGGGGTCTGCCACTTCCCCTAGAGGCCAGGGTGGACTGGGTGGCCCTCCTGCAGGTCAGCTTCCCCCAAGGACCCTCAGCAGAGCCTCATGCAGACAAGGAGCTGAGACAATGTGCGGAGAGGCCCCAGCTGGCTGCTCACACCCCCGGGTCTGGGCCTGGACACTCCGGGCAGGATGAGGGCCTACACCTGCTGTCCACTCCCGGTCCTGGCCCAGGCCTGGCCAGGGTAGCCTGTGACTACCCTGGACCGGCACCTTCAGCCCAACTGTTCTTGTGCTAATGATTTTGAACATGAGACAGGCTGTGGGAAAGAAAACCAGTCCATGCGAAGGGATCGACGAGGCCTACCTTTCCGCGGGAGTCACTGACCTGTGAATATTTCATTACCCACCGTGCTGCCCTGTCCATACAAAGCAGCCTGCACTGCACTGCATCGTGGCGCAGCCCAGCAGGTGCGTGTGGCTGGTGCCAGAACACCCTCCTGGCTTGGAGCCAGCCAGGTCTGCGCTGCACCTGCTCTCACACCTGCAGCCTGGGATAGATCTTCCTCACTTGGGGGAGAGTCGGGGGAGTCCCAGGATACAGTCTGGTGGACACTCCAGGCTTTGGGGACAGTGCTGGCCAATGCTCCCGAATGCCCTAGGGGAATGCTGGCATGCAGTCACCCTCCCTGGCACGTCACTCAATTGAGACCAGGTTTGGATGTTTCTGGCGGCTCAGGCAGCTCTCACCCCGCTGTGGCCCTGGGAGACCGGCCTGGCGCTGCAGACTCAAGGTAGCAGGTGGCCCTAGTCCAGCTCCTGCCTCCAACCCTTGCTCGCTGACCACTGCAGCAGGCTGCCCACGCTCTCTGGGTGCCCAGAGAATCAGGACAGAGCCCCCTCACCCAACAGGTGGGCAGGGATGGAAGGTGTGGGGTCTGGTCCCAGTGCTGTTTGCTGTAGGAAGCCAGCTGACAGAGGGCAGTATCACCAGGAGGCCTCCGGGGGGGCACAGACACTGGCGATCAAGGACCACCCCCAGAGGGGCTTCCGCCTACAGCATCCCCTCAGCCCCTGAGTTTGCTGGACCAGGGACGTGCAGGAGACGGTCTGGGGTTTCCTTCAATATCAACAGTGAGACCCCCACTCGGTGCTAAGGTTGGAACAGTGGGACCAGCAACAAGGTCCCGGCAAGCTGAAATGAGGGCCTGGAGCTACAGCAACACCCTCCCCCACATCCCCACTGCCCCGGAGAGAGACCCCCGGCTAGCTGGGGAACGGCGAGGGTTGTGTTCTCAGTGGGTTACACGGGGGACAGTGCTGGGCACCCTCCCAGAGGATTAGCAAAGACAGCGTGGGAGGACACAGCGGCGTCTTGGGACCCCCGCTCGGTGCACCGCGGGAGCCTGCAGGCGACCAATGCAGGCAGAGAGGGGGGAGGGCACCTCCACCGCCCCCTTAGCTGGCTCTCCCTGTCCTGGGTGCGGGAGGGGGCTGGGCACAAGGACAGGGACTGGGCTGCAGGAGGAGGCGCTCCAGGCAGTGAGGCGTGTGACACAGGGAAGCGTGACTTGGGGGCGTCCATGGAAAATTCCTCTTGCAGGCCTGCCACCGAGCCTCCGTGCCTGCCCGGCAGCTGGCCCCACACACCCCAGGAGGCTGGGGGTGGCCTGTGCATGGGCGTGATCCCCAGAGCTTTCTCCCATCCTGCCTGGCCCTGGCCCTGGCCCCCCACCAGTCCCTGGGGTACAGGATGAGATGGTGGCCGGCTGTCATATGCCTAGGACAAGGGGACAGAGGCAGGCAGCAGGGCCTCCTTCTACCCTCAGGGACAGTGGGAGGGGACACACAACCAAAGTAGGACATGTCTGCTGAGAGCTGGGAGTGCTGTGGGGACACCTTTCATGGGGGGCAGAAGAGGAAGGGCTCCTGAAAGCCAGCTCCCCTGGGAGGGGGCTGCCAGGTCAGCCCTCACAGCCAGGGGTCCAGATCCCCTGCCCCCAGCACCAGGCTCTAGGTCTGAGAAGCCCTGCAGGGCCCTCTGTACCAAAGGGTACATACAGCTGATGTGCCCTGGGCAACGGACATAGGTGTGGCCAGCAGAGGGGTGCAGGAGCTGGGGGCTGCGGAGAGGGGAAGCCAAGAGGAGGGGGCTTTCCCAGACGGAAGAGAAAGAAGGCCCAGGGAGGAGATTTCTTGCAGTCTGGGGGCGGCCAGCCGAGGTCCATCCTGTATACATCACGTCCCCCCGTCCCAGCCCGCCGTAGCTCCCTCAATGAGCCGACAATTTCCAGTATGTCGGTGTTCCCCGTCCCCGCTCCGGGTAGGGCAGCCACAGCACCTGATGACCCGGGTTTCCATCCCGCTCCACTCTCTCCTGAGCACGGGGTGGGGAGGTCCGTGGCTTTGAAGGCCATCCCAGGACTGGCCGTGGCCTCGGGAGACCCCAGCCCCCCAGAGCAGGAGAGTGGGAATGAGCAGGGGTGCCTGGGGGCTCCGATTTGTGCAGGGGGAAGCGAGTCCCACCCTGGGGGCGCCCACCTGGCAGCACGTGGCCACAGCACCACTGTGTGGGTTCTGTACTTGGCCCCCATGCCAGCCACGGAGCCTGAGGGCTGAGGGGAGCGGAGTAGGGCCTGCAGTCTGCAGACACAGGGCAGAGGCTGGGAGGCAACACGATGCTCACCCCGACACCCTGCAAGAGCTGGGCGAGAGGTGCAGGGGTGAGGCTGTGGGGGCTGGCTAGGCCCCTCCCTTTCCATACACAGGGCCCAGGAGGTGGGTACTGGAGGCTAGAGGCCACCCCTGGTCTCGGGTTCCTGCACTTGTGCAAATGCTTGCAGCCCACAGCCAGGTCCAGGTGGGCGCCTGCAGGCTGCTGGAGGGGCTGGAAGGCAAGAACCCCGAGGAGTCTGTCTTGTAGCCCTGGGGTCTGGCCACACCCTGCTGGGCCTCAGGGGGGCTCCCTAGGACAGACCCCGCCTCCCTCCCAGATCAGGCCCAGCCGGCCTGGCATGGCAGGAGGGGCGGGGCCCAGGTAGCTGTCAGCCCCAGCTGCCGCCAGGGAAGCAACTTCAGGGGAAGGGGCGGTTGCGGGCGCTCTCAGCAGGGCTGGGATGTGGTGTGCCTTCTGCGAGCACCTCCATCCATCCTGCTAGAACCTGTGGTAGCCTGTGCAGGTTGCACCTGAGAGAGGCAGAGGGGTGGGGACAGGGCAGGACAGGAGGAGGAAGGACAAATCTGGGCTCTAAGAGAGTGGAGACAGCCCCAAGCCAGACAGAGTAGGGTGGGTGGGACCGAGGGCAGGGCTCCTGGGGGTGCCCAGTGACCACTGCCCGGCCCAGCAGGCAGGCCCCACTTCACCACAGCTCTCATGCCTTCATTGATTTCTGCATGGTAGTGTTTAAGAGGGGTCTGGCCTTTCCCCTGGTGGGTCATCAGGAACAGCATGAAGGCGTCCGGGCTGGGCTGAGGCTCAATCTGGACCTCGCCTCTCCCCGGCCCGGCTGGGTCCGCCTGGGTCTGGCTCCAGATCCCTCCCCTGGAGCAGAGCTGCCAACTCCACCCTGGGCTGCGGGGTATCGGAGGTGCTGGGTCCAGCGGCTGAACAGAATGCGGGCAGCAACGGCCACATGCTGCCACCCCATGTCCTGCACCCTACTCTGGCCCAGGGGCAGACAAAGGGCAGGGGCCTTTTAAGAGTGGAAAGAAACCCCCCAGTGCCCTCTACAAGGGGGCCCATCTTTCTCCCTGACTGTGGGTGTGAGGCCAGTCGGGGCGGGCTCAGCCCTGGGATCCTCCGGCTCCTTGCACTGCCTCTGGAGCTGCACCTGTTACCAGCGGGATGCTGTGGAGAACGGGCATGGGGCAGTCCCACCCCGCCCAGCACGGACCACCTGACCAACTGCACCTCAGGCCACACCACACTTGGCCCCAACTTGCCACAAGAACTGAGGACGCAGTGGCCTGCCTCTGCCCCACAGCAGCCAGAGGGGGAGGTACAGCAACACTGCAGGCCACATCTGTTGACCACCTAATATCTCGGCTACACGCCCCTTCACCCCTGCCAGGCTTCCGAGCTGCTCCGGGTGCAAGGTTCTGCTGTCAGACCCCCAAACACAGCCCCGCCCACTCGGCGCCTTCACACACACACACACCCTGATCCCTGTGCCAGCAATGTCATGCCCGTCATCCCTTGCCTCTGACACCACCTGGCACATGGCAGGTGTTTGCACCTGGGTGACTGGGCCCTGGGCAGGGGTCGAGCAGAAGGGAGGACCGGCCTGCCCTCAGGGCTCAGGAGCTCCAGGGCTGACACCTGGAGACCATGTGGGGAGGAGATGGGAGAGCCTGGCTGGGCCCGAGTAGCCCAGTGGCCACGTGCCCTGCAGGGTAGGATGCTGAAGGCCCTGGCCAGCGGCCCCACCCTCTGGCCTGTCCTTGCTCCCACGAAGGCTGTGGGTAGGGGTCTCTTCACTCAAACCTCACTTCTGGCCAGCCCCAGCCTGCCACAGCATCTATGTGGACACACAGACGGTGGGCTTCCCCTCCCCCCTGCAGGTGCCGAGGGCAGACCCAGTTCTTCCAGGGACCCTCATCTCTGGGCCTGGAAGGCAGCAGCTCTGTGCCAGGCCCACTGGGCAGGCATCACGGGGAGGTGGCCAGCAGGTGCTGCGCAGTCCTCACCCCTCTCCAGGGCTCCCTGCCTTGCTGAGGCTTGGCCTCCCCAGAGCACCCCCCCAGCCGCAACAGCTGCCCGGCACCCACGTGGCTCCCTCTACGCTTGTCCCCTCCCCTCTTCCTCGGGCAGTCCCAACTCAGCAGAAGGGTTGGGCAGTGCCCGCTCCCGGGCAGGAAGCCAGTGGGCAGGGAGGGTCGGGGAGCAGGCTCCCAGATCCATCAGACGGATACCTGGGAGCGAAGCCAGCATGAAATATTCATGCAGTAAATGGTGCAATTTTGTCTGCATTCAGCCAACTTCATGTATATTTCAGAGTATTATGAAATGATAATGTTGTGCAACACGGGCGACGAGACCTGGAGGGCCGGCACAGGGGGCAGCAGGCGAATCTTGGGGTGAAGGTGCAGTAGGGGAGCCTTCGGGAGCCCAAAGACAAAGGTTCCAGTTTCCCAGAAGGAAGTGGGCAGGACACGGGGGTGTGGCCAGGGCAAGGCGAGGCCTGTGGGTGGGTAGGGCAGGACACGGGGGTGTGGCCAGGGTAAGGCGAGGCCTGTGGGTGGCTATGGGCAGCCTGCCCCTCGTCCCTGGGCAGGGGCGTCGTGTACGCTTTCCCGACCCAATAGCACAGTGGGCAGAATGCTCCCATGGCTTGGGTTTTGGCCAAGGCCTCGGTGCTGACTCAGCAGCAGGGCCCAGGCGATTTCCAGGTACCTCTACCAACGAGGCCCCGAACACAGACTCCCTGTGCCAATCAAGGGGTGGGACACACCCCTTGTTGCACTTTCCTTTGGCTGAGGAGTCCAGCCCAAGGGGATTGGACAGAGGGAGAGACAGAGGGACGGATTCCCTGGACTCCACAGGCTTGGGTTTGGGAGCCACACCCTGGACCCCCAGGGCCTGCACTCCGCACCCACCCAGATCCCAGGCCCTGCCCCTTCAGAATGGCTCCCTGGAGCCCAAATGAAGGAAGTGGCCCTGACTACATTGTTGTTGGAGGGGCAATGGTCCTGGAGGCCCAGCAGGATCCCAGAGGCTCTAGGTGGCTGGGCAGGACTAGGTGTGCAGGCCCAGCCTGGCAGCCTGCTCTCCTGCAGCTGGGGCAGGCGAAGCGTGGCTCCCAGGCTTCAGTGATGGGAACTGACCAAGCATGTCCACTTAGACACCGCGGTAGCTGTGTTTGTGCCACAAAACAGTTCTGGCACAGCCGCAGAGTGGAGTCCAGGGCCGTCCAGCCCTTTCTAGCACAGTCTGCCGGCCTCTGAACCTGGCAGCAGGCACAGGGCGCGCAGGGCATGCAGGGTGCCCACGGGGCATTCCGGAGAGAGCAGGGACTCCGTGCCCTTGGTCGGCTGTGTGACCTCTGCTGCGGCCACAGCTCAGAATGAATTTCGTCCCTGGCAAACCACAGAGCTGTGCTGTCTGCAGCCTGCAGGGCAGGGGTGGGGGAAGTGAGGGGAGGGACCAATGAGCAGAAACCCTGCAGAACCCCCAGGCACCAGGGAGGCCCCACCCTGCACAGGCGCCCCCTGCTCATTCCCTCTCGTGACCAATCTTGGCCCAATCCTTGCTATCCCCATCCTACCAATCCGTGTGCCCTGGTGCCTGCCCTGCCTCTGCCCTGCACTGGAGAGGGCTGCTGCCCAGCAGCTCCTGGGCTCTGTCCAGCCCGCAGGCGGTCCCTGCGGTGTGAATGCCTCCTGACTCTTGGTGCCAGAACCTGCCCATCCACCCCTCCACCGCCAAGCCTGCCTTTTCCCTAAGCCCTGAGAAGCTCCAATGCCCGTCTGCTGTCCACTTACCCCGTCCCAAACGGAACGGCAACACTCCTCCCCAAGAGGTCAGGCCCCTGGCAGGGGCAAGGGTGTCATGTAAATAAGCCTATGTTTGTGGCACCAGCATCCCATAGTGGTGTTGGTTCAAGTCCTGGCTGCTCCACCTCTGATCTAGCTCTCTGCTGGTGAACTGGGCAAGCATAGAGGATGGCCAAGCGCTTGGGCCCTGCACCCACGTGGGAGACCGGGCGGAAGCTCCTGGCTTTGGACTGGCCAACGGAGGTATGGACCAGCTGATAGAAGACAGATATCTCTCTCCTCTCTCTGTAATTTTGCCTTTTCGGTAAAGAAAAAGAGAGAGAGAGAGAGAGAGAGAGAGAGAGAGAGAGAGAGAGAGAGAGAGAGAGAGAGAAGGCGGCCAGGAGCCTGCATCAGGGCTTGTGAGACCCCTGCCCCCGCCTGGTCACTACACCAGGCCCCAGAGAGACCTGGACAGGGACTGAGGACCGGGGAGTGGTGGGAGTGAGACGCTGTGCAGTGCCAAGTGCAGCCCCTCCCCAGCCCCCGGGAGCCACTTGTGCAGGGTGACCCAGGCCCAGCAGGGACGGTCACCCTTGGCAGCGGAAGGCAGCTTATTATGGCCAGCTCAGCAGCCTGCGACCACAGTGACCAGGGGCTGCCCCAGCCCCTGGCCGGCCCCACATACTCTGAAGAGTGTTTGCTCTGAATTGGCACAGAGGGGCCTTCGGGACAAGCGTAGCAGGTGGGTATTTCAGGGAAACTGTGTGGTTCCATGGTGCGGGGCAGGCGGGTCTCCCTGCACCAACAGAAACTTATCGTCCACCTCATTTCCCCCACTGCAGTCTTCTCAGAGGTGTTCGGGTTACACTGCCGCCTCAGGAGTGGGCCTTAACCATGATGGACAGGGGGGTGGGCAGGGGTCCTTAGAGGAAGACCCACAGAGGGGAGAAGGTGCCACCTGCTAGTCAAGGGGAGGGGCTAGTCCTGCCACACCTCCATCTCTGACAGCCACAGCCTCAGGCAGGCTCTGACTGAAGAAGGAGACACCGAGGTGCCCGCCCCATGAGTGCCCAGCAGTAAAGAGCTTGGGCAGGCTGGCGCCAGGCTCTGCCAGCTGTGTAAGACCCCAGCCCCAGGCACCTCCACCACCCCAGCTTAACACAGCTAGCCAAGAGACAGCAAGCGGGTGGTTCCCAGGGCAAGGAGAAATGGTCCCTCAGTGAGCAGAGGGCCCTGCGGCCGGGCAGCGCAGGCTCCCTCTGTGCCAACGACTCAGAGGTGCAGACAGGGTCCAGGCCAGCTGTGTGTGTGTGCTGGACAGGGCATGTGGGCACTGCCAGGCTAACTTCCTGTTACTACCCTTGGTCAGCATCAGCTCTGGCCCTGGGGACCCCCAAATTCCCTGAGCAGCAGGTGACGTGAGGGATGAAGGAGCCTGGCCTGGCCCAGGTCTCAGGGAGCCACCCCCTCCCAGCTTCAGAGTGCAGGGCGGCCTGGAGCCCAGACTGGGCCCCTTCCCTGGGTGGCGAGGCCGAGACTGAGTGTGTGACCAGGCGGGGACACGGCAGAGGCATCTGGCCTCAAGCTGCAGGACAGCACCTTGGACCCCATGGTCTGCGAGGTGGGGGTCTCGGCTGCCCAGGCAGGCCCCTAGCTGCAGCTCTTCGTGTACCCTCCTGTGCCTACCAGGACCCCAGGCACCTGCCACTTCCCAAAGCACATGAAGAAGCTGGCAGAGCAGCTGGAGGGCAGGAGTGGGACCCATTGCTCTCTTGTTCCCTGACTCATTTTAAAATAAAGTCCTGGACACGGGCGTGGGTGGTACCTGGTCCCTGGCTTCCAGGAACTTGCCTGCCGCTGATCTGAGGCTGCACCAGGGAGGCAGAACATGACCCAGCTACGGAGGCATCAGCCAGCCTGGGGGCACTCCTGGGCGGCTCCCGGGAGCACCCAGCTCAGCTGCAGCTTAGCGAGGATTGTGTGGGAGCAAGCCAGGGAAGGAAGAAGCTGCAGGAGGCTATGTCCCACACCTGTCCTCCTGAAAGGGCACAGGGGCCCCCCAAAGCCGTTGGCAGCATCAGACCCCAAACTGTCAAGGGAGGCTGAGCAGTCACAGGGGGAGACGAGATGACACCCCACACCCGGCTGCCGTCTGCGCCACGCACTAGGGCCCCAGCCTAGCCTCCCCCAGGCACAGCCACACATAATGGGGCATTAACGTGGAATTGAATTTCCCTTTAATTACAATGGCCCACAGACAGGCTTAATTTGTAGTCGTTGGGGACTCCATGCGGTTTCTCCTCCCGCCATCATGGGGCCTGCCAGCACACGCGTGTTCTCATGCACACACACGGAGGCCTGGGCCCCACCCCGCCTGCCCGGGGCTGACCTCTGTCCAGCTGGCCCGGCTCCGCCCCAACCACGGGGCACATCCGTGTGGCTGTCACGTGTCACACGGGGCTGTGCGTGTGGTGGACCGTCCTACCACGCGGGCTAAGGCACAATTTTCCCTCTAATTACATATTCAGCACTTCTGAGAAAATGAGATTTTAGTAATTCAATTGGACTGAGAAAGCGGGGCTATAATAAAATGAAATTTGTAACAATCGCGCAGTTAGATTAGTTAAACGGAGAGGAAGGAGCAGCCCAAGATCGACCCCTGCGTTTCCCCAGGACTAATCAGACATTTCAACAGAGCTACGAACAAAGCTCTCGCCTGGCAGCCCTGGGGTAACGGCCCGCCCAGGGTGGGTCTCAAAGTGCAGGCCTCGGGGCACCCTCACCCCAGGGGAGAGGGACCATGTCCCAGGGGACTAAGGATCCCTGGGCTGCCTGGGGTGACAGCAGCAGGGGCTAACTTTCAGGGCTCCAGTCTTACACCTGCAAAACACAGGGGCTCAGGCTGGGGATGGCAAACAGCTTGTCAGCACGGCTGCCCCAGCCTCGTGGGAAGTTCGGCACAGCACCCGGCTACTTCCCCAGCCCCGCGGGACAGACACCAAGGCTGGGGTGGGGGTTGCCCACCCCAGGGGCCTGAAATCTCTGCCCATACACACACACACAGAGCAGAGATTAAAGCTGCCCGGGGTCCAGGGGAGGTTTCCCACCCCCACCCCGCCCAGACTGCTTCCTGCCTGGCCGACACAGGGACGTGACGTGCCCATATCCCTGGGCCCCACTGCCAGCCACAGAGCTCGTCCCCCTTGCCCGGGTGCTCATGGGCCAGCTGGAGCCCACCCTTGCGAGGCCAAGCGTGGGGACCACGCACAGGGTGCAGTCGGAGGACAGGTGGGGCAAGCCCAGGCCCCGGACAGGCAGGTTCCTGCTCTCCTCCGCTGGGTAGCATGACACGTAAGGCGCTGGCACCCTCCTGCACCAGGGCTGTGGGAAGGCATCGGGGAGGGGCTCCACTCTGAGGTAAGGCACAAGGAGAGCTGGAACCCCCCATGAGATTTGAGGGGGGCTGGGAGGGAGGGTCTGACATCGGGGATGTGGAGTGGTGGCCCGGATTCACCCTGGCTTCCCTGCATCAGAAACCCCCGACGGCCCAGCTCCCCATCCTTGGGTCCTTGGTGCCAGGGTGCACTTTAGTATCTCACCCTCGGAGACAGGACAGCAGCCCCCTTGCCTCCTCCTGGCAGCCACAGCCCAGCCAGGCCAGGGGCATCCTCGTCCTCCCCACCCCCTCCCAGCCCCCACGCTGCAAGCTCCACTCCCGTTGCCTGCCGCTGCTCAGGCTGCAACCGGCCACTCAAATATTTATTCTTGTTCCATTTTTCCAAAAGGAGACCGAGAAGAAAGTAATAGGGAGGGAGACGGGAGAAAAATTCCCAGTTTCTCATCTGAAAGTTAATTAGTCTTAATTAGGTCTAATTAAGGGCCCCAACACAACTCGGCTCACAGATGAATCGCAGGGCTCCTCATTTCCCGGCTTCTCCGAGTCCGGAGGGGATCCCCTCCTGGGCGGGGTGCGGGTGTCCCCGCTGAGGCAGAGCCAGGCGTGGCACTCAGGTGCTCCGGGGCGGGGCCCCTGCTGAGAACAGCGCATCCTGGTCTCCACCTGGCCGTGTCTCCTGGCCCTAGGAGCTGCTGGAAGGACTGGGGGCCTCCCGCAGGGGTGGGGGGCCCTGCTCCTGCGACGCAGGGGCTGCGGACACTGACTGTCCGGGTCCCGCTCCACAACCTGACCTCACACCCAGGGCATCTTCCAGCCCCAGCTCCGCAACTTCCCAGAAGGCCCGCGGGGGTCAGGTCTGGTTTGGAGCCTGGGCCCACCTGAACGTGCCAGGGCAGTGGGATTCAGGCAGACCTAAGTGGGCAGGGTCCTGACCGTCTGTGGGCCCAGGTGGCTGTGTGTGTTCCTTCTGCGCCCCCAGCCCAGCCCGCTGGGCAGAACTGAAAAGATGGACATTCCCTGCTCACCTCGACCTGGTCATGGTTTGCACCAGGTGGTGACGCCAGCAGCAGTGGCCACGGGCGGGAGGTGTGGGGTTTGGCATGGAACTGGGCCGGGCACTGTGGGCACCCACAGGCACTGGGGAGGAGCAACAGTGCCAAGCTGGGGGAGATGGGCTGGGGAAAGGAAGCAGGGAGTGACTGGGTCTTTACTGACCAAGGTCAGGGCTAACCCAGGACACAGAGGATGCTTGCTCTCTGAAGTCCTGGGCCCCCCACCCGGAGCAGCCTCAGGCCCTCGGCAGGGGCTGTGTTCAGGAAAGCGTGCCAGGGGAGCCCACCCCCCATCCGTCCCCGCATTCCCGTTCCCTGGCTCCAACACAGCCAAGACCTGAGCAGAGAGGCGGCAGGAATGGCCGGAGGGGCTGATTTCCCAACCAAGATCAAAGGACTTAAGTAGGCTTAGCTCACAGCCATGGAGGGAAGTGGGCGGATGGGGTTCACAGCCACCCACGGGCAGGCAGCAGAGGCTGGGCAGCGGGGAGCCAGGGCGAGTGGGGAAGGGGAGGTCGAACCCCACCTCCCAGCACCAACTCCAGGGGGAGAAGGGCCAACCTCCTCAAGAGGGTAGGGGTGGGAGTGCACAGCTGTGCACCCTGGGGACACCTGGGGCCTCTTAGAGCTCAGCCACCCGCTGCCAAGCTGCCCCAAGCCAGGTTTGTATGTCAGTACCACCGTGGGTTTGGCTGCAGCAAGAAAGCAGAGGAACTCCCGCAGTACTCTCAGGAACCTTCCAGGTCATGCGCCAACAGTGGATGTGGGAGAGCTGCACACTCCACAACGGCCTTCAAGGCTCTGAGCTTGGAGCTGTGGCACAGCATGTTAAGCTACTGCTTGCAATGGCTCATCCCACATCAGAGTGCTGGTTCAAGTCCCCGCTGCTCTACTTCCCACCCAGCTCCCTATAAATGCAGCTGGGCAAAGCAGCGGGAGGTGGCTAAGTGTCTGGACCTTTGTCACCCACAGGGAAGAGGAGGCTGAGCCCCAGGCTCCCGGCCTCAGCTCGGCCCAGCCCTGAGCCCGGTGGCTCTCTGGAGAATGAATCAGCTGTGGACAATCTCTCTGTCAGTCTGTCTTTCACATAAAGAAATCTCTTCTAAAAAGCAATAAAATTAGACAGCAAGTGTGGTCTCCCAGTTCTATAAACATGTGGAAGCCACTGAGTTTTATGGTATACAAATGAAAACTGTAAGGGGTACAGGGGTACACTTTGAGCAGTGCAGGAAATCGGGCGTGGGGCCAGGGTCAGCTGCCCACTCAGTTGCTCTCGGCTCCTCACGATGGATGCACACCCAGGGAAACCTAAGCATCTTCTGTAAGACGGGGTCGGGGGACGGGGGCAGAGCTGCAACTGGGGCTGCCAGGTGCAATGTTGACACACAGCTCCCTCCTCTCTGGGGTGCCCCCACACCTGCAGGCCCCCTCCTCTCTAGGGTCCCCCCACACTCTGCAGGCCCCTCCTCTCTGGGGTCCCCCCACACCCGCAGGCCCCCTCCTCTCTAGGGTCCCCCCACACTCTGCAGGCCCCTCCTCTCTGGGGTCCCCCCACACCTGCAGGCCCCCTCCTCTCTGGGGTCCCCCCACACCCGCAGGCCTGGTTAAGGAGCCCACTGGGAACTGGGCTGATGGCTGTCCCAGGCCCCTGTCCTCAGGGGAGCCCCGGGGCCATCAGGGCTGGATGCTGGGCCTCGGCTTTCAGGGGAGAGGTCAGCACTCCAGCTGGGGCCTCTGGCTTCTCAGCCCAGGAGCTGACCAGCAGCACCTGCACCTGCCAGTCTCGCTACTGCTTGCCTGGGTGTCTTGTTGCACTTCTCCCCTCAGCCACACCTAGGGCTGAACACACTTGGAGCTAGAGGTCAGGGCTTGGGGTGACACAGAGACCCCAGGAAGCTGTTTGTGGGCTGCTGTGTCCTCCGGGGCTCCGTCCAGGACCCTGTCCTGGAGCAGAGCTGGGCCTGGTAAAGGTTCCAGAAACTTCCTTCTTACGCAGAAGGGCAGGCAGTCCCCTGGCTGACACTAACCCAGGGCCACAAGGGGGCTGCGATGGGTGAATGGCAGGCTGTGGCCAGTGCCTGGCACATACAGCCAGCCCAGCGAGCCCTGTTGGCTCAACCACTCCTTTGCTTTTTCACCAACGGAAAACACACACACACACACACACACACACACGGTGGCCTCGGCTCAGCCATGGTGTGACCTAACAGCTTAGGTGCTTCTAGCAATGGCTGGAATCCACCATGCGCCTGGCGATGACCGCTTGGTCCCTGCTGCCCCATCACCCAGCAGGAGGTCACCCTTGTCCCTGCTCACGACAGCGGAGGGAGAAGCTGCAGCATCACGGAGCAGGTGCAAGGCTGGCCTTGCTGCGGCCTGGGAGTGCTGCACCGCGGCCTCTGGCCACCCCAGCCCCTGGGGCCAGGACAGCAAGGGTGGCCTCCTTGGAGCCGCCTGTGTGGGAACACGGCCCATCTGTTGGTCCATCTTCCCAGCCTGTCCTCCCGCTGTGCTGCTGAGCCCCAAGCACTTGGCAGCGTGGCCTCGGGCACCAGGGTGTTGAGCTGGCACCAGGCTCCGAGCAGGCGGGCCTGTAGTCACTAAACTCACTTGGTGCCCCCAGCTCCCAGTGCCAGGTTCTCAGGGACGCAGTGGTGGCGGCTGTGATGCCCACATGCCAGCTCAGAGGACAGAACCACCATTCTATCACACACTCGCACCTGATCAGCTCAACAGGCCACTGTCTGCTCACTCAGAGCCTGGCCCAAGGCACCGTCAGCCTTGGGGCAGTTGGCTCTTGCAAGAGGCTCAGAGGCAGCAGCTCCCCACGGCCCTCGGGTTCCCACCCAGCACCAGGGACATGGGAGGGGCTGGGGTCTCTTTTTCCCACCTTCTCTCCCACAGCCACAGATGCCAGGGGAGCAGTAAGGGAAGGGTGGGGACCCCTGGACTGTGTGATTCCCCGTCCCCCGCTCCAGGCATTCACCCATCACACAAATGGCACAGACACAGCTCCTGTGTAGTGATACAGGTCACACTCAGCCTGGGGCCACCAAGCCTACCTCCCCCCCTCCCCCGTTCTGAAATTCCCCCAAGGATGGACCTACCTCTCCCCACTTCAGACACCACCACGGGGTCCTGAGAAACACTGGACAGGCAGAGAGCCCCCCTCCCCCCACCCATTGACTTTGTTTCTAGGAGCCATCCGAGACAGGCAAGTCCAGGGGCTCCATGGCAGACTCGTGTCTGTAGCTTCTTCCCCATGGCCGTGGCCTGAGGCCCCCACCTCCTCTGTGGCCCATCCGCCTTGCAAATAAGCTCCAGGGCTCTGGCCAGGGATGGGAGGGCAGAAAACCTTTGGCTTCAGGAGGGACAAAAACTGACTGTGGGAAGCTGCAGGAGCATGGGGCCAGGCATCACTGCTGGCTAGGGACCTTGCAGGGCGAGCAGGGCCCGAGCTGTCCCATCAGGAAATCAGGATGGGGGCAGGGAAGCCCCAGCAGGCTGCCCCCCCCAAGAGGCCCCACACTGAAGCCACGAGCTGCATGGTGGTCTCCATAGCAAGAAGCTCATCTGTTAAATGCTCTTAGCACTCAGTGCTTCATCCCACACCTGCCCTGGGCTGGCCCCACAACCTCTTCCCAGGCTTCTTCCGGCCACTGTCTGTACCCTCTTTCCACTCACATGACCCTTCCCCACCGGCACAGCCAGGCCCGCAACCTCCCTGCTCAGCCACCCTTTGTGGTTCTCTATCGTCTACTGAATACAGGCACTAGGGGAACCTCCAGGAACCTGCTCAACGTGACTCCGTCCATGTGGCTGCCAGTTCTTAGCCCAACAGCCTTTGGAGATCCCATGGCCGGGTTGGTGGAGGCAGTGCCCAGCTCTGCCATGGGAGCTAAACTCCATACTGTTACCACGGAGGCTTCCGCTGTGGTAGCCAGGAGCCCCCTGTGGCTGCTGAGCGCTGGGGACGCAGTCGGCTGGGTGTGAGCTGGGCTGCATGCAGGGACAACACATACGAGACACCAACCACCGTTCCGTGGATCCTACGCTGCAGTGGCAGCGATAGTCCATCCTGTGAAAACCCCACCGTCTCTTAAACCCATGGACGTGGCTGTCAAGAGACGCCACGCCACACGTGGTTCCTGCTGTCCACAGCTGGCACTGGCCTAGGCTGGGGCTTCGCCAGGTAGTTGTAAGGGCCAGAGAGCAAGTACCTTGGGCCGCACCAGCCATATGGCTCCTGCTGCTGACCTGAGATGGCCATGTAGATGACACAGAGTGGCCAGGCTCCAACCCGAGTTTTCCTGTTTATAAAAACAGATGGTGCGGGGTGTGGACTGTGCCCACTGACCCCTGCCCTGTCCCGCTGTTCCAGACCCGTGTGCACACGCATCAGTTACGTTTAACTTAGACGGGGGCAGCAATGCCGGGGGGAGGAGAGGGCAGGGGAGACAGCAGTCGGAACAGTCAGTTTTTATTTGACTGAAGATCTTTTAAAGAAAATAAGCAGCCGACGTCATTTTCACGCAAGTGGACGTATCTGCACAAAATGCAGATTCTCCTTCGTGTGAACACTGGACCCTGCGTGGATGGCCGTCCTGAGAGTCTCAGGCTGCCCAGCCAGGCTCCAGGTGCCCCGGGTTCCAGGGCAGGTGGGTCCAAGGGCACGACCCCTGAGGCCGACCTGACACACAGGCCTGCAGAACATTCTAGACCCGTCCAGGATGTGAATGAGGGCCACTGAGCCCTTGGAACATGGCCCGAGATGTCCCATTTGTTTGAGTCCACACCAGATTGCAGAGACAGAGTCCAAAGCCCAGAGGAAAACATGGTGACTGGCTTCCGCCGGCGGGTGGCTGGCAGTGCCAGCCCCGGGCCACACTGTGTGAAGCCCATCAGTCCCCTCGCCTGCTGTAGTGGCATCTGCTCGTCTCCTGCCAGCTAGCCCCCATGCCCGGTCCAGAGCTTGGGAGGTCTGGAGTTAGACTGTGGCTTTTCCACCTTGCAATGGATTTACTGGGACATCCAATACTTTCAAATGAGAGAGCCAGACATTCCCAAAGCCAGGAGCCCAACTGCCTCAGCCACTGCCTGTCCCATCCAGGGTGGGCACACGCCAGCAGGAAGCTGGAACCAGGAGTCCCACGCCAACGGGTAGCTTTGGACACGTCCTCCGAGGCCGTGCACCGACCACTGTGCACTCTGGCTCTCGGCCTGCCCTGCCTGTGAGGTCATCGCAGCCTCTGCCTTTCCCAGTGCCGCACAGTGCTGACATGGACACGCGCTCACCCCATGCCTGCCCCGGGTCCACTCAAGGATCTCAGTGACGCCTCGTGTGGCTCTTCCCACCCTGTCTCCTGGTGCTGCTCGCAATAGGGCTGGCTTCTGGTGCCACGTCTGTTGGGGCAGATTCAGCATGTATCACCTGGGGACCCCAGCCTTGAACTGGGGACGGAGCCTGGCTCACGCTGGGCGCTGCAGCCGTGGTGCAGAGACCACCCCCACGCCAACCCCCAGATGTCCCTCATGGTCGACACCGTCTGTATTCCCTCTGCTGCATCAGGAGGCCCCACCTCCTGCCAGGTGGCCCTGAGCAGAGGAAGGGGATGCGGCACTGTGGCAGGGGAGCCCCCACCCCCAGAAACACCTGCTGCTCGGTGTGTTCACTAAGGCAGTGTGCATTGCCAGCCTGTACACACACACGCACGCACGCACACAGGACTCCGCCCCTCCTCTGGCCTCTTCCTTCTCCTTCTCACCACACTTGAGAGGTTAATTTGTTTCCCTGGCCACTCTCCATGCCTCCCTCCCCCTGTAGCCCAGAGCACCACACAGCAGGGACAACCCCTAACTTGGGGCCACCTGCAGGTGGGTGCACCTGGCCTTGCGGGGTGGACAGATGGCATCCAGGCCTGGGAATCACCCACCCCACCCTTGTTCTTCAGATGAGCATATGCAGGCCCAGGGCTGGCCACTGGGATCCCTGCCTCCACCCATCCCTGCCACGGTCCCACTGCCATCAGCGGCCTCTGGTGTGGACCTGCCTGCAGAGGGGTAGTGAGAGCAGGGTAGACCTGGCTATAGCAGGGAGACGTAGCAGCCTCTTCCTGTCTCGAGGGGCCCAGGGACCAGCAGAGGCACCTGGGAGCACTGCCTCTGGCCCGTCCCATTGGAGAGCCCACGGCGGCTGTTGCAATGGAGGCACCTGCCAGGGTGACGAAGTGGCTGGAGCAGAAGCAAGGCCTGGGTTGTGGCAATGGGAACAAGTGCCCACTGCAGGGAGCAGCCAGAGACCTCTGCAGCTCTGGGGAGACATGCCCCTGCCTCTGAGGCCTGGGCACCCAGGCCCGGTGGAAGGGGAGGTGTTGCTGCCTCCCAGCTCTCTGACGGCCAGGCCAGGCTCTGGACGCTGGCAGCCAGAGCCGGGGAGAGAGGCATTTGTTGGTGTGGGACTGAGTTTTGTGTCTGCCTCGTGCCCAAGAACCCTAGGAAGGGCAGACCAGGGTCTTCTATTCCAGAACCGGGACCCCCTGTAAGGCATACATGGGACAGCCGCTGAGAGGTGCCGGGGAGCCCAGGTCAGCTCTGGGATGACCTCCTTCAGGCATATCTTGCTCCACTCTGCCTCCTGCCTGAGCTGTGCAGTGCCAACGGGCCAGCACACGACCACTGGGGGCTCTGGCTGGGGGTGGGGAGTGCAGAGCAGGTTGCTTGGGGCTGTGGGTTCCTCTCTGTGGCATGTGCACCGGGCCCAGAGCAGGCTCACGGTGCAAGGCAAACAGCTCAGTTGAGCTGCCCAAGCCCCACTTAGGTACGCTTAGATCTGCTCCAGGAAGGACTCCTGGAAGCCCAGCATCGTGTCTCAGCCACCCCGGGGACGTAGGGTCCCAGCCGGGGACACCAGGGCCCCAGTCAACACTAAGTGTGGCCTGTGACAGTCACCCGCCTGCTGGATGAGCTGGCCAGGCATGGAGTGTGCTGCAAGCACAGACGGGGTCTGGGGGTGCCTAGGGGGTGGGGGCTGGAGTCCACTGTGCAGAAGTGGGGGTGGTCTGCAAGGGGTGGAGGAGAAGACAAAGGCCAGATGCGGGGAGGTGGCAGGGCAAGGGGGCCCAGGAAGTGCCATGAGGAGCATGGCTGAGAGCGAGCAGCAGCCAGCTCCTCCTGGTGACCCAGCACCACTCCAGGACTGGGTCAGAACCCCTACTCCCCATCACACAAGGGCCCCCAGCGCCCCACACACTTGCCAATGGATGCCCTGCCCACCACACTGTCATACAGGCTTGCCTGGGCTGAGAGGGGTGGCAGTGTTGCAGGGACCTCCCCAGGGCTGCTCAGAGGCCAGGAGCAGCCTGCGGCTCATGCGTGTCCCGTCCTCCCCAGGAACCGCACACCCCGCTCAGAGCCACCCTGCGCTGCTGTCCCTGGTATGAGAGGGGCACTCGGAGGGCAGTGGAGCTGGCTCCCACCTCCCCCGAGGGCAGAGGCCATGTGCGTTCCCGAGCTGTGCAGCTCAGCACCAGGCACCCTGCGTGCCAGGGGCCGGGCCAGGCCACAGCACTCTCCCTGCCCTCTGGCAACCCTCCAGCGTGCCAACTGGCCATCGGCTTAGCCCTGTGCTGGCCAAACCTGTTCCTCTGACCTTATCAGATGGATGCAGGCTCTGCCATGCTGCTCGCTGACCCTGGGTTCTCGGGGGGGGGGGGCAGGTCAGGAGGTGCCTCCCCTGTGTGTCCATGCCAGGCCCAGGGCCGAGCAGGCAGCTGATGACAGATGCCAAGCACAGGTGTGGGCCTCGGACCCTGGGCTGGAATCAGGACTGAGGGCTGCGTGTGTCCACACTGGCATAGTGCAGAACCATCTGCCCCTGGGCAGATGCCACCTGGCGGAGGCAGCCAGGCTGCCCTGACCCGTTGGCCTTCAGCTCAGCGTCTGCACTGTGAGCCGGGACCTCGACACCCCAGCTCCTGCCGTCCCACCACCACGTATCTCCTAGTCCCTACCCCACTCTTGGGGAAACCCAGTCCCCCCAGCACACACAGCATGGGCCACGTCCACCTCTGCCCAGCCCGGAGGTGTCTCCTACCCCACTAGAGGCCAGGGCCCAGGGGGACCCAGACCAAAACTCTGAGGGAGAGTTCCGGTGGCATGCCTGACGCTTGAGTCATTGGGGATAGGGCCGGGTGGGTGTTTCTTGCAGCGTGAGGCCACCTCAGGCAGAGGTCCACAGCTGGCTTCCCCTGACGACCTCCTGGGTCACTCAGGACATCACCTAATGGCCGTGCCCACTTCCTCTGCTGTTAGTGTGGGTATATAGGTCCTGGAACACGCCACGCATGGCCACGGACTGAGGGCCACGAAAGAATGGAGGGATGGCATTCACCCAATGGCCCTGCTGGCAGGGGAGGGCACGGATGAGATCCACGACCCTATCCCGTGTCCCTAACGGCTCCCAGGGCCAGCCGGAAACCCCACGTCCTCTGCGGAAACGTTGGCCAGTTTGGTCAGAACCTTTGTCTCTGATTCCCTTGATTCAGTTCAGAATGACGGTGGAAATCGCTAGAGGGGGGTCCCTCAGCAGGGCCCCCACCAGCCCCGGCCCCTCCACATCAGCGTCCCCTTTCACAACGCTGAAGGCACAGTCCCTCCCCGCTGTGGTGATTCAGTGGATTCTCCGGCCAGGGCACTGCAGTTGGAACATGAAGTGGTTCCTGTGACAGCATCCCACCTCGGGAGCTGGGGGACCCTGCTCACTGCTGCACTGGCTTCTGCCACAGCCCAGACTGGTGGGGCGAGTTATCCAGCAGCACCTCCCCCACCCCAGCTGCACGCACTGTAGCTTTAGCATCCCAGCAAGGGCCAGGTGCACCTGTGCATTGTGGGAGGTGTGCCAGGACGGGGGGCGGCGGGGAACCCTGCAAGAGACTGAGGTGCTTACAGGCAGCAAGGGCCCCGCAGGGGGCTCCTGGCATGGGGCTGGGTGGGTGTACAAAGTGACAGAGGCCCAGGACGCCTCCTCCAGAGCCCCAGTCGCCCCGCAATCACCTGGTGCATGGCTCCCTGAAAGGCCTCTGCTACCACAGGGCTGGGGGGCTGAGGGCAACGATGGGACTACCCCACACAAGTGTTGGTGATGCCCAGGCACCGGCGGCAGGGGAGGCCCGTGGAGGCCCGACGGAGCAGGAATCCACCAGTCGAAGGCCCTACTTTCCAATCTCCAGCTCAGGACTACGGGATGAGGAGGCGCGTCTGTTTAAATGGTGCATCTCAATGCGCCTCACACGACACCTCTCTCCTGCTTGATTTCACGTCTCGGGCTCCTGCGCCTGTTATCAGACATGCTGCTTGGCTGGAGCACGGTCCGGCTCCAGCTCTCACGCATGCAGGGCCTGCAGCCCCACGTGGGCAGCCTGGGAGAGGGGTCCTTGAGCTGGAGGCCTGGCCATGCAGCCCTGTGTCCCTCCCTCAGGTGGCTCAAAAAATGCCCTGGGGGCACAAGTTACAACCTGAACTGGCTCTGGGCCGCCAGAGCCATGTGTGTGGTCACTACAAAATCGTGCACTCACAGAAAGCTGGGAAATGGCTGTGTTCTAGATTTTTCCATGGTCCACGGAGCACAGGTGCATAGCCTGCCACCTCTGCAGAAAACTGCCCAGGACAGGGCACTGCAAAGCCTGCCTCAAGGGGCAGCTACCGCCTCTGTGACAGCCTGCTCAAGGTGGAGGCCCGCACCGGGTGACCCCCGCTCACTCCACGTCCTGCCTTCCCAGGTACCTGCTGAATGCTCAGGGCTGCATTCCCCAGTGACCGCCCCACACAGGAACACCCGCTCTGGCCATGCCTGGGAGTGCTGGCCCCCAAACACATAGGCAGTGCTGAGGCTGGGAGGCCCCCCACCCCAAGGAAGAGACCAACAGTGGCGAGGCAGCCTGGCTGGCATGGTACTACACAGCATGACTGGACTTAGGCCCTCACTCTAGACGCCCCCTCCTATGCCTTGCTGCCTGGCATACTCCTGCTTGCCTGGGGGGAGGCAAGCAGATCCCCCACTACCTGAGGGGTCTCACCTGGGGGCCTGCTAGTAACACACATTCCTGGGCCCCAAGGGCTCCCCCAGGGGATGCCTGCACCCAGCAATGTGGGCGCATCAGGGAAGCTGGCTTTGAGGCCTGCACCACCTGCTTGCCACTCAAGGCGATGGGGAATTTGGGGAGCTCCGTGAGACCTGGGCTGGGATGACTTCCCACTCGAGGGTCTAGAGGCCCAGAAGTCTCCTGATGTCACAGGCGCTCCTGGCTGCAGGTCACTTGCAACCCCACTCTGCTGTGGTCCCCAGGCCCCTCCTGTGCTGCCACTGCTGCTGCTGCTGCTGCTGTGTTGGGCAATCATGCTGCTGCATTGGACCCCACAGCTCTGCCGAGAGTCCGTGGGCCACGGCCAGGAATGCCTCCCTCCTCCTCCCCGCTGCAAGCCCTCACCATCCCCACATCCCTCCTTACTCCCCTCAGTGTGTGCACAGGGTGCAGGGCCTGCATGCTGTGCCTCCCACAGTGCAGGGTGGCTTCTTGGACAGCCCTCCCCGGGGCGGCCTAGGCCCAGAAGTAAGCCCAGGGCTCTAGCACTCCCACCAGCCATGCCCAGCAGCTGCTCCGACCCCTGCAGGCTCAGGGAGAGGGTGAGGGTGTGCAAGAAACCCTCTGGCAGGAAGGACGGCCGGGGGTGGGGTGGCAAGCGCTGCCAGGGTGGGTGAGGCCATTGGACTGGCAGCCCCAGGCCGGCCTGATGAGCAGGAGCTGGGAGCCGCAGCTTGGAGGTACTCAAGGAGCCAGGGAGTCCAGGCAGGCCCTCTCTGTTGGCAGCAAAGGGCCAGGACCACAGGCATTCCGCGCTGGATGGGTTCAGGACTCCTGGACCTGGTCAGCGGCTGCCGAGGCTCTGCGTGTGCCTCCCCAGGGGCCACCCGGAGAGCCGGGGGCCCAGAGCAGCTCGCATCCCGTCAATCCACCGGCCTCCCTGGTCGCGCGATTCCTGCGCAGAGCTTGGTACATGGCAAAAGTCTGGCCTCAGCCCCCTCCCCGGGGCGCAGCCCCACCAGACGGCTAGCTCGCCTCCCCCAGGCCCTGCACGCGGTGCTCTGCAGTACAGCTCCACGCACCGGCCTCCTTCGCGTGGCTCCCCTGGCTTTCCCAGCACGTCCTGGAAGGGGCCCGGCTCCCCAGCCCAGCGTCCCTCACGAGCCTAGCCAGAAGTTCCCCAAAGTGACCTGGGAGCGGAGAACCCCCACCCCGTCCCCTCGGGCTTCCCCGGAGACTCCGCCCCACCGCCCCCTCCCGCGCTGTCGGAAAAGTTGCAAACGAAGCCCCAAACTCCAGCCCCCCTACTCGGCGCCTCGCTTGGCCGCCGCGCAGGGGCGCAGTAACCCCCTGCCCAGCTCGGCGCCATGACGCGGGGAGCGCATCGGGGCCACCAGCGGCGGCGCGGAGGTAGCCAAGTGCGGGGTGTGGGCGGCGGCGCGGGGCGCACGTGCGTCGGGCCGGGGGCCAGGGGCCGGGGGGCCTTACCTGTTGGAGGTAGAGGAAGGCGGGCGGGCATGGCACGGAGTGCGGGAGCATGCTGCCAGAGTTGGACAGCAGGAGGCAGCCCGAGTTCGCCATGGAGCACAGCATGGGGCGGCCGGTGGCCGGCGGCGGCTCTGCGCTCGCTGCGTTCCTCGGTGTGTGCACGCGCCCAGCCTTCCGGGCGCCCTCCCGGTCTCTCTCTCCTTCCTCCTCCTCTTCCTCCTCAGGGCCTCCCCTCCCCCGCGCGGCGCTCTTTAAGAGGGAGGCATGGGAAGAAGCGCGGCGCGCCTCAGCCGGGCTGGGAGGCTGGGGAGGGCGCGCGCGAGCCCGGGGCCGGGATGAAGGAGTGCGCGAGAGGAGAAGCCAGCGGGAGCGAGGTCCGTCACTTTGGAGGCAGCGGAGCCCTGTCTGCAAAGAGTGGCGCGGGTGCGTGTGTGAGTGTGCGCGTGTGCGCGCGTGTGTGGCGGCGGGAGGGGGAGTCCCTGGCGTACTCCAACATCAAACAGCCGCGCGCGCAGGGAGAGAGCCCCGAACGACCGCACCGCGGCTGATCCCGCACTTAATCCCTCGCCCGCCGGCCCCTGGCTGGCCGCCCGCTGGCCCCCCGGCGGCCGGCTCCTGGCGCTGGGGTCCGGCGGCTCCCTGGGCCCCTGCGCTGTCCTCGGGTTGCTCTCTGCGGAGAGGGAGGAGGAACGGCCCTGCCGGCTCTGCGGCCCGCCCGACCGGAAGGCGCCTGGTCCTGCTCGGCGAGCCGAGAAGCGCTCTCCTAGGGGAGGCAGGCTCAGTGGCGGGGATGTCGGTGATGTAATGAGGGCATCTAGCAGAGGCTTCCCGCTGGGGGCGGCTTCTCGGGCGGCGGCAGCAATCTGTCTTGCTGCATCCCGGACCCCTTATCCATGCCAGGGGCCGCCGCAGGCAATGGGTCTTGTGAATATGTCATAGGGACATTGACCACGTGCCTCCTCTCCTCCCCACACCCCAACACACCCCTGACCCCAGACAGCGCTTGGCAGAGGGCTTGGGCAGGCCCGTGTCTGCTGCGGCCCCTGTGTGTGCACCTGCAGCCTCCGGGTTCACATTGGCCAGTTGCCCTGTTAAGCCCAGTTTGCCAGGACAAGCCGCAGGTGAGCTGGGCTGCTAGCAGTAGATCCAGCAAGGGGTGGGTTGTGGACACATGCTCGCCCCAGAAAGGTGGGGTGTGTGGGGGGGTCAAGTCCCGGGTCCCCAGGCCTAGATGTGGACTCCTGTGTCCCACCTAAAGGCAGTCGCGAACCCCTCCCTCTTCTGAAGGTCTGGGCCCCCACACTTGCTGTGCGGCCTCAGGAAAACCACTGACCCCTTAGGAAAGCCACGGTCCCCTCAGGACTGCCGGTCAGGTGATGTTTGGGATCCCTTGTTGCACTATTGCAGGACATGGCCCCCGAGGGCCCTTGAGGAAGAGGTGGGAAGGAGGCCGCGGAGGGGCCGAGACGTCTTGGGAAGCACCATTGGTGTGGGCCTGGACGACCCGCTGTCTGAGCACTGGCCATCCCCCTTGGGAGGGGACACATCGTCTGAAAAGGAGACAGCTGGGAAGAGACAGGGTAAAGGGAGACATTGGAGATGGGAGGGCTAGCCTGCCTTGCCAAGTGTTGGGACTTGCCTGGGCTTTTTTCTGGAACCTTCCCTGGCGCTGGCATGAAGAGTTCCATAATCTTGGTTGTGGCTTTGCTCCAGGGCTTTGGGCAGGGCAGAGGTCAGTACCTCGGCCTCCGGGGTTCAGATGGCAGGCGGGGTGACCCAGGGCCCTCCTGCCCGGCCGGCTCCTCCCTCCCGAGTCAGTCGCCCTGCCCCACTGCGCCATTTGCCCCGAGCTCCGGAGCCCAGACCCTCCTTGGCTCTTTTCATTTGCCTTGATTATTAAACCCAAGTGCATCCTAAACTCAGACCACTTCTAGAGTGCCTGCTCTGAGTCTCACTGGGAACAGCCCAACTTCTGGGGTATAGGAGCAGTGCTCTTGGCCCTGAAGCGAGCACCAGGTCTGGAAGGAAGGCCAAGTCTTTGGCTTCATGTCCTGAGCGTCCCAGCAGCCCAGGGCAGCGAGAGCTCGGCTGCGGCATGCAGCCAGTGGAGGGGTCCTAGGCACATGGTAGCTCAATTGCCATCCCAGAAAAAAACAAGCAAACACCCGTGGCCATGGCTGATGCCCTGCCTGCCCTGCGGCTCCATACCTGCTCGTGTGTCTGTGGACCTCCCAGCCCAGCCACCCTCCTTCAAGCCTCACCTCCACCTGGAGTGTGAGCCCGGGCATGCCCAGACACCTGCCTCCGACATCACACCTGGGCTTCCAGGGAAGGCTGTGTTGACAACCAGGAAAAGCTCAGAATTGTCATGCACGCGTGTGTGCCTGGTCTGTTGGGCTGAGCTGCGCACCTGCCACCTCCCTTGACCTCCCAGACCCGTCACTACCAAATGCAAGCCCGTTGCTCAGCTCATGGGCCTGTCCCTGCTGCTCAGTGCCTGCCCCCGCGTCCTGCTTCCTGGCGCAAAGGGAGGCTGTGAGCTGGGAGAAGCCGTCAATTCAGTGGGGATCTTCACCGCTTAAAAAAAGAACCAAGGGGAAAAAAAATACCCCATTCGCCCTGAATCTGAGAAGGGCCCTGTTAGGGAGGCAGGATGGAGATATAATTATTTCTGTGCTCCTGGGTGCCACTATAAATACCTGCTAAGAGAGATACCACTGAGGTCCTTGGTGCCGGGATGTGGAGCTGTCCAGCTCCTTCTGGGCCCTGGCCCATGTCACCTTCCCTGGTGGGGCGTCCCTGGGGTCCACCTCGGTGGCTGCTCTCGAATGCAGCCTGGGAGAACTCTTCCCCCACGTCCAGCAGACGACCAGACCCCTGAGGGACTTCCTTCCATGTTCTAGGGGTGCCTGTGGCTGTAACCTGGGAGTCCCTGCAGCGAAGCAGCTGCGGTTGCCTGGAGGGGATGGTGGGTAGGGCTTGAGTGCCTCACCCAGCTATTTCTGAGTGCCCTGTGGACCGTTCTCGGGCCTCCCCCACCCTGGGGAACAGTGTGCTGCTTGGCAGAGGCCTCTGGGACAAGGGGTGAGCTCACCGTCTCTGGTTGCAGCCGGGCTCGGCTGCGCCAAGCCTAGCCAGGAGCTGCAAACACACTGTGCTTCCCTGCTCTCTGCAGAGCACACCTTCCTGCCCAGCCCTGGGCACTTGGCACTGTCTTGGGCATGAGCAGTGGGCAGTGAGGAGGCGCCGTGGATCACAGTGGGCCAGGCTGGGCTCGGCTGGAGGGGCGGGTGTGCATGGTTCAAGAACCCTAGCAGAGTCCTAGCTCACCAGGGTTATATCTGCACAATGAGCAGCGAGGGGACAGGGTGAGGATACAGGAAAGCCTCGTGCCCAGGTGCCTCCAGTGGAGGGGAGCTGGCAGGTGGGCATAGGGGAGATTTTTTGCTTTCTTTAAAAATCCCGGAGAGTCCCCAGAGCTGGGCAACTTGCCCACCGTGGGCAGCGGGAGGTGGTGTTTCTACTGTGCCCTGGCAGGTCTGCTTCCTTCCCAGAAGGGCAGGGTTGTGGCAGAGGAGCCAGGACAGGGAGAAATGCCCTGAGCCATCCTGTAAGGAGGCAGGCCACCTTAGAGGCGTCCAGCAGGGGGCCTGCTCGCACCAGCTGGGGCTCCTTGCTTGCCAGGACTGACTGCTGGGGAGGGGGCTCCTCAGTGCAGGGGCTGGTTGCACCGGGACTGGCAGAGCGTAAGCCAGGGGACCTAGCTTGGGTGGCCGGCACCTACCTTCCAGCTCAGCAGGGGTCCTCCACTGGCACTGTGCCCTGGGCCCCAAGGGGGCAGAGAGAGACTGCAGGGAAAGTTGCAGTGCAACGGAAGTTTATTTATCTGTTTAATTAAGAGGCGTTTGCCAGCCACATTCGGGTTCATCCGTCTCACTTACAACCTTGTCCCAGCAAAATTAAACATAATAAATACCGGGAGACTGAAAGCCAAGGGCAGGCTACAGATCTCCGGGTGGAACAAAAATTTGCTGGGTGCAGATACAAGCACATCTTTCTTTTGGAAGCTCCTCTCCTCTGGGGCCCCAGGCGCCATGGGAGTGCTCTCCGTGCTGGGGGGATGGGGAAGGACGTGGGAGCTGGGCTACGTGGCTTTTTCCATTCAGCACGGTTGCCGGTCTTATTTATTTTAAATGAGCCCCCGGGGACTTGTGCCTTGGCCTCCACTGTTGGTCACAGGCGTGAGAGCAGAGGAGGGGAGACACTAGCCGACACTGTGACGTTGCACTGTGGGCTCGGCGGGAAGAGGCGGCAGCCGCGGTGCAATTGCAGCTCCTGCGGCAGCTGGGCCGCTTGGAGCCTTGGAGAGGTGGTGCTTTGGTCTTCTGGGCTGGCTGGGGCCGAGCCACCTTTTGGCAGCGCGCTGGGCCCAGAGTGCCATGGGAGCCAGAGGAGGACGGAGGGCGGCGGGGCTGTCCTGTCTGATCGGAAGGCTCACACGGCCCAGGAGCAGGTGCATGTGGAAGGGAGGAGGCTGGCTTACCACCAGCAGCAGCAGCAGCAATTGCTCACACTCACATCACCTCGTCCACGCTCCCCCAACCTTCTCACCAAACGCGCTGGGCGGCGGAAGGTACCAAGGCTGATGTGCCACATGGTGGCCCTGCCAGCATCACAGAAGGCGCAGAGGCGCCGTCCAGGCTGGAGGCGAGCCTCCCACCCTTGGGAGGCCTGCCGGAGCCTCTTGCTTCCCCTATCGGTGTCCTGGCCAGCAGGATCAACTCCACACCAGGTGTCAATGCAGTGGCCAACTGCTTCCCCCTTGTCATCCTGCAGGAGACCAGGAGGACTTGGTCACCATGGCCAAGGGATGTGTCTGACTCTGCATCCCCCCATACCCTAAGCCTGACCTGCCACCCTGGCACACAGCCTCCCCATCCCACACAGGCTGGTGCGAGTCCACTTGCTGCTCTTGTGCCTGGACCTTAGAGTTCCACAAGACACAGGGTAGCCAGCCATGACCAGGTCTCCAGTGAGACACCCTTGGGTGCCCAGGTCCCTAGTGCAGAGGGGATGACAGCCTTTTGCACAGACCAAGGCAGAGCACCTGCAGGTCGCTGGCATCTAGTCCAGCCCCTAGAGGCCGTGGGCTGCAGAGACCCCATCCTGTTCACTGCTCTGTCTACCTGCCCAGGGCAGCCATGCCCCTGGGTGTTCAGATCATCACTCCCATTAGAACCCTGGAGGCCCAGGGCCATGAGGCTGGTGAGGGCTGGGGCCGCCAGTGTCCGGCGCTGCCCCGGGGCTGCGGGTGTGGAGCCTTCGAGCACAAGGGGCCGACTTGTTGCCTTTTGTTCCCTGAGACTCCACTGAGGGTGACCCCGCCATGCCCTGGGAGTCCAGGCTGGTTTGTATTACCTGACTTCAGCAGAGTCACCACAAACCTCAAAGGGGCAATGACCTGGCAGAAAGCTTGGGCCAGCAGCAGGAGCCACTGTCACCTGCCCTCACTCCCAGGAGGAGCCGAGGGCATCCAGCAAATCTGTAACACCCAGGAGCAGGAGCTGGATGGGGCACCAAGCAGTGCGCCGGGGCCCTGCAGGCTTTGGCTGTGCAGAGTGGAGAGCCCCTTCCAGGCAGCTTCCCCTAACTGTGTGTAGCGTGAATTAGCGTCCGCTTCCATTAGAAGGAGCTGAAGAAACGAGAATCATGTCGGGGTCCGTGGGGAAGGGCCGACTGGAGGGAAAGGCAGCAGCACTCCACCTGCCCCCTTCTTGTCTATTCCAGTACAGCCGGCAACAGTTGGCCACGTCACAGCGAGGCCCATGTCCCTACCTCCACGCTGGGGAGGGAGAAACCTGCTAGGGACAAACCCAGTGTGGCCCCAGAAGGGCCAGGCCCTCCCAGGTGAGCCGGCCTAGAGGACGCCAGCAGTGCCCACATGTCCCCAAGGCCATGGGGAGCTGAATACAAAGGGGCAGGTCCACCACGTGCCTCTCCTGGCCCTTTGTGCCCCTGAAGCCAAAGAATCAGCTCATTAAAAGCTCATTAGAAGCCCAGGGCACAGAGTGGCAGCACTGCGCTGGCAAAGCACAGGGCTCTGGGGAGACCAGGGGAGACCAGGGCCCTGCGTCAGGCAGCCGGTGCCAAGCTGCAGACAGGAGCCGTGCAGTGGGAGGCTCCCCCGGCGAGGCTTTGGGTGTGGCAGAGGCCAGGTGCCAGGCTTTGAGGGGAGCCAGAGAGGGCAGAGAGGAGGGGGAGGTTGGCAGGATCACTGGGTGTCACCAGCCCTGCCTGGCAGCCAAGAGCGCACAGGGGACACTGTGTGAATGGCTGCCCCATGTAGGTGCCATGGGAACAGGGCATCACTGACACCTGGCCAGCAGGGGGAGTGGCCTCCCCTGGGCAGCTGTTGACGCAGGTGCGGGCAGCACCCAGCTGGCCTCCATCCTCTGCTCCCTGCTTTGGTCCTGCTGGGCCCCCTCTTCACTGAGTTATTCCAGATGCAGTCCAGCCATATCCGGGGACCCACAGGGCTCTATGGCTTCGGGTATGAGATTCTGAAAGTCAGCGGCCAGGGAGAGCTGGGGGAGGTTGGCAGCCACGGAGGACCCTGTGCCACTCTTCTCCGGCTATGGGCGGCTTCATTAGGATAGGGTGTACGGCGGACACTTCTATTCCTTACTTCCCTGGGGTGCTGTGACTTTTGATTCCTGCTAGATTAATGTATGGCCAACAGACACCATAGTTAAGGCAACTTTAATTCTCTCAGGTCACCAAACCCGGGAGCCACAAAGCTGCAAGGAGCCGGCCCTGCAATAGATCAAACGCCAGGACCTTCAAATCGCTCTATGGCCCAATTTCTCATCGCTGCTGCCGCCTGATAACTTTCCCAGCCTGGAGTCACTCACTCCCTCTTCTGGGGGGGGGGGCACAGGGGGCTGCGTGCCGGTGTCCACAGCTGAAATCCTACTAGCGGCCCACAGCTAGTGCTGGAAGGACACAGCACCTCCACTCTCCTGGAGCAAGTGCTTCAGCACCAGGGACAGCGTCCAGCAGCCCAGGATGCCGGGTGCGTAGGACTGGACTGGATAGGGGGGACCTGTTTGGCAGAATGTGGCCAGTGGCTACTTCTATGGCCTCCTGTCCCCAACACCCCCGTGCCTAAGGCAAGTTAGCTTCCTGCTGCCACTGGAGTCCTGTGCACATCCTCTGGCTGTGTGGAGATGCAGCAGCCACAAGCCCTGACCACTCCCCCTCCACCCCAGGATCCAGCCGCTATCCGTTGGAAGTGTGAGAGGTTGTTGGGGAGGGAGGGATGGTGGTGATGTTTGGGGGGAATGCCTGTGCAGCTACAGTTCCTCCCAAGAGTCTTAGAGACCTGGTAGGCAGTCGCACTCCAGGAGGCTCCGGGGAGCTGCACAATGCCGGCAGATTACACTGGGAAGCCGGTCCGTAAATTACCTCCCAGTGCGGGCAGGGACCTCGCCCTGTTGGGGAGAGCGGGTGCACACAGCCCTGCTCGCTCAGGAGTGGGATCTGCTGTTCAACCCTGGATCGCCTCCCCAGGCCCAGCCCCTGCTGCTGCGTAATTTATTAGAATTATTCTCTAACCCTGGCCCTACTCTGCCTCCATCTGCTTAAAAATAGCACCCACAGATTTTCAAATTCTTGCGATGCTTTCCAAGACAAGGAAAGCAGCAGTTAAAAATTAACGGCAGATCTATACGAATCCTATATGGCAATTAGAGAATTTTAATGAAGTGGCTGCTGCTGCTCGGCCAAGTGAAGGTGGGTAGCTGGGAATCCACACTGGGAGATCAGGCGTCTTTATTGGGACTGTGGTTTGGGGAAGCAGTGGCATGGTCTCTGGAAGTTAACGGAGCATCAAGCTGCCTCGGTTTGGCCCCAAAGGTGGCACACAGCAACGGGGGCAGGAACCGAGGCCAGGGAGGGTATCCTGGACTGTGAGGGGCAACCCTGCTGCTCCCCACTCCTGGCTGGCCTGCAGAGGGCAAGGAGGATAGAAGAAAGATCACCAAAGCAGGTGGCGAGGGTTCTTGGGGTGCACACAGTGCAGAGATTTGGGGTACACAGGGGTGGCACTGATGATACCCCTGCTTCTAGAGGGGACAGTCTGGTGAGAAGCAGAGAGACCATGTTTTCAGAAAGGCACGGACATTGTGCCATCCTCACCCCTGCACCTGCCACTGTGGTCAGAACAGCCCTGGGGTCCGTGCCCCTCTGGGCATCTCTTGGGGAGCCCAGCAACCTTGACGGGGGTGGGCACACTTGGAGGAAGGAAACCGGTCTCGGGGAAGGTTGTTCAGCCAGGATGTGTGGATGCTGCTTTGGCCGTTGGAGCTTGACCTGGCTCTGGCATGGCCCAAGGCGGGAGCCTCCGACCCACGGCTGTCGGTCTGGGACAAACGTCTGTGTGTGTGAGTGAGTGAAGGCTGTGCCACATGCTGGAAACTCGCTACAAGGAAAAGAATCAAAGAGAATTTGTACAATTGGTCACACTTGAAAATGATAATGCTTTAGATATATGGGTTGTATAATTTATATCATTAAAATTAGTTTCATCGATTTCTGGAGGTTTTTAAGATTTTTTAAGGCGGCTACTGGGAAGTTAAATCTTGGCATAGTTTGTACTTCTGGGCAGCACTGGTCTGTGGCGTGGGTGTGGATGTGGGGGCTCCCACTCGACTGTCTCCCTGCTGACCCCTGGGCATTCTGCACACCTCCCTGCTAGGAGCCTCTTCAAATGGGTGCCAGTGAGAGGGGCCTGGGTGAGAAGTCCCTGTCCAGCGCCCTCTGGGGAGTCGTTGTCGAAGCCTCATCCCATCCCACTGCTTTTGCTCCCACACACGCCCCCAGCAAACCCGACTGCAGCTGGATGTTGGCCCCTGGTCAGTGTTTAGTACAAGGGGGAAAGAGACCCCCCCAGGTCAGTAATACACACACACCCCAGGTAGGCGTGACCTCACACAACGGTCTTTGGCCTTGGGGGAGGGGAGGCATTAAGAGCTCCCCATCCGGGCCTGGTGGCGTGGCCTGGCGGCTAAAGTCCTCACCTTGAACGCCACGGGATCCCATATGGGCGCTGGTTCTAATCCCGGCAGCTCCACTTCCCATCCAGCTCCCTGCTTGTGGCCTGGGAAAGCAGTCGAGGCGGCCCAATGCACTGGGACCCTGCACCCGCGTGGGAGACCCGGAAGAGGTTCCTGGTTCCTGGCTTCGGCGCGCACCAGCCGTTGCAGCTCACTTGGGGAGTGAATCATTGGACAGAAGATCGTCCTCTCTGTCTCTCCTCCTCTCTGTATATCTGACTTTGTGATAAAATAAATAAATGTTTTAAAAAAAGAGAGCTCCCCATCCAAGGGGCCAGCGCTGGAGGGCAGAGGCTAAGCCACAGCCTGTGGCACTAATGTACTGTGCCAGTGCCACTTAGTATCCTGGCTGCTGTGCTTCCAAACCAGCTTCCTGCTGACGCTCCTGGGAGAACAGTGGAGACCTCTGCCACCCACATGGGAGACTTGGAGTGAGTCCCTGGGCTGCTAGGAACATCTGGGGAGTGACCAGTCTCTGTCACTCTTTCAAAATTAACACATATTTTGTAAAGATGTCCACATCCAGATTCCGTGGTTGTACTATCCCTGGTTCTGGCTGCTAAGTCCAGCTTCCTGTGATCAGTGGGGATAGCTCAAGGGACCGGGGTTCCTGCCACCTGCACGGGAGACCTGGAGTGGGCTCCAGGCCCAGCCCCAGCCCCTGCAGGTACCGGGGCATGAACCGGCAGGTCGGAGCACTTTGTCTTTCTGCCCATTTCACAGGGAAATCAAAAGAAACCGAAAATAAAACTCGGATTCTATTGGCTCCATCCTCTGCACAGCTGTGCAGGTGCAGAGAGGGCGGGCCTGGCGGGCCAGCTGAGGGCTGCCCCTCCCCAGCCAGGACACAGCAGGAGACCCTGCTGGACTCCCATGCCTGCCTCCTGACCCACACTAGGACAAAGTGACCTGGCCGTCCTCTCCCAGGACTGTGTCCTGCTCCTGGGCTGGGGCCTCGGAGGTCCAGCAGGTGTCACAGCCATGATGTCGGGACAGACTGGGCCTTGGCCGCCAGAGCAGCCTCACCCTCTTCTGCTGTTCGGCCCCCTTGGAGGGCAGAAAGAGGGCATGTCATTCTTCCTGTTTCCCTGAGTAGAGGAGGGTCCTGGGAAGGGGTGGGGGGAGGCAGGATTCAGGCCTTGGGGTCTTTCTCGGCTCTTCTCCACATCCCCCACCAACAGGAAGTGATGCCCTGCAGCTGGGGAGCCAGGCCTGCTGTGGTCCAGCTGTCCAGGGGACTCAGTCCGTGGCATCTTTGAGCACAGGTCAAGGCCCCACCACAGCCCAGGCACTGGCATGCTGCAGGTGCTCCATGATGGAGGCAATTAGGTGCAGAAATATCTACCTGAGCCTGCAGGGCCAGGCTCTGTCCTCGGGCTCATCCTGCTCCTCTCACAGGCCCTGGCACAGGAAGTGCCGTTAACTCTCAATTATGCATGTCAATGGACTGGAACCCTCAGCTCGAGTCCACAGAGTCTCGCTGGAGCCTGGAATGGCACTGCTTGTTTCCACTTCAGCTTTACCCTCCTAATGACTCTTTGTTCTGGCTCACCCTCCAACGTGGCTGTGTGCTCTGGGCTCACACTGGGGGCCGCGACGTTGCGTGCTGGGACCTCCCAGTGAGTGGAGAGCTAGCCAGAAACCACCCCGTGGCACTGCCCTCCCCTCTGCAGTGGGCACCAGGGCCTTCCTGATGGCTTCAACACTCCAGCCAAGGCGGGGCAGTAAGAAGCGCTGGGGGCCCAGGGAGGCGGAGCCCAAACAGGGTGCAGCCTGTCTAGTCCCCGTGTGGCTCCCCTCTGCCCCTTCCTGCTCGGGAACTTTTCCCCTGGAGCTGGGGCGCATCTGCACTTTATCTTAGCCCAAAGGCTGAGAAACCATGGTGTGTGTCATCAGATCGGGTCTCCGCTTCAGGACCCACTCTGTTGTAGAGTGGGGAGGGGAGAGGGGGCAGATGACTGGGGTCTCTGGGCTTCCCCGCTGTCCTGTTCACACGGGGTCTCCAGGTGCGTGGGCCCTCCTGGCTGCCCTGTTCACACGGGGTCTCCAGGTGCGTGGAACCCTCCTACTCCTCTAGGGCTTACAGATATTTCTGACTTTCTAATTTACACCTGTTCTGTGAAGGGAGGGTGTGGGCAGTCTGCAACAGACACTCCATCTTCCTTGAGGCTGAGCCGGACGGGAAAGCAAACTCCCTGAAGAGCCACTGACTTCCAACAGCCCTTGGCCTTTGCCTGCCCCTCTCTGCTCCACACAGGGTGACGCTGGAGGCCCAAGCGCAGGCGAGGACAGGCGCCCCAGCTGTCACAGGCCTCACATTGCACGCCACCGTGTGTGTCCTGTCTGTTGCCTGCAGCCCTTGTTGGCTGGCTCCACCCAGGGGGCTGAGGTCCAGGGAAGTGAGGGGCCTCCCAGGACCCCCAATGTGCATTGGAAGGCTGCCTGGTGCCCACAAGCTACACCTCCCAGTGGTTAACACCTGAAGACGGAGCCTGGGAGGGCGCTGGGAGAGCAGAAGTGTGTGAGGCAGTGAGGAGCGGATGGGTGGAGAGCTGAGGGACGGTGCCACATGGACAGGACACTGTACGGCCACCGCATGGGTGGCAGAGGGACGCTTGTGGATCTGCCCTCTCACAGGAGAGGCTGGGGGCATGGGACCGCGTGTGCTAAGATGGCGGAGCTAGCCACACCCCACAGGCAGGCAGCACACATGTGCCGCCACCACCTTCCCCACCTCCGACCCGCTCCTCCCTCGATCTCAAGCTGCCCGTCCTTTCCCCAGGAGGTGGGGAGCCATGCTCCTGGTGCCCTGTCCCCCCTGCGGGCAGTGGATCTCTGCAGCAGACAGGACGGGTCCCCGTAGATTGAGCTCGCGTAGCCTGCAGGGTCCAGCCCAGGGTGGGGAGCAGGTGATCGGCTGGGCCCAAGAGCAGGAGGCGATCAGACGTGCTCTGCGTGTGGCTCCATAGCTTCTAGGAGACGGATATAACAATAGACTCCTGCCCCAGCCACACCTCCAGGGCCAGGTCAGCGCCTGTGGCTCATGGCCAACACCCCACCCAGCCACACCTCCAGGGCCAGGTCAGCGCCCATGGCTCATGGCCAACACCCCTGCCCCAGCCACACCTCCAGGGCCAAGTCAGCGCCCATGGCTCATGGCCAACACCCCACCCAGCCACACCTCCAGGGCCAGGTCAGCGCCTGTGGCTCATGGCCAACACCCCACCCAGCCATACCTCCAGGGCCAAGTCAGCGCCCATGCTCATGGCCAACACCCCGCCCAGCCACACCTCCAGGGCCAGGTCAGCGCCCATGGCTCATGGCCAACACCCCGCCCAGCCACACCTCCAGGGCCAGGTCAGCGCCTGTGGCTCATGGCCAACACCCCACCCAGCCATACCTCCAGGGCCAGGTCAGCGCCCGTGCTCATGGCTAACACCCCTGCCCTTTGTTGTGGGATGTTCTGGCAGGGCAGACCCACTCCGCAGCACCCCCAGCTGCTCAAGACAGCTGGTAGGATTTGTGGCCAGAGCAGCACGTACAAGTCACGGACGAGGTAGATTCATGGATCGGGAGTGGAGAGGGATGGGAGAAGCCCCTGGAGAAGGTGGGCCGCCAACAGCCCTCTGCCATGGCCAAGCCCAGCGAGCCAGAGCACTGGAGCACCACACTCCTGGGGAGGCGGAGAGCTGGGGGCCGCCCAGCAGGCAGGGCGAGCGTCAGCTGTGTCGCTCACTCCCACCACGACAGCGGCAAAGGCAGGGAAGAGAACACCAGCCGGCAGACAGAGCCTGCGGCCGAGATGCCTCGGTGCAGAGATGGAGGGGCCGCCTGGGCCTTCTGGGGTGAGAGGCCAAACCAAAAGAAGCCTGTGTGGGTGCCTGTTTGTCAGCCCACCCTGCAGCTCCGGGCCCTCCCTGGCGAGCAGGAGGCTAGGCCAGCAAGCCCCACTCCCCCAGAAAGTGCCCTTGCCCCCGGAGGTGGCGTCCCCAGCCCCTGCCGTCCCCTGCTGTAGCCCACAGCTGTTCTGGGGTGAGCCGACAGCACCTGGCATGGCTCTGCCTTCCCCAGACTACCCCAGTGCGGAGACAGACCTGGGGGCGCTCGCACCTCCTGGCACAGCCCCGCCCGGCAAGTGATGGGACTCTGCACATGTCGGCTCTTATTCCTGCTGTGCTGCCCCAAACACACCTCCTGTGTGCTAGGCCTGCTTCTGGGGGGCAAAACCTACCCCGAGAATGAAATCCCGAGGTGCCCCAGACCATGGAAAAAGAGGTGACTTCCTCCCCTCCCCATCTCTCTAGAGGGCCCCTGTTCTCATGGGGCGACCAGTACTTGTGCCCAATATGCTACTGAGCGTTGATTTTTCTTTAGAAGTCAAGAAAGAGTATGACGATGGCCAACCGAGACCTGATGAGTGAACAAAACACTCCCCACCCCTGCAGCAGGTGCAGTGGACAGCCCCTGGGTCCAGTGCCCACGCTCACTATGGTTGACACCAGAGGCCACTGCTCGGTGACCTGAGACCAGAGACACGGAGTTGGGACAGACACGCAGGGTCCCAAGCCTCCCCCATTCCTTGGACTGTCCCCCCTCCCCATGGAATCAACCTCCTTTGCCATCTCCATGGAGAGCTTCTCACACCATGCTCTGGGACCAGGCTGGGAGCTGGGGTCCTGGGCCATGAGGTGCGAGGTCAGCTCCCGGGCCAGGGCACTTAGGGCTCTCTTGGCACCACATGCTGGGTCAGGATGCTTTCATGAGACCCCTCTCCCTTCTAGCCCTTGAAGGGCATTCCCCCTTCAAGCGGGATGTCACCCAGGCTCAAAGCTGCCCCGTGGAGAGGTACCTTCTCAAACACCCCGGGCTAGCAGTGAGCAGGGTGGAAGGTGGGCCCCTTGGGCCCCTCCTGCTGGTCCAGAGAACTTCTCCTAGTTCTTGCACAGAGTTCCTGCCCCCCCAGAGGGAACTGCAGCCGAGAAGACCCAGCAGAGCTGGGATGCAGCATGGCGCCGGCTCTGAGTCAGCTCTGTCCAGCCAGGCCGTCCCATCGCCATGCTGAGGGTAGCTCCTGGGCAGGGACAGTGCTTGGGCCAGAGCCACCAGCCGGGAGGGAGCATCTTGGGTTCTGAGGACATGGGAACACAGAGTGACAGCTTTTCCTCCTTCAGGAGCCCCTGGCCCCAGAGTCCATCCCACCAGGCACCTGCCTCTCCCCCACCCCCAGCATGTACAGACTCCCATGGCCACTTAGGGTGAGCTGCTCTCCTGGCAAGTCTGCGACCCCCTCGGATGCAGGGAGGGGCTTTGACTCTGGGATGTCTCCAGAGGCCAAACATGACCCCTGGCACAAAGGTGCTTTGGGGCCAAACTGAATGCCATCCCCAGTCACCCCAGAGATCTGCTTGGGATGACAGGTGTGGTCCCTCTGGAGCCCCTCCTCCTGCAGGTGGCCCAGGCAGGCCTTTCTCCAGCATCTGCCCGTAACATCTGCCCCGTGACAGCGAATGTGGGGTGGCAGAGGACAAGGTGGCAGCGTCCACACTCGCCCTAAAGGACATTTCTGCCTGGGCAGCAGGGAGCCTGAGCCAGCCCTGGACAGAAGCAGAGTGAGTGAAGGGGCCCTTGCTGAGCTGTTCCTGGGGGCAGGGATGGCGGGAGGCACTCCTCACTCCTTTGTTGAGTTTTCTTGCTTTCTCCAAACGCAAAGCCCATACGTGACTACAGCTTTCACCCGTCTGTGACTGGGTGTCCTACTTTCCCATTTCATGACACTCCTTAGGCGCCGTCCCCTGCACCGTCTTCCTACCCACAGGTCTCGAGGCTGCCCAATACCCCTGTTGAGTGGCCGCGGCATTAATTCACTTAACTGGTGCCTGGCTGCTCCACACGTGGGTGACGGCTGGCGTGGCTGCTCCTGCTGCTATAAATATCTTGGCACTTGCAAGCTTCCTCTACTTTTGATTTATTTCTTGAGGCCATGTTGCCGGGAGTGGATTATGGAGTTCAAGGCTCGCGAGGTGTGTTTATTCTGCCCTGATGCCCCTCAAGAAGATGGGGCTGGGGTGCAGGAGCACCTCACACAGGGTACGGGGGATGGAGAATGCTGTGGGACGCTAGGCCTGGGAGCCCACCAGCCTTCTCCAGTGCCCAGCAGGGCTCGCAGCCTGGAGGGAGCTGAACTTCTCCAGGGACACCCTGACTCACGCTGGCTCCAGCGAGTTTCAAACTGTGGGCTGCAGTCCACCACTCCAAGCCTCTCTGTGGCCGTGAGCTTACTGCAGGCAGAAACAAAGGGGCTGCTGAAGAAGTTTGGATAAACGCAGACACAGTCATGGGGGTACCCTCTCTGCCCGGGGTGGTCTGTGACCGCTGTGGGGCAGAATGGGGGGCGTCCAGACCACGGAGAGGCTGGGTCTGGGTTAGGTGAGGCTTTTTATCTTCCCCAGATGCTTTCCTGTGTGTGTGCTGGGTAAGGGGGTGGCCTAGAAGAAGGGGAGGCTGGACGCCTGGGGGCCCCAATATCACGCGCCTAGGAAACACACTGGATCCTCATTAGAAAGCTTTTTAAATGCAGAGACAGGATATTAGCGTTTAAACGGCTTTTATTACTCCAGGGCAAACTTTAAAAAACATAATATTTATAGAAAACCTCATTCAGCCCTGTTTGCTCTTTATTCCTCCTGTAATTACTGCCGTCTGAAGCCGTTTGCTCTGGCACCTCTGCCCCCTGCCAGGCAGCTATGGCCACCTGCTGGGAGCCGCCCCATGCTCACCTCTCCTGGTTCCTCAGCCTGTCCTGCTGCCCCCATTTCTGGCCCCGGCAGGGGTGGGGGTGGAGGGAGGGGTCCCTGGAGCTGCCAGGCTGCAGCCTCTACCAGCCACGGAGTCACCCTAGGCTCCTGCGCATGGGACCCTTGCAAGCATAGGCCTGCTTGCAGGAGGCACTAGGCCAAGGCCTGCTTGCAGGAGGCACTGGGCCAAGGACACGTGGCCCGCAATGTTTTCCATTCCCCAGTCCTGGGTCTGTGAGTACGGGCCGTGAGTGTGGCTCCCATGGTGGCGTGGGGCAGGCCTAAGGAAGCTGCCAGCAGGGTGCTGTGGGAGCTAGTACCAGGCTGCCCACCAGACCTGGCCAAGGTGGGGGCAAGTGGGCAGAGAGGTGGCAGGCGTGCACCCAGGGGACCGTACGGGGGCAGCTGGGTCCCACCCTGGTTTGGTGGCTGGGCTGCCCTGACACAGGGCACAGCCTTCTCTCAGCCTCAGTACCAGGCCCTGAGCAAAGCAGCAGGGTCTCTTGGCACCTGGTCACCCTGTCCCACCTGTGGTGCTGGACCCTCCCTGGAACTGCCCCAGCTGCACACCAAGGAGCCAGCTGGGGGTGGAGGCAGGCCTGAGGGACGTGAGGCCCTTACACTGCGCAGCCCATTCCCTGGCCCTGTCCTGGGGGGCCCTGGCCTGTCCTCCCAGCGGGAGTCCTGGGCAACTGGTGCCAAGTCAGGGATGTCTCCAGCAGGCAGAGCCACATCTGGCCTCTCTCACTTTTGTAGCCAGGTGTGGGCCCACTGCCTCACCTGCGCCCAGACTCTGCTGTGCCCTTTGACCTCCAGCACCCCCTCCCAAGGACAGGCATTGTCGGCCACGATTTGGCCAGCTTTGAGCCCAAGAGCAAGCAGCTACTCCTGAGAAGTTACAGCCATCGGATGGGAAGACACATGGCTAGCAGGCAGCGGGGGGCGGGGGGCACCCTCTGGGACGGCAGCTATAGGGATGTCCCTTGGACAGACCCTGTCCTGCCTCCAGCATCAGGCTCATTCACTCCACTGCTCAAGTGCCTGGAGCCCCAGGACAGATGCAGTGCTGGTAGGACTGTGCCTCTCTCTGGGGGATGCACCTCCGGGCCTGCTCCCGGCTCATCTGTCAAGGGATCCTGGCTGGCACTGCCTGGCCTGCTCTCTCCTGCTGCCGAGCGCTCTGCACCTCAGCAGAAGGGAGGAGGTATGCCTGTGACCCACAGCCTGGGCCAGTTGGGTGCAGCCAGGGGTACACAGCAGGACTGGGCTGCCCAACATCTGGCCCTGCTCAGGAGGGGCACTGCTGCCAAGTGGGAGCCGGTCCTTCTACTTGCTGCTGGGGCCTCACTGGCAAGCAGCTCTCCTGGCCCTCATGGCCTCTGCTCCTCCCGCCAGGAAGTGATAGCAGGTGCCAGGCCTCTAGCCCCTAGCCCTGCAGGTTTGGGCTGCAGTCCCCAAGCTGGGAGAAGACAGAGGCCTCCACTCCCTAAGCTTACTATGTCTGGCCTTGAGCAAGTGGGATGCAGGCAGGTTCCAGACCAACCCGTCCTTGTGAGGGACCACTCCACTGGGTCGTCTCACCTGCCATTGGTGGGGGGCACACTGGACAACAGGAGCCTACTCAAGTGTCCTGGTTTCCTGCCATGGGTCCACCCATGGTTCCCTGGTTGTGCCAACCCAAGGGAGGTGCCAGGATGCAGGCGGCAGCAGCAGCTTTTGTGCCTCTGGGGTGGAAAGTTCACAGGTACAGATGGGGAGGGGCTCATTGGGACCTCAAATGGCTGCATAGCAACCGTGCAGAGCCCCACATGCCTCCTGTAACCAGGGACCCACAGACCACTATCTGAGAGGGATAAAGCACGCATGTGCCGTGTGTACCTGGGAGCCCGGCCCTGCTCTGACGTCTCTAGCCCCATGACCTCCAAGAGCCGGTACTCTGTTGAGCCTTGACTTTTTCCTCCCTGGAATGAGATGGCAAGATCCAGCCTGCCTTTAGGACTGACAGGTCAGAGAGAAACAACCCTGACCTTGGCCCTCACACATGGACGAGTGAGGAGTGGCTGGTGCATGGAGCCTCCCAGGGAAGGGCCCGCTGCCCAGGCTCTGGGCACAGGGAGCTGGCACAAGCCCTGCCCCACTGTGGGAGCCATGGGCCTGGTGGCCGGGGCTGGCACCTGGCCAGGCTCCCTGTGGCTGCACGCAGGAGCCCCTGGAGCTGGGCTTGTGGCTCGCGGGGGCTAAGCTTCCAGCACGGACCTCCTTAGCCTCCTCCTGCCCGGCTTCGTCCATGTTGCCTTGCCATTGCCCAAGGACCTGCCCATCTCTGCCCCCACAAGGAGGTCCAGAGGTGTCAGGGGCAGTCAGCCTGGTGCTGCGCTCAGCAGAGGCCTGGGAGAGCTGGAGGGGCGGGGAGAAATGCACATGACTTCCTCTGTGGGCTGGCTTGTGCCAGGCACCCACTGGGCTCAGTCTGGAGGGCTCAGGGCTGTTGTCAACCTCACATCCTGTGCCTGGAACGGGGGGTATAGGTGAGTGTGGCTGTAAGTAAGGGTATGCGGGTTTAACTGAGTGTGGCTGGCTGTGAATGTGTGTAGGTATGTCAGGATGTACCTGCAGGTGTGATTGCATGTGTCGTGGGAGCAGCTGTGACTGGCTGTGATGGAGGCAGAGGTTGTGGCTGTGGGTGGGTCTGTCTTTAGGGGTTTCTAGTTTTCCCCTTTCCTGTCTGCACTGGACACCTGCCCACATAATCGGCTGCTCCCAGGAGGATGGCTGTGTGGGCAGTGCCTGCACCTGACTGCCCTCCTGTGGCCTACATGTATGCTCACGCACTGGACCCTCCGTGCACACAGAGCTGCGCACCCTCTCTGGTACTGCACGTCCCTGTGTGGTGCACACATGGGGGTGACCCCCAGGGCAGCCATTGCCACGGCACACACACCCTGGGGTCATTAACAGGCCAGTGGCGGTGGGGGCGGGAACACTGCAGGCCGTTCCCCTGAGCCCAGCACCTGCCCTGGTCCAGCACTTGGCCCTACAGGCCGGCGATGGCACACACTGCAAAGCTGCGGTGGCCACCATTCAGAGTGCCCATGGTGCGCTGGTCATGAGGAAGTCCTGATGAGGGAGAGGGGGGGAGGGCTTGTGGAGGCTCCGCCCAGCGAGGGGCTCTGGGCAGTGACTCTCTGGCCTGTAGTGACCTCCTGGACCATGTACTTTCCAGCTGGCAGGACTTGTGCCCTCCCGTGTGCCAATAAAGCAGACAGTGCCTCAATAATTCAGCAGCAGCAAGGGCAAGTCCACCTTGGCGAGGAAGGAGCTGCGTGGGGGCATGGCGCGAGGGGGCAGCAGGAAGGGGTGTGTGTGTCCATTACACGAAGGGGGACAGGCTTGGGGGCCACCTCATCCTCCCCGCTCGTGGGTCCTGCATCCTGATCGACCCTGGGCACTCTTCCCTCCCCAGTGGTGTTATGTGGTGGCTGCCCTGGCCCAGGGCAGGCCCCCAGGCCCCCCGGCCCTTCCTCCCCGCGTCCAGGACATAGGAGAATCCCCCTCAGCGCTGGCCCTGTCCCCTACTTCCAGTCGCTGACCAGAGGCCATCAAGACCCCTCTCCCCAGCATTTGCTTCCTCCTCCTGTCATTGGGGACTTCCTGGAAGCTGGCGGGGCTACCACTCACTGCCGGAGTACAGCTAAGTGGTGAAAAGCAAAGTAGACACTGGCCAGCCCAAGGGATGCAGTGTGCACTCGGGTGAGGGTTTATGGGACCCAGGGGCAGGGAGGCTGTGCAGGGGCTCCCCAGCTGGTGACGTCAGATCTGGGAGGCCCTAACTTAGAACTGTCACATGGGGTACAGGATGGGGTAGGGCGGGGGGCTCTGCTCTGTGACCCTCCTGCTCCAAGGCCGCTGCCCTGTGAGCCCTCACGGCCTCCGTGGAAAGCCCACAGGTTCAGGAGGAAGCTCCCTGCCCCTGTGCCAGGCAGAGGGAGGCGGCCAGCCCCTGCTGCTGAGCCGCCCCCATGGGGTTCTGCCTCCCATGCGGTCCCATGGGGGCTGCACACACTTCACCCTCTCTCCTTTGGCCCTGCGTGCACACTCCTGTGTTCTCTGACCTGCCTCCCGCTCCCGATGCTAAGTCGCTGCGCCCTGGCGGAACACGCCCGGACAAGCCTCCTCTCGAGCTGTAATTAATCCTCAGGGGAAGGGGGGGAACACAGACCCTTGTGATCTTGTCACCACGCGGGGGCTCAGGCAGCTCTGCTTCCTTCCCAAGTGCTGGGTGTCCGTTCCCTCCCCGGCAGCACAAAAGCCGCAGGCTCCCGGGGGCGGCCAGGGACCTCCGCGGCTCCTTGATGTGGAATAACAGAGCTGGCAAGCTGGTTTTCCAGTTTGCGTGTCTGAGGTGCGGGAGGGAGGCCTGGCCGAGCCGTGGGTTAACCCCTTGCAGGTTGCATGTTCCCCCATCTTTCTCACCATGACAGCCCATCAGAGGCACTTGTCCCAGACCCTGGGTGCCCACCCAGTGGACGGAGCATGTCCTCCGGCTCCATGAGAGTCGGGGGGCCCACATGGGCCTGGGAGGGCTTAGCGCTCCGTGTCACAGGACAAGGTGGGGCTTGGCCAGGGCTCAGGGATCCCAGCCCGAGACATCCACGCACCAGGGTCACCAGGACCTGTTATCACCAGCGACGGCTGAAGCTGAGGTGCCAGACCCCCACCCCCAGGGCTCTGCACTGAGGCGAGCAGGGGCGCGGGCCCAGGAGACGGACGTGTCTGGCTGCCTGCTCCACCATGTGCTGGGGGCCTGCAAATGTGTCTCACCTCGGCCTGTTTTGCCCCTGCTTGGGTTTCCCCACTCCCCAACCCTGGGAGTGGGTGGGACCGTCTTCCACATGGCACATGAACTTTAAGATATCATAGAAACTCAGCGATGAACACCCTGGACACACACTGGGGGACCTGGTCACTGCACAGTTACCTGCTTGCTGGGGCGGGGGGTCCCGGGGCAGGGGAACAGGGGACAGGAGAAATACTTGAGGAAGTAAAGAATGAAAAGTTTCTAATCCTGATGGCAACAGCAAGAAACTCCACAGACTAAAGCCCCCTAACTTAAAATAACACCTGAATAATTCACACAGTGCCAGAGCCAGTAATAAGGAGAGACGCTTAAAAGCATATTTTAAAAAAGAGAGAGACAGAGATTCACCAAGTGCCGGGAACAGAGGCGAAGGCGGTGTGGACCCGAGGCAGCATCCTCGCAGCTGAGGGAGGAGCCCCGACTCCCCCAGCGAGGCCGCCCCCAGAGGCCTGGGTAGGAGGAGGACTCCCGCAGGTCCAGGAACGCCAAGCGCCATGGGCCGGTCAGGTGTAGGCTTACCAGACAGAAAGTGTGAGTCCTGCGGGCCAAAGGTCAAACGGATGGCAGGTCCAGCCCCGTCCCCAGAGGAGGGCCGAGTTCCTGAGGGCTCTAAACGGGCCAGCCAGGGACTCCCGGTTAATCTGCTTACAGAGGGACTCTCTTCAAACACTTTATAAACAATTGTATTTGAAAGGGAGACTGAGAGGGAGGTTGGAAGGAGGAAGGGAGGAGAGAGAGAGAGGTTGTAATTTTAAAGACGTTTTTACTGGAAAGGCAGAGAGAGATTGTCCATCACCACTTCACTCTGAAATGGCTGCCACGGCCAGAGCGAGGCTGATCTAAAACCAAGAGCTTCTTCCGGGTCTCCCGCATGGGTGCAGAAGCCCAAGGATTTGGGCCAACCTTTGCTGCTTTCCCAGGCCATGAAAAGCTAGCCAGATCTGAAGTGGGGCAGCTGGGACTTGAACCGGCACCCTTATGGGAAGCCAGAGCTACAGGTAGAGGCTTAGCTTGCTGTGCTACTGCGTCAGCCCCAAGAGACCCCTGGCTTACTTCTCAAATACCCACAATAGTGGGGAGTGGGGCTGAGTTAATCCAAGGCCAGGAGCCAGACTCCTCCTCTGGTCTCCCCCTGGGAGGCAGGGACTCTGTGGCTTGAACCCATTACTGTCGTCTCCCAGAGTGAGCAGAGCGGAAAGCTGGGCCAAGCGCAGCACGGAAGATCTTTCTCTCTGTTTCTCCTTCTCTCTGTGTAACTTGACCTTTTAAATAAAAAAATAAAAGCAGATCCTAAACATCCCTGCAGCTGCGGCAGTTTCTGCGCTCTGCCCTGGTCGTCAGAGCGGCCCCAGTGCAGGCAGGGAGAGCGCGGCCTTTTGAATAAGCCGTTGTGAAGGGGCCGCTGTGTGGCCAGGCAGGTGACAGTGCTGCTGACACCAGCTGCCCGCCTGGGAGCGTCCGTGCCAGCCCCTGCCACCGTGCTCCTCCAGGCTGTCCCGAGGCTGTCCTGCGTGGCGTGCCCACGCAGGCACTAACACCGGTTGCAGTCCTTTGGGGAGGAGCCCCTTGTTTCTCTAGCTCTGTCCCATAAATAAGTAAGCTTTAAACAACAAAACGAAAAGTCTAGACCCACTGGATAAATGTTTTCTGAAAGCACATGTCCAGTAAAAGCACATAAAAAACATTCCACACTCAACCCTAACATCCACGCCCCAAATCAGCAATGGCGAGCCGACGACACGACACCCAAGAAGCAGAGACGCCGGCTAGCCGCGTGAGCAGCCCGGCCTCACGGGCCAGAGGGAACGGCGGCCAGACACCAGGGTCAGCCATGCCTGGGCACCTGGCGGAGCGGCTGCAGCGAGGAGGGTGCTCACCCTTCGCACCCATGAGCGTTGTGAAAGCAAGCAGCCCAAGCTCTCTGGAAGACAAGGCACTTGCTGGAGCAGTCAGACACACAGAGCGGACCCAGCCGTGTCCCCAATACACGGGTACCCCAAGACTCAAACGCCAGCCTTCTCCACCAATTCATGACAGCTCCAAACTGGACCCTCCCAATTGTCATTCAAGGAGCGAGTGAGTGGATGGACACACCGAGTACCCCATGAGCTCTGTGCACACTGCACGCCCACACTCGCAACCACCAGGAACCAGCTCTGGCCATACTGCACAGTGAACCTCCAAGTACCTGTGCCATGGGAAAGAGAGAAAGATGCGGAAGACTCTAGAAGACACTTGGGATGAGGCTAGCGCAATTTTAGCCTCTGCTACAGGGAGAGGAACAGGTGACCGAGCTGACCGAGCTGACCGAGCTGCACCCCCGCCGTGGTTATTGTATGTCATGCTCACTAGTGCTTGTGCACAAGTGTGTACAAACCCATGTTCACAGAGCCCAGCATGTCACCGCATCCTTAGGGCACAAATGGCCTTCATCCTGCACACTCACCTGCATGGCTCCTTTGGATAAAACCGACTCAGGGTCCCTCAGGAAGTGGGGTTGGGGCCGAGGGCACCTGGGGGCAGTGGGTCCCCAGCTGTAGTTGGTCTGTACCTGAGGGTGACAACGGGTGTTGCCACGTGCGGGGGACAGCCTCCCACCTAGGTCATGCTCCCAGCCAACTGCTCAAAGTCCATTTCCGGCCACACTCATGTGACCTGCGACATCCACACATCCCTAGCTCCGGCACCCACAGGGATGCATGGCAGGTACCATGACTCCCCCAGGGCCCCCCTTGGGGTGGGAGCTGTCACCCCATGCGCACACCCTCACTCCCCACCATGACATGTCCATAGGGCCTGGCAGAGGCCAGCACTGGCTGTGGGCACCCAGCCCGCTGCACCGCCCGCCCTCTCCCGTCCCACTATGGCAGCACTGCCCTGGGCTAGACACGTCTTCCCACCCACAAGCTGGCCAGGGTAGCCCAATGGGGGACCGAGGGTGACAGATGTGGGGGTGTTGCTTTCTGATTTTGTTTACACTAAGCTGACCAGACCCCCTCTGCGCCAAGGAGATGGATGGTGGTGGCTGTTTGCCATGAATCCTGGGACCCATGACCTCCAGACTGTGGGGGCCACACTGGGAATGGAGCTGACGGCCACAGCCCCAGCCTGGGAGCCCAGGCTCTGCAGGGAGCTGCAGTGTCCCATGGCCATTGAGCCCCCAAACCTTCTTCCCTGGGTTGGGGGTGGGGCCCAGTGCTGCTTCTTGGTCAGGTGGGGAGGGACCAAGAAGGAATCTCTGCTGCCTCCTGGCCACCCGGTCACCCTGAAAGCAAGCTCCCCTTAACCCCTTGATCCAGGCACAGCCCCTCATCAGCACCCCCTCTTTTTTCTTCTTCCAGTAAATGGGCAACCCCAGAAAGTGCCGCTTTACTCAATACATGTCAAAAACCATTCAGGAAAAAAAGAAAGTCTTTATACCTTTCGTTCAGCCAATTTCCCCCGTGGCGCTCTGGGCTCGCTAAGGAAAGAGAAAGAGAGTGGACAGTCAGGATCGGCGTGGCCAGTCATTGGCCATGTGGGGAGGTCACGCCTCGCGGGCGTCCTGCAGGGAAGACCCTGGGGAGAAGGAGGGGACCCCCTACCCTTTCAGCCCCCGGTGTGCTTCCTGCTTCCCGCTCCCTTGCCTCTTCTCCTTCCTGTCGACTGTCCATCAAGGCCAACTTTGGGGGTTGCTGGCGGTGGGCTTCCGTGGGGCCTCTCAGCATGGGCAGGGACAGAGGACCTCACCCTGTGTGTGGCCCTGTGTGCAAACTGGCTTTCACTCCATCTTGGAGGAATGTGAGAGGATGCTACACCCCAGCAAACACAAGATAGAAACCAGTGATGTGGCTCAGGGTCAGGGGCAGCTTCTGGAAGCTTCCAGAGGGGACAGCGCCAGCTGGAGGTTTCATTGGAAGCCCGAGGGGCACCTGCACCTGTATGCCCAACCTTCTCTGTGGGAGCTTAGACACCAGTGCACGGACACCAGCATGCACGCTGCGTACTCTCCTTCAAACTCAGACTTTCTCCATTTGGTTGAGTCACATGTCATATATTCTGGGTCCACAGCTCACATGTTGTGGTAAACACACACACACACACACACACAACATGAATGCGTTATGTAGAGCGAACATCACAGCCCTGTGCTCCACTACCTGGATGTCCAAGAACCTCATTACCCCAATGGGCCCCCTGCCCACCAAGCGGCCACTCCCCTCCCCCAACACGTGCCTTTTTTTTGTTTTAACTTAAAGAAGACGGAGCAAAAACACCATTGGCACCAGAAGGAACAGGCAGGCAGGGCCAGTTCCTTACCCAGCAGCCCAGAGAGGCGGCTACTGTGCCCAGCATGCCCGGTTCTCAGCAGCTGCACCAGTGGGACACGGGCAGCCCTGCCTGGTGTGCCCTCACCTGCAAGAGGCCAGAAGAACTGGCCACCAGGAGGTGAGTGTCCGAGTGGGCTCAGGGCGCTGGCCTGCATGGCCTGGCCAGTATAAACCACAATGGGGAGACTTGGCACGGCACGGGCAACTCACTCACGGCCATGGTGGGGAGGGCTGGGGCCAGCATCAAGGTGGCCCTGTGTGGCCTGTGTCCCTCCTCAGCAAAATGGCAGAGCAGTCTCTGGCCCCTGGAGGGAGCGCTTTCTGCACGCACAGTCAAGCACGGAAGGGGAGCCACCTCCTCTCCCTTCCCTGCTCGGGGGACAGGATGTGGGTCCCTCCCCTCCTACAGCCAGAGCTGACCACTTCCCTGAGAGACCACCCCCACCTCCAAGGCTCCCACTCCTGTCCCACAGGAGCAGGCCCCTGGCAGAGCAGCCCACCACCTAGGAGCCCACACGCCTCCGGGGAGACCCTCCTGCAGGAGCCAGGGCGGGACAGCCAGCTCCGACCACCCTCCCTTCTTCAGCAGTCCTCCATGCCCCTCTCCTCTCCCTCACTCCTGCCTCTCCTGCCCAGACTGCAGAAGAGAGGGTGAGAAGCCCTGTGCTGTTCCTCATCTCTGCATCAGGCCCCTGGGAGGCGGCAGCAGCACCTCGATTCCCAGGGCAGGGAAGGGGGCATGTATTCGGAGACTGGGCATTTCCAGCAGGCTCTGGCCACCAGGAGGCGCTGTGATGGCCCTGGGTTCCAAGCACAGCCTTTGCACCTGCTCCTGGTCCCACCCCTTGGTCCTTGTGGGCACTGGTTAACCTTTCGTCAGTCCAGGGCCCTAGGAGGAGGACACACAGATGAGCCCCTTAACCGTGTCAGGGTCACACACACAGGGATGGAGCTTCTCTGGGGCCCCACCCTGTGTGAGGTCACTTCAGCTGCCTGAGCCCCATGGCCACAAGAGCAGGAGCCGAGGGGTGAGAGCAGCTCTGATGGCCTCCTGCCTCCCTGGGCTTTCGGTGCCAGAAGGCCTGCAAGCCGAGGTCTGATCTGCAGGAGCACACCTACTGCATGTGCTGTGCTCATTAGCCCGTCCACTCCAGGTAGCGTCCAGCCCTGAGCTGTGAGGACCCGGTGCCCGCCAACAGCCCAAGGCCTCCTGTCTGGAAGGCCCTGAGTGCCTGGCCTTGACCAGCCAGGCCCATGGGCTGCCGCCTGGGCTGGGAACGCAGCCACTGATGGTTTCTGGGGTTCTACTGGAGGGACCCTGTCAGCTGGGACAAGTAGGCGACCTGGAGGTGGGGTGTGGGGGCTGAGCGTGCACACAGTGTGGCTGCCTTGAGCAGCTGCCCCACCTCACCCCTGAGGTGCTGACAGCCCTGGTGGGTCCCTCCTGCCCTACCCGCCCATCCCCACCCCCCAATGCTGCTTTTTCTCTGACTATGGGGGTGGCTGGCCTCAAGCTGGGGGGTGGGGAGAAGTGACACCCGTCCCCTCGGGGGCGTTCCCATGCCACTTGCTGTACTTCAGTCTTAGGCCATTTCTGTATTTCTGGAATCTATTATGATAATATGCATACAACCTAAAATCGACCACGCTGGCCCTTTTGCAAGGGGCTTGGCAGCGCAAGCCACAGCTACCACCACCTCAATTTCAGAGCTTTCTGATCCCCTCAACATTCTCCCCACAAGACACCAACGCCCCATGCACCCCCCAGCCCCAGCAGCTCCTGCTCCGCTTGCTGACGCCATGTGGACGGCGGGGGCAGCCTGTATGGGGGGGAACCAGCTTGTGCCTTTCAGGGGCCCCTTGTTCCCCCAGGTGTCAGGATTTCCACCCTGCGTATGGCTGAGGGGGCCTTGGGCGGCGCCTGTCTTCATCTGTGGGCAAACAGTTGGCTTTTTTAAAAATCAGATTTATTTATCCATTTGAAAGTCAGAGTTCCAGAGAGAGAGAATCTTCCACTTCTCACTTCAATGACCAGGCCTGGCCAGGCAGGAGCCAGGGGCTTCATCTGGGTCTCCCATGTGGGTGGCCCAAGCGCTGGGAGCTGGGTCGGAAACGGCATTGCTGGATCTTGAACTGGTGTCCACATAAGATGTTGACATCATAAGCAGTGGCTTTACACACTGTGCCACAGTACCAGGCCTATAACATGTGGGTCCTAGGTTACTTTTTTATTTTTTTAAGATTTATTTATTTTATTACAAAGTCAGATATACAGAGAGCAGGAGAGACAGAGAGGAAGATCTTCCGTCCGATGATTCACTCCCCAGGTGACCGCAATGGCCGGTGCTGTGCTGATCCGAAGCCGGGAACCAGGAACCTCTTCCGGGTCTCCCACGCGAGTGCAGGGTCCCAAAGCTTTGTGCCGTCCTCGACTGCTTTCCCAGGCCACAAGCAGGGAGCTGGACGGGAAGTGGAGCTGCTGGGATTAGAACCGGCGTCCATATGGCATCCTGGGGCGTTAAAGGTGAGGACTTTAGCTGCTAGGCCATGCCGCCGGGCCCCTAGGTTACTTTTTCAGATGAGGACAATTCTAGAGTTTGGGTTTTGCTTTGGCCACCGGAGAGCTCAGAAGGAATAACTGAGATGTGGTTGTGCAGGCCGCCCTTAAAGCCCGCTGTCTGCTTGACCCCTGCCGGGGAGAGGCTCCAGCCTCGCTGTGTGGGGATGGCAGTGCGCAAGCCCTGCAAGGAACACGTGGGACGGATGCCTCAAACAAGCCACAGCTCCATGCTGCCCTCCGTGTGGTCCTTGTCAGCTCCCCTGGGATGTGTCTCCCATGCCGGGGACCCCAGCATCCCCTCCCCATCTGGGGGGGCACTAACAGGCTCTGACTTTCTGCCCACAGGGATGGTCGGGTCTGGACCAAGGACATGGCTGGCCTCTGTGAGTGGGATTGGGAGCAGGTGGGCACAGGTTCTCTGTTGGATTCCTGTTGCCCTTGATGACCAACATGGGGGGCCCAGCCTCTCCTCCAGAGCAGATCTCCAGGCAGCCAGCCTGAGCTGCCTCAGCCCCTGTGACGGCACCCCAGCGGTGGACGGGGAACCCTCCGGACGCTGCCCTGCCCACCCCTGCCCCTCTTTCCATGACTGACACGAGGGCCCACACCCACTGACTGAGGGGGGCAGGCTGGCCTTTGCCAGGGTGGGGTAGGGAGTGGATACAAGGGCACTCAAGGAGGTGGTGGAAAATGGAATGTATACAAGAGAAACATTGTTGCAAAAACAACCACAAAATCTATACCTCGTGTTTTCCATCTTATCAGGAACTTTTTGAAGACCCTCAAGGAGCTGCCCCAGGCAGCACTGGCAGGGGCTGATTAGGGCTGGAGCGAACCCCAACCGGGGGCATAGCCTGGGCTGAAGGGCTCACCCACACAGGGCAGTGAGGAAGGGGCTGCCACCTCCCCCAGGGGCTGGGGGAATGGAGGGCTTCCACACTGCTGGGTCTGGGAGTCCACAAAGGGCTGGCAGCCCTTGAGGCCGGCTGGGTGTCCGTCCCTGTGAGTGGCAATGGGACACTCCATGGGCGCAGCGTGAGCCACACGGTGGCCCTAGGAGGTCTCAGGTCAGCAGGTGCTGGGTCTGTGCCAGGCCACACCATCCCAGTCCTGCCCTGGGCCCAGGTAAGGAAGCTGAGGCCACTGCAGGTGGCCCTGGGCAGCAGGGCATGGAGGCCGGAAGGCGGTGGACATGTACCCGCTCAGGGACCTCAGCATCCGCCTGTCTCTGCCTCAGCCCCAGCTCTGCAGGCCCTGCCTCCTGCAGGGGCACCTCGCTTGCTGGCTTTGAGCTGGGCCCTGCGGGCTGGAGAGGTCCTCCTGCTATCCCTGGATCAGTGAAGCCTGTGGTCTCCCTGTCTCTTCCTGCAGAGACAAGGGGTTCCTGAGGCCTCTGAGCCACTTGGGTACTGCATATCCATTGGGCACAGTCCTGCCAGCTGCTGGCATGCGGTAGCCAAGGTGTACCCGGGTCTTCCAAGCTGCTGTCCCTGCTGTGAACAAAGCCAGGTTCTTTACCCAGCTTCCTCTCTACATCCCAAGGCCCTGGACTTCCACTTGGGGTCGTCACCATTTTAAAATGCTCCATTTCCTCATAAGATGATAATAACAATAATAAAATGTGGGCCCGGCGGCATGGCCTAGCAGCTAAAGTCCTCGCCTTGAACGCCCCGGGATCCCATATGGGCGCCGGTTCTAATCCCGGCGGCTCCACTTCCCATCCAGCTCCCTGCTTGTGGCCTGGGAAAGCAGCTGAGGACGGCACAAAGCTTTGGGACCCTGCACTCGTGTGGGAGACCCGGAAGAGGTTCCTGGTTCCCAGCTTCGGATTGGCGCAGCACCGGCCGTTGCGGTCACTTGGGGAGTGAATCATCGGATGGAAGATCTTCCTCTCTGTCTCTCCTCCTCCTCTCTGTATATCTGACTTTGTAATAAAATAAATAAACCTTTAAAAAAAAATTAAAAAAATGTAAAAAAAATTTCCATGAAAAAGAAAAGCTTCATTTCCGATGCTCCAGCACGGCCCTGGGAGGCGGATTGGGTTCCCTGCGGTGAGTCGGTTCCTGGGCATAGCAGATGGCTACCCTCAGTAAGGCCTGCTTTTCACACACAACTGGCTGACCTGGCGTCCACACCGCCGGCTGCAGGGGCTCCCACACTCCTCAGGAAGATTACACCTGTCTCCCATCGAGACCTTCCCCTGGTCACGGTGCCTTCTGCTGTAAGTGACCTTGGAGGTTCATCGGGAGCACGCCGTGGGACCTGGGACACGTCTCGCCTGCAACTCAAGGCGTCGACAAGTGGCTAATGTGTGGATTGTGCTCGTATTGGCAGTTTGTCTTGATTGAACAATGGATGGCGTCCGCCTCCCGGCCTCTGTTCGCACAGAAAGTCTTTGCAGAGACGGACAAGGAGATGAACTGTGAATGTGTTTATACCCACCTGCCTGCTGCCTGGGACGCAGGGGGTTGGGACTCTGAATCATAGCCAAAGTCACGCTCTTGGGGCAGGAGTCCCTAACAGGGACATTGAGTAAGCAGCCCCTGGGGAGAGGCAGCCAGGGCTCCTGTGGGCAGGTGCAGCCGGCGGGAGCAGCTGGCCCTCAGGGCCAGGGCCGTCCATGACGCCTGCTCTGGCTACGGCTCAGCACACGCAGGGCCCCTGGGCAGGTCCTATTGCACACGGTGACCGTCCGTGGAGTCCTCACGACCCCTGATGCTCAGTGCACATGCTGTGTGTGAGTAGCTGTGCCGCTGTGCTGTGCGGGACAGTCAGGAGAAAAGTCACTCCAGGTGCATGTGTGTGTGAGTGCCTGTGTGTGTGTGCTCGTGTGCTGCCATCGCAGCCCTGGCACTGCTTTCCATCCTAGTGGGCTGTGCCTGCTTCCCCCCAGCCCCTGTTGTGGGTTCCCTGTCAGGTCCAGGAGTGTCCTCACAGCTCCTGCAGCCTGGCTACGCTGCCAGAGCTTGCCTCTCCCTGCAGGAAACACGGGCACCTCTCGCGGAGCACACCTGCTGGCCCCCTCTTTCCATGACACATACCCTCTTCCAAGGGCCCCTACCACCTGCCACGGTGCCCTGGCGCCAGGAGCTGCGGCATCGGTGGGATCCCAAGGGGCAGAGGCTGCAGGTGGAAGAGGCTGATGAACTGAGCCCTCCACCTGAACGGGGCCCTCCCTGAACGGGGCCCTCCCAGAATGGGGCCCGTGGATCACAGGGAGGCCGGTGGATCGCTGGGGCCCCAGTGGATCACAGGGGGCAGTGGATCACAGGGTGCCGGTGAACTGCAGGGGGCTTGGTGTATCACAGGGTCTTGAGATGTGGCAGAGGGAGGCAGGGAAAGACACGGTCATATGGTGCGACACGGGCTCGGCCCGTCAGGCTGCCACTTGCTTTGAGGAGGAGGAAGGGGCCAGCAGGCAGGGACTGTGGGTGGACACATCTGCCCCCAGGACCTCCTGGAGACTGATGCCAGCTGCTGGGCGACGCACCTGCCCTGATGAAACCACACAGCCTCCTCCAAGGCAGCCCTGGCACCCCACGACTCTGCCCGTGTCTGCTCTGGCCATTGCTTCTCTCTCTCTCAGCCCGCTTCCTTTCTCCCCTCTGCCTGGTCACAGAGAATGAGCAGGCTGGGCCCACCTTCGCTCTCCGCCTCTCCAACATGGCGAGAGGCAGAGGCAAGAGGCTGGCTGCAGACGCAGCTGGGAGACCAGCTGAAGTGGAGATGGGGCCAGGCTGAAGCCAGGAGCCCCATCCTGGTCTCTCGTCCGGGCGCCGTCGCCTGCTGCCTCCTGGGACCATCAGCAGGGACCTGAATCGCAAGTGGAGCAGCCGGGACTGCAATCGGTTCTACAACTTGGGGTGCTACAACTTGGGGTGCAGGCGTCACGAGCAGCGTCTTAGTCTGCAGTGTCACATCGTGTTGCCAAGGTCCTGGGCACCTGTGGAGGGAGGGCCCAGCTTTCTGCCCAGCAGGCACTAGCCCTTCCCGCTGCCCCTCTGTCCCCAGCGCTTGCTGCCTGTTTTGGGGGAAGCCGTGACCAAGACACCCTCAGGGACAGTCACTCTGTTACAGCTGAGACTCCACCCACCCACAGCCAGATGCTGAGTGACACTTAGACACTTAATAATGGTGCCCATAGTCACCTGCCCCACTTCCTGGAGGGGCTGGAAGTTCCGTCCTGGCCTTAACCACTCCTCCACCGGGCCCCAGGCACCAGGGAGGGCTTGGATTAATTTAACTTTTAATTACATTCATGTAACAAGATTATCTAGCTGAGGCTAAATGAGACTGTGCCTCCTCCCCCACCCGAAGACAAAAGCCCTCCCGTGATCTATTTATAGCCGGTGGATACATAACCAGCAATGGCGATTTCTTTATGGACCATTAAAGATTTAATGTTTAATTTGTAGCCACTTTCTCTGGCGGGGTGTCCAGGCACAAAGTCAACATTTTTAATTAAATGACTTTTTTTTTTTAATCACAGAGAAAGAAGTATATTCTAAAAGCCATGATCTTATGGGTTATCAACAACCCTGAGGGGCTGCCCCAGGATGGGCTCAGGAGGGACTCACCCTCCAGGACTTCGGAGTCCCTGAGGCCTCAAAGGACGTGGCCCCTTCTCCAGGTGGGCCACCAGCTGCATTCCTGCACCAGTTCCTCTGTGGACGGCCGGACACCCTCGGGCATGCTGTGGGCCCAGGACACGGCCACTCTGCTGTCCCTGCAGCCGGATGTGCCAAGGGCACAGTGAGGCATGGCATCCCTGCACCAGCTCTGGGTGGGCCTGGGCGGGACCTGCGTTGCGAGAGCTGGGTGGGGCCTCACGGCCTTCCCTGCAGCGCCTGGTGGACCCTACTGCCCGTCTGCCCTGCTTCTTAGCCGACCCCTTGGAAACTTGACGATACACAGGACACGGGCAGCCAGAAGGGCCCGTGTGTCAGCCCAGGAAGCTGGAGGAGGGAGCGTTGGGGGCCAGCGGCACAGACCTGCCATGGGAGGCCCAGCCTCGCCTGCTGGCCGGACACTAACCCCCCTGTCCCACTACAGCACTCAGAGGGGCAGGGTCCCACGCTTGGGGCTCTGTCCTCAGCGCTAGGCTGCCTTAATTTGAGCCAAGGCCAGCCTGTAGCAGCGGCCTTTAATGGGGCATTCCATCTTCTATGATGGCACCTCCTGGGGTGGGGGGGGAGGGGGAGGCGCTGAGTCAGCACCCCAGTGGGCAATTGGCTCAGCCCCTCGGGCAGGCTGCTCTCCATCATTGGGGACACCCGGCTTTGAGGGCAGCGGCCCTGGCTCTCTTCTTGGGACCGTCCTTCCAAGCCAGCAAGCACTGCCCCCGACCTGAGTGTCTGGGTATGTTCCTCTCCTCTGCTTGTCTTGGCTGTGCACCACCAGCCGCCGGGCAGAGGGGAAGCCCCTGCTGGCCGCAGCCCCTCCAGCCTCCCCTGCCTCCTGCTCTCCGGCCACAGCATCCCCCCACTGCCCTCCACAACCTTCATTAGCTGTGGAGGGCGGGAGACTCAGGGCTCTACCTCAGCCTTTCTCTGTGGGGCTTCTGTTCCCGTAAACCAACCCTTTCATTTCTCCTGTGAATCCACTTTAATTACAAAGCTAAATAACGAGAAGGAAATATTAAAATTAAAAAAAAAATTCCCCACACGAAGCAAGTTTGCTGGTGCTGGCCACCAGCCCCTCGGGCCTGGGCCCGGAGCACGGATGGCGCCACGCCATTCACTAAAAGCATGAGTGCCACTAAATCAATAATTCATTTACTTTAATGAGATAAGTACTTTGAAAACTAATTGCAAACCTGCTCCATTTAGCCCGGCCCGTGATAGCCCTTAATGTAAATCGCACAACCGCTGCCGAGGGAAGGAGAAAAATGTGTGGGGAAAGGTGGTGCTGGGCCGTGGTTCCCCTTGCTTCGAGGAAACACAAGTTCTCAGCGCAGCGGGAGGACTCTAGGTGACCAGGGCTCCGGGCCTCTGCGCCTGCCCACGAGGCGGTGGGAGCGATGACAGCAGCAGACGGAACACAAAGGCACGTGCTGGAGCTCGGTGTCCTCGGGCTCCCAGGGCTCTGTCCGCCTGTGCCTCTCCCCGCCCACCCCCGTGGCCAGAAGGGCTGCCAGGCCCGGTGCCTCGGGACTTCCAGAGGCTTGTGCCTGGGGAGTGCTGCTGGGACAGTCGACTTAACACTCAGCCAGCGAGGTTCCCAACGTTTCGGTGGTTTCCCCAGTGCGCAAACCAGAGACCAAAATGTTGGTCCCAAGCAGCCGCACCCCAACCACACAGTGCACGCGCAGCCGGTGCCACGTGGGGTCTGTCCTTGTCACCTCCAGGGAGCTGGCCCAACTGCTGTTGGACCCACCAGGGTGGCCCCAGGCACCGAGTCCTTCTCAGCTTCTAACTCCGCAGCTCTGAGTCTGAAAATCCCACTTCCCACATCCCTATTGGTTCTTACTTCCCTGGACACGGACACCAGAGCCTGACACAAGGCCAAGGTTGGTGCCTGACAGTTTCAGGAAGAACTGTAGTGTTGAGGGGCTGTGTGTGGATGTCAGAGAAACTGGGCGGAGCCTGCTCCCGCTCAGGTGCCCAGCGCCAACCTGAGCCTCCTGTGGTAACAGCCATGGCAGAAAAACCAGCTCTTGGAGCTGACGTGGAGTCATGATACAGACAGTGGGGAGCCCCTGAACCCCAACCCCAGAGCCTCACCCCTTGTACTGGAAAAGGGCAACACCCACATGCAAACCACCAGGGTCAAGGTTGTCTGCTGTGATTCACAGATTGTCACTGTCTGCATGGAACACACCTTTCCCAGGTTGGATGGGCCAGGGGCTCCCGACACCGTGGAGGTCTGTCCCAGATCAGGATGGGGGGTTCCAGGGCTGCTGGAAGAGGACTCCCCTGTGGGTGGGGACCTCCCTCGGGCTGCCCACACCTTCCTCTTCCTCTCACCCCATCACCTGCCCTTTCCCCTGGCTAAGTGTCTACCTGCCACGGTGCTCAGTGATGGCTGAGAGACCGCCCCCGCCAGGACCGCTCCGAGTCATGGCTGGCAGCCCCTGTTCCTGGTGAACTGTGCCCGGAGAGTGAGGGCAGGCGTGGGCTTGCCCATGTGGTTCTTGGTTCACTGCTCTTTTCTGTTCTTTTCTCTCTGCCCCCCAACACCCCTCCAGCGAGTCAGGTACAGCCTGGCCTCTGGCCTCAGTCCCAGCTTGAGGGTCTTCTGTGATGAGGCTGCTGTGGCGAGGGGCCCGTGCCCATCCTGAGGGGAGCCTGCCCTGCTGGATCGAGCCCTGCCCCACGTAGCCAGAAACTGCTCTGGGTTGCTGGAGCAGGCAGGAGCCGGCCACAGGACCCTGGAAAAGCCTCTCGCTTGCTGGGGGTGTGCGGACTGCAAATCTACCCCATGTGGGAGGCAAAGCCTGTGGGTGGGAGGAGGAGAAGGCGCCCCAAGGGGCGAGAGGGGCCCTGGACAGGAGGCTGGCCACTCAGGTGGCTCAGAATGGCCAGGGAGGTGGCCGGGCACATGGCATGCCAGCGCCAGGTGTGCCTGCCTTTGTCAATCTGGGCTCTCCTGGGCACTTCGCAGGGCTGCCACCTCAAGCCAGGAATAAGGGTCAGTAGGGCTGATGGCCTCAGTGGCCACAGGCTTCGGCTGAGCAGCACGGGGCCACCCCACTGTGGCTGTGACCGATGGCCTCCAGCTCCAAGGGGCTCATTAGCAGGTTTCGGGCAGGCAGCCAGCTACACAGGACACCAGCTGGAGATAAGAGGCAACTATGGAACATCTTTCACCTTGAGTCCAGCTGGATTGTTGGAGGCAGGCAGGTGAGGCCTGCCCCGTCAGGTCACCCCGCTGCTTGTCATTGGCACAAGGAGGCCCCACGGAGAGCACAGTGCCCCCTTGTGGTGGATGACCCAGCTCCCTGCAATTCACCAAGCCTGGAGGCGTGCGTGGGTGCTGGGAAGTAGGGGATCACCCAGTCCCTCAGAGAGCCAGAGAGGCAGGTGGAGCACCGCCTCGTGTTACAGATGAGAGCACGCAGGCCCGGGGATAACGGTGAGCCCAGATCCCCCCGCCATCTGTCTTTCCTGGGGTGGCCGTGCAGCACTGCCTCCCCCACCCGGACCACTCACAACGGCCTGGCCATCAGTGAGTGTTCTCACCAAATAAGGACACGCGGGGGCAGCTGGCATAGTGCGGTCTCTTGCACCACCCCAGATGGGTGTGGCCCCACTGCTCACTGGCCAGCCCCTCCCTCACCAAGCAGTCCCCCACACTCCCACCACAGCGGAGGCAGCACACGCTACAGCCCAGATGGGATCCCACACTGGGTCTTGCTCACCAGCACCCTGGGGCTGGCACCACTGCGAGGAGGGCAGGGGGCGTGGGAAGGGCTCTAGGCAGAGGGGATAAGTGCTGTGCCCAGGCCTGAGTCCCTGAGCCTGACTCTGAGGGCACTCATCTCTGCCAAGGCCAGAACGCCGGTGACGGGGGCTGCAGGGACAGCCGAGTGGTAGCCCGCTTGGCGGGCGCTGGGTAGGGGGACCACACCCCTGAACCCGGAGAAGGGCAGTGGCTTAGAACCCTCGCGTCCTCTGCCCTCACCAGCTTCCGACGGATCTCCCACCCTCCTGCTTTCCTTGGGGGAGCCCCTTGGCCTCCCTGTGGCCTGGGCGAGCACCAGGCACGCTCTCCCCCAGGCCCTCTGCCCTGGCTCCAGCCTCTCCTGGGGCTTGTTCCCCCACTCCCACCTGCTGCCTGCTTGTCTTAGATCATTGCTCAAAACGTTCTCCCAACGATTCGAGTTGGGCTCTGAGCTAGCAGCTTAGGCTGCCTTTTGCAACCCCAGCATCCCACCATCAGTGCTACAGTGCCAGTCCCGCCTGCTGTTTCTGGACCAGCTCCCTGCTCGTGTGCCTGGGAAGGCAGTGCAGGACAGCCCCAGTGCTTGGGCCCCCACAGCCCACATGGCAGACCCAGATGGAGCTGCAGGCTCCTGGCTCTGGCCTGGCCCAGACCCAGCTGTTGCCGCCATGTGGGGAGTGAACCGACGGAGGGTGGAAGATCTCCGAATTCACCGTCATTCTGCCTTTCAAATAAATGGAGCATTTTTTTTTAAGTTGAGGGATTTCCCCCCACCCTCCACACACACTCCCATGCCACTGCTGGAACTCATAGCTCCTGCACACACACACCAGATGCAATGCTCACTGCCACCTGTTACCACAGCACAGTGATGGCTAGGGACACAGATGTGACCTGGAGCCAGGCCAGTGCCTGTGGGATGCCCCCCACCTCCTTCTCCTGTCCCTTTCGCCCCCCAGCATGGGCTGTTAACTGAGGGAGGGAGGGGCCTGGGAGCCAGGGCATGCCTTCCTGTGTACCTCCCAGCAGCAGGTGGGCATGGCGTGGGGTGTTGGCACTGAGCCATTGCACCAGTCACAAGGTGGCAGGCTGGGCGGGTCCACAGGGTGCGTGTGCAGCTCCGGTACCAAGCAGGTATACAGGGAAGCAGAGCCCACACCCTCTCCACAGCGACCTTGGTGGGCAGCGGGACGCAGACCTGCACAGCCCACTGTGTGTAACCCACCCGCCCCTGCAGCTTCCTCTTCCAACCTTGGCCTAGACTGGGAGGATTCTAGGCGCTCGAGGCCAACACAGGGGAACTGTAGGTTGGGCAAGGAAGGGCTCAGCAGTGGGCACTGCCAGCCCCTTCAAGCCCTTGGGAGCTTCTCTCCTGGACCAAGACGGGGACTGGGCAGGGCTCTTGCTGGTGGCAGCTGTGGCTGAGTGCACGCTAAGCCTCAGCGCCTGAGAGAGGCCGCGTCGGTGTGGGAGACCCCAGGTGGGGGCCCAGGAGCCAGCCATGATTCTGCAGCCCCAGAGGGCTCCGGCCCTCACCTGTCTTCCTGCTGTGGAACTGGGCCTGAACTCACCACTTTCCTTCAGGCTATTCTCTGAAGGGCAGTCTCCGTCCATCACACAGGCCAGCGGATTAGGACCCGAACGTAGGTCAGGGCTGCTGTCTGCTTGTGGGCAAGACCCCTTTGTCACAGCCCTGGCTGCGGCCCCGAGAGGGGGACGGAGGCTCGCAGAGTGCCAGAGGGCAGCAGTCCATGTGGCAGGAGCCAGGTTGAGGGCCTGTGCGTTCTCCCTGCCTGCTGGAGTCCAGCCCTGTGCGGCCACACCCTCCCTCCCCTCTCCAGCCCTGTGTGGCCATGCCCTCTCTTGCCGGCACCTGCTCGGCCGCAGGCTCACCTGCTCAGGGTAATTGGTCATTCCCTGTGTGTGGAAGCCAGGCGTTCTGTCACAGTCCTGGGGCAGCCCAGCCAGGGAGAAGCTTGGAGATGAAGCAGCAGGCTGCCAAGCCTGTGGGCATGTGCGTGCCGGGCAGGGGAGGCTGGGATGGCACGCACAGCTGCCGTCCAGCCCCAGGAGTTTGGCCTCGGCCATCCTGGGAAGACATAGGTCAGCTCAGCTGGGTGGGCTTGGGGTCACAGGACAACGGGAGCAGCGTGGGGCTTGTGGGGTTGGTGGCCATTGTCCCTCAGGGCTCACTCTGGGGTCTACAGCCCCCACTTGGTTCTGGGGGGAGGAGGCACAGCCAGCAGCCGGGGTTCACGTGGCAAGCCGCCCCAGCCCAGGCAGCCCCCGGCTGCAGGTGCCTCCCCATGTGCACCCGGCGTGACCTCACTACCTCTGGATGCATGGGCCTGCCGGCTGACACTAGCAACTTTTCCAATTTCCAGAAAGAAGTTAACCACCCCACCCCCAAGTGCCTTTTAAGACAAGACGGCTGCTGGTTGAGAGTTTCTAATCCTCTTCTGTGCTGGGCAGAGATTTCACAGGAAAGCGGATGAACCACTTTCCAGAGCCCATGGCAGCGTGGGCAGACTGCGTCCACTCCAGGTGCCGCAGGCACTGCACAACTAGGATCTGGTGTGGGCTGTGGCACCTGCCTGCTTCGAGTAGAGAAGGCTCCTGCCCTCATATCCAGCTGCTCTGACCGTGTGGACACACTGTAACCGACGGGACGCACGGCTGGGAAGGCTGATGGCCGGGGCAGGGGGTGAGGCCTGCTGCTCTGCCTTCCGCTGGGTCCCCCGCTGTCCCTCCTGCACTCAGGGTGGGGGATAGCTTGGTCAGAGCAGCTGCTGTCCCATGGCAGAAATGGCCTTGGACACAGCCGACGCGTGGCAGGGCCTCTGTTCGCCCCGTGGAGGCGGACAGTGTGGTTCTGCCGGGGCTGCTTTCTCTGAGGGACAGCTGGCCAGTGTGTCCCTTGTGGTCCTGGTTTCTGAGAGCTCCTTAGGTGGTGATCCTTCCTGGCCATCTCACTTAGGGGCGATGCCCATGACTTGCTGTGGGGTAGCTCCAGGACCTCCTGTAGACTTCCGGCTGTCGTCAGGAATGGCCTGGCTCGGCTGTGCACACAGCTGGGCATTTTGAGGTGGCTGATTTGAACAGGTTCTGGCTGGGCTGCGTGACAGGAGTGCTTTAGAGGCTGTGAGACGCCTCTTGGTGCCCCTAGATGGCTTCCGCATGGATTGCAGTCCAAAGTCTGGAGAGAGGCAGGGGCTAGACACTAAGTCCAAGAGATGCGCAGGACCCCGAGACCAGCACACTGGACCTTGGGGCTCCGGAGGGGCCTGCTGGGGTGGCGGGCACGCACACAAGAAAGGCAGTACCCCCACTTCCAAGGGATGAGGCCGGGGGGGCTCTGCACCCCCTTTTAAATCCTTCCCCAAGTGGGTCCTGGCTCATAGACCTCTCCTGAGTTCCATCAGATGTCATAGCAGAGTGAAAACAGTGATAAGGGATGGCTGGCAGAAGGGTGGTGGCTGCCCAGGCCTGGCAGGCCCCTGTGGAGGCCGCTGTGGGCTCTCCACCCCACGCCCGGAGGGGCAATGGGCCCTGCAGGTGCTTTCAGCCCCCCTCGGCCCTGCTCATCCGTGTCCTTCTTGGTCTAGAGCCTGGCTGCTTCTCTGGTTGCTGCCGAGTTGAGCTCCTCCATGCCCGTGAGTTCACAGGTCATCGGGGTCCCAGCCCTGGCTGACCTTCCCAGCCCACCGTGCTTGTGTGGCTAGGAACTTCCCTCATTAAACAGCTCCTGGCCGGGCATGTCGGTGACTTGCTCTGCACCTGTCTCCCCGATGGGCTGAGCTGGCGCTTTGGATCACACAGGTCAAGTCTGTGCTCATGCCCGTGCCCGTGGAGGGTGAGGCCTCTGACCTCAGGAGCACAGGCTGGCCCAGCACAGCCCCCTCCCCGCATTGGCCTCTGCTTGGAGCAGGATGGGGCCTTACTCAGTAGCAGAATCCTTGCAGGCGGTCAGGAAGGGGATCAGGGTGGATGCGGGTCACTGAGTAAGGTCCTTACAGGACAAGGAGACTGGGGCATGGAGAGTAGAGTTTCTCTCTTCGATGAAGATTTATGAATTTGAGTGGGAGAGTGACTTAGGCACGAGTGAGAGCGAGCACACCTCCAACTGCTGTTCACGCCCATGGCCACAGCGGCCAGGGCTGGGCCAGGCGGAAGCCAGGTGCTCCGACCAGGTCTCCCTCATGGGTGCAGGAGCCCAAGCGCTTGGGCCATCGTCCGCTACCTTCCCAGGAGCATCAGCAGGGAAGCGGAGCAGCTGGGACTTGATCTGGTGCTCGGACGTGGTTTGCCAATGTCCCAGCTGCACCACAACCCCAGCCCTGCTCCAAAGCTCGCTCCCTCCTCACCCCTTCCAGAGCGAAGCCTGGGCTCACAGCCCTGCCTCCAGACGGCACTGGACCATTCGCTTGGGCTGCCCTCCTTGCAAATCCAACTGAGATGCCTGGCTCCATGCTCCATGCCACTCCTGCAGTGCCCAGATCTGCCCCTCTGTTGTGTTTAATTGACATTCCCTCCCCCTGGGCCAAGACAGCCCCACCCTTCATCAGGAAGAGAAACACCAGAGTAGGGACAGAGATGTGGGACCATGGGGGCAACCAAGGGACGTCCCATCGAGTGCAGGGGGTGTACTGGCCCACGGGGAAGAGTGAGGAGCAAGAGGAGCCAGGCTGGAGGGCCAGGTGGGGGCCCACTCCTTGTCCCGGTGTGGACACCAAGGCCCGCTGAGTGCTGATGCCCTCGCTGGATCACCAGACCAGGAAGGCAGTATGGGAGCGGGCAGGTGTCAGCATCAACTTTGGGGTTGAGGAGACTCGCCACTGGAAGGACACAGAGCAGGCCCAGACGCTGCTGGGGGAAGGGAGCCCTGCTGATCTCTGGGTGGCCTCGGGTAGGACCCATAGGTGACGTTGCAGGAGGAGTGGGACTTGACACTGCACTCCCAGGAACAGCACGAGCTGGGAGCAGGAGTCCAGGGGCAGCACCTTGGCAAGGCTCCCACAGCTACCTCCAGGGGATTGTTTCCAGGGAACCCCAAGGACGCCAACATCCAGGTGGTGGGCTATGGAAGCTACGTACTTCTGTCTGCACCGCCACCCCCCTCGCCCCGGTCTGCACACTGCCTCGTGGCTCTGGGGGACTTACACTAAACACACCCCCACCCTGTGGGTAGCGATGGCACGCTTGGCACAGACACACCCTTCAAGCATTTCCGGAGGAATCACCCAGGCAGAACCCAAGGCTGTGGAGGGTCAGGGCGTTTCTCCCCACTGAGGCAAGGGGTGGGGTGTGCCTTCCCGCTGCCGTCCCAGGAAGGTCCTCTCACCAGCTCCGGACAGGGACCGCCTTCCATCAGGACGTGATGTAGTTGGTGACATGGGTCCCCAGGGTGTTCTGCTCAGTGCGGGTCCCACCAGCCGTAGGTGGCTTTGCACCTGGCTGGTTTCAGCGCGGAGTCGCTCCCTGGGCTGTCGGGGAGCTGTAAGGGGCCCTGGCTACAGGAATGTGGGGTTCAAAGCCCGCTCCTCTCTGCATGCCTCTGATCCCGGCCTCCTCCAGAGACACTGACTAATGACACTGTCCTATTTGCACTTGCCATTACCCCCTTCCCCACAGCCCCATCCTCCCTGTGGTGTGTGTCCCTGGGTCGGGCAGAGGAGTTATCTAGGTAGGACAGGTGCAGGATGGCCTAGACCTGGTCCCAGAGCTGCTTTCAGAACACAAGGAGCTCAGGAGGCCGGAGACAGATGGCTGGGCTACAGGCAGCCCAGGCCCCTGCCCTTGCCTGGCAGGAGGGAGGGCGTGACCTGGCCTCAGCAGGTGGACACACAGGGGTGGCCCGGATTCATCTCTGCCACCTCTGTGAGCAGGATCACAGGGCAGGGACAAGAGTCAGCCTGGGCACAACACTGGCAGCACAGTGGCCACCTGCCCTGGCCTGTCCTCTTGCCCATCTCTGGGCACCACCCCCATCCCGACAGCTTGGGTCGTGCCCCTGCTTCTGCTGGAGGCCCTGGCCACTTGGCTGTCAGCCTGGCAGGGAGTTTACCATCTGTGTGACTGGCAGAGCTATGCAGCCTCAGTGCCCCCTCCAGCTACAGCTCAGGAAGACAGTGACCCGACAATGCCCCCGGCCACAGGTGATGGAGGAGTGACTGCACTGTACTCTGCTGCAGGCCTGAGGTGTCCTGGGGCCTCCCGCCCTGTCTGCACCCCAGCGGAGCCTGCTGCACGGGGCCTGGGGAGCAGGGCTGCTAGGGTGGCCATCCCACCCCTCTCCTCCCTCTTCCCCATGGCGCCGGGCTGGCCCTGGGCCCCTGGAATGGCCAGAACATTGGGTTGCCAGGCTGGAGTGATGCCCACTGGCATCTCCCCACCCTATCTCCCCACAACTCTCAGCAACTCCCCCAGCTCTGCCTTCAAATGGACCCCAACCCCCTCCTCTCCAGCCTGCTCTGCTTTCTGGTACAGGACACGGTCACCTCCCTTCCACCCCCTCCTGCCTCCCTTGTCCACGGCCCAGAAGGCAGGGGGCGCCTCTTTCCCACTCAGCTCCCAGGACCCCGAGCCGACCGCCCACCCCCTCCTTTCTTCTTTCCTTCTGCCTCTCCTCCCTGCCCTTGGCTCTCCTGTCCCTTGCTGCATGTCCAGCTTGCTCCTGGCCTGGACCTGGCAGGCTCCATCCCCTGGCCTCCCCGAAGCTCCTGCTCCCAGGCTTGGTGCCCCCATGCTTGCTCCTGGCTTCGTGCTCAGGAGACTGCCACCCTCCTGCACTGGGTTATTAGTGGAGCAATCGCCCATCCCCCCTCTGTCCCATCCCACTGTCCCTTGTTGCTTAAGCCCCCTGGCCTCCCCATCACTGCCTGATACCCACAAGGGGCCGCAGCAGGGGCACTGACCATAGGGAGGGGTGGGCAGCTCCCGGCTGCCATGGTGGGCATCACACCCACCCCAGGGAAGTGCAGCCGCTCGCCAGAGGAAGTCCTGTCTCAGGCCCACTCTGTCTCGGAGGACTTGGCATCCAGTTGTGCCGCTTGTTATGTGTGATCCAGAAAACAAGCAGCTGGGCAGTGATCTGGCCAGGGAGGAAGTGGTCCCGGCATACACCCAGGACAAGCAGGGCACCCCGTTACCCTGCAGCCTCACCCCAAATGTCTGCCCAAGAGGAAGCCCATGGCCAGGCCAATGTTCTCCAGACCTCAGTGGCCACAGCAGCACCACCGCACTGTTCACGGTCATTGTGAGGGGACACGAGACGGCAACATCTCGGCAAGCAGAGAAACCCACTGTGGTCTGTCCTTGGAATGCTACAACTCCTCTCCACACAGGAGGGACATTGTGACGGGGACAAGGTGAAGACACATGGACCATGCAACCTGTGTCTGCAGGACAGGGACCACTGGCGGACACCAGCGGCTGCAGCCAGGGAGCACGGTGGAGTTGGCTGGAAGACTCCAACACTGCCGGTGGCACATGACCTTGGGGACCTACATCACGGATGTCTCCTTGAGTGAGTGGACTGCAAGGTAGGGTCCATGCCCGACCTGCCGACGAGGCCATGACTGAAATCAACATGACTGAGCTCTTTCAGGGTTTCACTACTGGCCCTGGTGCACCAACTGGGGGCCCTGCCGGCTCTAAGAGGTGGGGGTCCCCTGTTGTCGCAGGCAGGGGAGCACACTGAGACTGGAAACGTGGTCGCTTGCACGGGGCAGGATTCACGCTCAGGCCCCCTGGGTCTCCAGGGCCTGCTTTTCCACCCCAGCTGCCGCTGGCGCTGAGTGAACCCATGAGGACGTTGGCTTCAGGCTCCTGCAGGCGCCGGGCTCCCGGCTGGCTTCCTGGGCCGGGCTGGCAGTAGCCGCTGGCGCCAGCTCCATTTTTGTCTGGAGGGTGGTGTGGACGGCAGGAGGTGGGGGAAAGGGGAGGATATGGGCCAGACAGGGCCCCACATCCCAGCAGGAAGTGCAGGTGGCCTCCATGCCCTGCCCCTTCCTGCTGTGGGCCCCCTGCTCCTTGGCTGGCTGCAGCCTCTATGCCCGCTGGGTGGGGGCTTTGGCTTCTCTGCACCCACTGGAACCGCCCTCCACCTGTGTGACTGCTGAATCTTTCAAAGCTCCCAGGTCCCCAAGGATTCTGGCAGCTCATCCCATACCTTACACTGTAAATACAGATATAAGTATTACAATGGAGTTTAATATTTAATATAATTGGGCTAATATGTATCCCAAACGCCATAAATAATCATTAGCTGAGAGTTCTAATTGTGCTGGTGGGACTTGACTTCATGACTAATTTAGAGACCAGAAGATGTTCCCATACTCAGCTCCCCGAACACCATAAATCCACTGGCAGCCCGGCCTCTGCAGCAGGACTGGCCACGCTACACGGGCCAAAGCCCCAGTGGCCACTGGCCATCGCCCAGCCTTCCTGAGCCACCCGGCCCAGCAGGAGCTGCCGTGCCTGAAGAGCCCCCTGGGCCAAGGGTCAAGGTCGGAAGTCCTGGGTCGGGGTGGGTGGGGCTGATACGCTGAGAAATGCCTGCTTGGGACGTGGGGTGGGGGGGACACGGCATGCAGATCACAAGTCCCCAGGTTGGCCTCCAGGCTCTGTCACCAGGGGAGGACAAGTGGGACAAACGGGAGGCCGGGGGCAGTCTTTATGCCTGTGGACCCTCCAGCAGGGGTGGGAGACTGCGAGAGGACCAGGCCTAACAGCCAGCCAGGGGCTTCCTTGCTGCCGGCCCCTGCAGCCCTGGCCCAGAGCCGCAGGCTGCCTGCCAAACAGCCTCTTTGGGCAGGGGGTCTCTGTTCCCCTCCTCAGAAATGCCAAGCACCCTGGCTCCTCCTGGTACTTAGGGAGAAGGGTCAGGCCCCCGCTGAACTGCCAGCATTGCCCTGTAAGATAGGAGACTTGGGGGTCGCCATACAACACTTCCTTCCCAAGGCGGGAGTCGAAGCCGGGGTCTGGCTGATTTCCACTAGGAAGTTCCTGGCCCAGTGGGAGGGGGACCCAGACGCAGGCCCCGCCCTGGCCTATCGTGGAGAGTTGGCACTGCGCATGCCATGGCTGGGGCTAACCCCAAGCTCCACACCACACCGCTGTGGAGCCCTGCCCAGGCTGCAGGCTGTGGGCACAGATCAGGAGAGGCCCATGTCCATCAACATGTTCGCGGGAGCAGCTGGGGTGCGTGGTGCCAGGTCGGGAAGGGACTAGGTGATTTCCTTGGTGACATGAAGGAAGGGAAACTGTGAGTCCCCCGGGGGAGGAGGGGGGAAGACCCAGCCTCTGAGCCCCTCCCTACCGCAGAGGACTGGCTCTGGCTGAGTGCTGCCTGGGCCCCTCCATCACCCATGCCTCTGATGCTCCCTGGGGCACACATGATTTCACGCCCATTTCACAGATGCGGAAAGCCAGAGGCCCACATTGGTACACAAAGGGAGTGGGGCTGGGGGAAGTGACAGGCATCCTTGGGAGTGGACGGTAGGGTCAGCAGGCCTCTCGACGTCGGTCTGGTAGGCACAGGCTGTGGCCCACTGTAGGTGCCGCACATTTACCGACCATCCCACAGCACCAGGCTGGCACACCTTCACGACACTCGGTCTTCTCTCCTCCAACCTCTGCATTTGGAGCAGCCTGAGGGCAGGGTTCTGGGGGGCAGAGTGGGCTCCCACGTCACCCCTCTCACCCCAGCATGGGCACAGAGCTTGGCGCACAGTGGGAGCTCAGCTCACCGTGGGTGGACAGCATGCAGTGGGCGGGTGCTCAGCAGAGCTGCGCACTGAATGAGGAGAGGAGTTCATGGCCTGGCCCAGCGGCTTCCTGCCACCTGGCTCTCCAGACATGTCCTCAGGAAAGGGGGAGGATGAGTGTTGTCACAGAGGAACTAGGCAAGCATGAACAGGGGTCTCGACAGACCCCAGCCTCGAGGAAAGTGCTGTGTTTACGTGTGCTCGAGCATGTGTGTGTGTGTCACTGCGTGCATATGTGCACCTGGATGTGTACACACACCGTGTGCCCCATGTGTCACATGCCTGTGTGGCCGTGTTTGTGTGTGTGTGAGGGGTAGCCACCACCAAGGATGTTACCCCGTAAAGCAACGTAACTGGATACACATGTGCAGGCCCTGCCAGGGGTCCCTGTGTCGGTGGGCGTGAGATGACGGGGGAGGCGTCAAGGCTGTTCCGTGGACAGAGTGCTGTGGGCGTGATGGTGGTCTGCACCTGTGTAGAGCCACTGGCAGCATCCCTGGGGGAGCCCCTTGCCTCCTCTCCAGGGAGTGAAGGGAAGGTCAGGACGCCGGGGTTACACTCGTGGCACGAGGCAAGGATGGTGAGGTCACCCACTCCTGCACAGTGCAGACTGAGCGTGTGCGCTCCCGAGGGACAGGGTCCTGAGGGGGGCTTGGGTGGGGTGGGGGCTGAGGCAGTGCCCACCGTGGGTGGGTGTGGTAGTGCTGTGGCCTCTGCATGCCCCCAGAACATGCTCATTCCCTTGGCAGGCAGGTGTGAGAACGGACGTCACGGATGCCTCGGGGTGGCTGTTGTCTCAGGAGTAGGCATACGCACGACCTTGGTCGTGGCCGTAGCCAAGCTTCCCCAGCTCCGGCACTGAGTGCCCAGGGAGAGAACCAAGATGTCAGGGTGCACACAGACGCGTTCGCATGGACATCACCGCAGTGACCGGCCTGGCCCTGAGCTGGTCGGCGGAGTCTGCTAAGGCCAACAGGTCTGGGGGTGAAGTCCCTGGAGAGGGCGACCAGCGCTGCAATGGGGTGCTGACCAAAGGCCCTGCTGCCCAGGACTAGCCCGCAGGGGGCTGAGGGCTGGGAGAGCCAGGGTCCGGTCTGCACTCAGGACGAGGGGGATGCCAGGCTTTCCCCTCAGCACAAGCGCCCAAGGAGGTCGAGGCAGGAAGACGGAGGTGTGACAGGTGGGACGTGGCCTCTCGCTGGCTGGACACGCACGGGATATGTGTATCCAGGTCCCTCCCTCTGCCACACACACACACACACACACACACACACACTGGAGGGATTTGCTGATGCATTTCCTTCCCAGGAAAGAGCTGCTTTCTGCTCTCAGCAGCTTAATTTCATTTGGAATGAAAAATGACAAGAGTGAATTGGACCAGCCACTCCAAGCCAGCCCAGACTGCGGGATCAACACACTTCGTGTTTATTTAGCTGAAAGCTGGAGGCGGGAGTCAGAACCCTCCCAGAGTGCGGGGCAAGGGCCACGGGGTGGACATGGAGGGCTGCTGCAGGGGACTGGGCTGCAGGGAAGGAACCAGGGACAGGTGGCTGGGCAAGGGAGGCGCCCTCTGACCTCAGCCAAGGGACCCCAGAATGTACACAGCAGAACTGCTCTCAGGGTCTGCCCAGGGGCCTCAGCCAGAGCTGTCACCTACGCCTCTCCAAGCCCAGCCTAAGTGACCCAGAGTCCACCCGAAGGTGAGGGGACCTGTGGGCAGGCCTGGGCAGACTCTGGAGGTTGTAGCAAGGGCAGGCCTGGTAGGCGCCCAGACAGCCAGACAGAGCCACGGCTCTGCCAGCACTCAGGGCTGCAACCTCCATGAAGGGCTCGTGGCTCAGCTAGCCAGGCGGTGGCCCTTGCTGTATCTGAACTCGTAGGAGGAACAGGTGTAAAGAGAATTGATCAGCGGCACCTGTGCCAACTGTCGGGGGATCCTAGTTCCAGGCAGGCCTAGGAGTCAAGACCAGGAGGGGAGATTGCTGTGACAGTGACAGCTGCCAGTACTGTGGCCCCTGTTCACGGCTGTGTGTCCTTCAGCGAGTGCGACACCCGTTTCCCTCGTGGGAGCATGCTCTAGGTCTGGAGGGACAGAAGGTGGAGGCAGGATGCTCATGGGTGCTGGTGGGAGACCCAGGCTGGGGTGCACATGTCGGGCAGTGTGGGGTGTGGGTGCTGACAGGAGACCCCGGGCGGGGTGCACATGCTAGGCGGCACAGAGCTGGTTCCTGACCTTCCTGGCTCACGAGCCGCTCAGATGCCCAGGGACTGCCACTGGCACATGAGCTCCTATCACTCCCGTGTCCTGCACTTGGACTGGAGAGGCATTCTCAAGGCCACAATCAAGTTCAATGAGAAGCGTCTGTGCCGTGCATGCGTCTCAGGAAATGGTGTCTGAGGAAAGTGTTACAATATGTAACTACCGAAAATCCCAGCTGCAACACAGCGGTCCCCAGCTCTAGCACAGCGGTCCCCAGCTCCAACACAGGGGTCCCCAGCTCCAGCACAGAGCTCTCGCTTGGCATCACCCTCCCAGGACGAGCTGGGGGCCTCAGCCCTCTGTCAGCCCTGGTGCCTCAGTTTCCCCACCCACACAATGGGAGGGGAGCCTCCTGGTCTTGGAGGTGGTGGTGCAAACTGACTGCTCTCGTAGCGGTACACCCGGCAGAGCAGTCAAGCCCTCCTCAGGGCTTCCATGTTGAGCAGTGGTCAGCACCGTGTCCACCTCTCTGATCCCAGCCATGTGGACAGCCAAGGTGCAATGAGTCTGAGAGTCTACACCGCCCTCTCCTGTCTCAGGGCCACCGCCAGTGGGGAAACAGACTCCTTGACAGCTCCATGCAGCTGCACCACTGCTGACTCAGAGCCTGGGTTTCCACTGACGTGCAGGCCACCACATGGCCGCTCCTGACCCCCGCTGGCAGTGGCTCCCACATGGCAGCCGCTCCTGACCCCCGCTGGCAGTGGCTCCCACGCAGCGGCACACACAGTGATAGATTTAAACACAGCATCGGAGCTTGAAATGTCCCAGTCTTATATCCATGGTCATCAGGTCGCAGCCCACACCCCCTAAAGCCAGCACGGAGATCCAGCGCTGGCCGAGACAGGTCAGGCCGTCCCAGGTGTTAAGGAAGCATGTTTCTCAAGGTGAAGAGGCAGGTGAGGCCCGGGCCACAACCCCTCCAGCGTCTGACCTCAAGCTGCCCTGTCCTGGAGTGGGATGGAGGGTCGGGGAAGTACCTCCAGCCCAGGCAGGGCCTACCGGCATGAGGTCTGATTTCTGGGGACGGGGCTGTGGCTCCATCCTCAGCTCTGGCACTGTGAGTGTGCGGCTGGCCTCTGACACACCTCCTGCTGCCCTGGGTCCTGGCTGAGCCCCAGCTACAGCAGGCAGGTACAGGCAGGGGGAGAGGGGAGGGCAGACAGGCCCTGCAGAGGCGGGGGATGGACCGGAGGGCAGGCAGGCCATGGTGGTAGAAAGTCCAGCTATCCCGGGAAGGGCCTTGGTGAGGGGCACACACACATTTGCTCTCAGAGCTTGCAATGACCCTGCGTGTCTGACCCTGGACTGGGCACCTGGGGTGACCATTCCTGGAAGCCCAGACTGCCCTGTTCACCCCCTGACACCTACAGACCCATCCAGGCTGGAGTCCAGCTCCCAGTGGTCACTGTGCTGTGTCCTGGGGTCCCCTCCCATGCCCTGCGTGGTTCTCAGTGTGACCACAGCCCAGTCTCCCGTGCATGGGGCAGCATGCGTGGACGTGTCAAGCGACGGCAGATAGGAGACATGATCGGTGGGCTGTGGCCGACAGAGCATGCTCAGTCTTTGCATCACGGTCCCTCACCAATACCAGGGCCGTCTAGGTGCACCGTGCCAGGTGCACTGTGCCAGGTGCACGGAGGGAATTATGTCAAAAACACTGCAAGGAAATCAATGGAAGGATATCATTGTGCAAAAACCTTAGATTCCCACATTTCAGGACAATGTTGCTTCATGTAAAGGACACAGTCTCCTGGTTTTGGGTGTTCGCAGGGTCCTAGAAGCCTTCCCTGTGGGGGGGGCCACCAGGTGCACCCTGGGGCCCATCCCAGGTCTGCCCTCCACATCCTTGTCCCAGGCTGAATGAGAGCCTCCCCGTCCCCACCAACTGCAGAGTATGACTGTGGTCTCTGCCTCCCCACTCCACCTGGCCAGTCCTGCCCGCCTCCCGCCAGCTCTGCTCCTGGCTGGGACAGCCCCACATTCCAGCAATGGGTCTGGAGCTTCTCTCATGCATGCTCCTCCCAGGCTCTGCAATCTCTGCTCTCACGCCAACTGGTGTTCCTACACATTCTCCCCAAACATGGAGACCCTGCCAATGTCAGACACATAGAACACCCCCCGGCTTCCGGAATCATCAGGTGGTCTGGGCAGAAGGTGCTAGTCCAGTGAGGGGGTCCTGGCCCTGTGGGGGTCATGGCCCTGTGGGGGTCCTGGCCCTGAGGGGGCCCTCGTTTAGGATGTTCAGGATCCAAGTGGTGGGTGGGGAAGAGGGCCTGGCAGCAGGAACAGGCCCAGGGGACAGTGCTGGGTGGGCCTGCCTCGCCACATCTGCCTACACTGTAGTCTCATGTCCAGGCCGGTGGCTTTCCCTCCATGGGTAGAGCCATCGGAGCCCTGGGGCCTCAGCCCCTAGGTCAGTCCCTTCATGGTCTGGTGTCCTGACCCGGGATGGGTTCAACTGACTTGAACCCAGGGGCCCTACCGGCCATCAGTGGCCACAGACACTCAGCTCCCAGCCCACAAGCCCTGCCCTCGCCATTGGTGACAGCCCAGGGTGAGGCTTTCCAGTTGGACACACACCAGGCCCTGGCGCCCTGCGTGTAGCTCCCTTTCTGGTGGCACTTGGAGCTGGCTTAGCACTTCCTCTGAAGGGGGTGCATTTTATCTGTATGTTAAATTTCTATGGCAAGGGGACAGTTGGACTCTGACAGGAGTGGGAAGAACAGCTCTCTGGTGGTGTTCGCTGTTGAGCACAGGCTGGTACAAGTAACTGATCATGGGCAGGGGGTGTCTGGGGTGCTCCAGCCTTGCCTCCAGGGGGCGTCATCCTCACAGCGGGTCCGACACAGGTGGCAGGAAGAAGCTGGGGTGCTGGGGCCAGGCAGGACACTGAGACATGGTGGGCATGCCAGTGTCTGCAGGACATGAACAGCTCCCAGGAGCCTTCCAGGAGCCCTTCAGGAAGCTTCCGTAGGCTCCCTGGGAGGAGGGGCTTCGAGCAGCAGCACTGGGGAGGCGGGGCAGCCAGGCAAGCTGCTTAGCCATAGGAGTCCTGGCTTGCTCCTCTGGAAAGTGGAGTTTCGTGGTTTGCCAGCTGTGCCGGTATCACAGGCATGGACAGGTGTCACCTTTAGGCTGGGAACATGGGAGTCCTTCAAGGCATGCTCACCATTGCGGCACTGACTTTAAAAAATATTTTTAAAAAAATTATTTTCATTTTCTCTGCAGTGTAGGGCAAGCTTTTCCATGCACTGGTTTCCCTTTCCAAATTCTGCTGATGCCAGGAGCCAGAAACTCCATCCGAGTCTCTCCTGCGCATGGCAGGGACCCACGTATCCAGGCCTTCCTGTGCTGCCTGCCAGGTACACTCACAGGGAGCTGGACAGGACGTGTGGAGGAGCTGGGACTCTGCTGTGGGCTGTGGCAGCTGCACTCGCTAACATGGCATTCACGTGGCACTCACTCCTGCCCCGGGCAGGGGAGGGACCCCCAGGCTGAGCTGTCAGCTAATGAATGGGACTGATGCAGAGCCCCTTGCCCACAACTGTCTGAGGTCAGGCTCAAGGGAGACCAATGAGGAGCTATGGTTGGGATGTGGTCGACAGACAGGTGAGATGGGCCTTGCTGTGTCCCTGGGGCTCCTTCCTGGGGTCCCTCCAGCCTGGGGTCCAGCTGGACCATGACCCTTCCCTCGACCCCAGGGGCTGCCTCCTCCCCAATACAGCCAGTGTGTGAGCAGGAGGCTACCCAGCAGCAACCAGTGGCTCAGCCTACCTGTGTGCGGGCCACCCTCCTAGGAGGAGACACACACCACAGGAGAGACGTCGGGGGTCCAAGGGGGGAGCCTGAAAGAACAGCAGTGGCAGTTAGGGGCGAGCTTGCTGAGCACGAGCCTGAATAAACAAAGAAATGACCTGTTTTCAAATGAATGGCTGATGGCCAAGGCATTAAGCCACAGAGCCGCTGGGGTGCCTGGGCAAGGCCAGAGCTGTGCAGTGCCAAGTGGGGATTCTGGGTGGCTTCCCCTCTGGGCTGGAGTGTGGGATGCAAGGTGGCTGCCACGGGGGGCACTCAGCTCACCAGCCCACGAGGGTCCCTCATGGAATAGAGCCAGCGCCTGTAGCTCTCAGCTTCAAGGGATGGAATGGATTGAAGTGCCTTGCAAAAGCTCTTGTCGGGGCCGCAGCTCCTCTGAGCAGGAAGACCAGAGCTGGGCACCCCCAGAAGCCAGCGGTTGCTCACGGCTCGGGAACTGTATCTCCACAACTGGACTGGCCCGCTGCCCAGGGAGGCAGAACCAAAGCCGGGTTTTCTCTGAAGTCTCCCTTCATCTCTGCTGTCAGAGACTGACAGCTGTGCAGAGGCGGCCCTGGGTCTGCACAGCACAGCGAGAACACAGCCCCTCTCCCCAGGCGGCTCCTGGAGCCCTTCCAGGCGGCCCTGCGGGCTGCCCTCTGTTCAGGAGGAGGAGAAGGACTGTTAGCGGGCTGGCTGTGAGAAAAGCCTGCACGTAGTGTGGTCGCCATCATGCACACCTGGAATGTGACATGGCCCAAACCTCAGGTCTGGGCTGGAGGTGTGAGCGTGACCCTCTGACAAGATGCTACAGCTACAACCCCCTCCCCCCAACCATAGAGCCCGCACTTCCACTGACCCAATCTTTTACAGAAATCAGCGTTTAGGGGTTACTCTAAATGGTCACACCAGAGAAGGAATGGAGGGATTGCAAGAACCCCCACTGATGTGTCCTGCTGGTCCCCACCACGCCGGAGGCCACCAAGGCAGAGGAGGCCCCTGCACAGCCATCGCATAGTGGTGCTGCCTCAACAAGGGTTGAAGGGAGGGACTGAAGCCAGTGTCCACCAGATGCCAGCGCATGCGCGCGCACACACACACACACACGCACACACATCCATGGAAGTGTCTGGAGCTGTCCAGAGTGGACTGGGCTGCCCTGGCAGGGGGCCAGGGCACACCTTGTGATCCTCATGTGACACACCAGGGAACGGGTTCTCCACTCCGCTCCAACAAGTCATGGTCCTGGCTTGATGGCAGGCAACCACGCCTGAAACTTGCGAGCAGAGGTTTGGGCTGCCGCACCCATGTCCAGATTAGACTAGCTCCTTCCGGCACAGGTAAGATGCAGAGGGTGGAAGAACACACGTTCAGGACCACGGACAGCGTCCCACTCACCTGCCAGGCGCTGGCTCTGGCTGTGCCTGGAAGTACCAGGCACCTGTTCCCCTCTGCCAAGGAGTGTGCTGCTGCTGGCTCGCCCTCCTTAACCCAGACAGGACTCTCCTTGGGAGCTGGTGTGGCTTTTCTACCGCCATAAGGATGTAGTTTCCATACAGTCGCTGCTCCATGTGGAGACTCCTGTGTGGAAGGAGGTGCTGCCGGCTGCCCTTGAAGCCCACGGTTGGACCTGGCCAGCAGCTGGGCCCGTGAAGGTGCCACGGACAGGTGTGCTCCAGCACGCTGGGCTGGAACGCATGTGGAGGCATCCTTGGCTGCCCACGGCAGGTCTGCCAGTCCCTGCAGTCGGAGCTCAGGACAAGACTCAGCAGACAGTCTCCATTTCTTAAGTCTAGACTTATTTGGGAGGTTGGGAGCAGAAGTTGCAAATTAATGCAAAGGCTTGTGAGCATCACTTAGAGACTGGGTTGGGGAGGCTCTCCTGTAGGCTTGGCCTCTCTGGACACTTTGGGGGTCCCGGGGGTGGCCAGTTCTTACTTCCAGCCTAGGACGTGGGGAGGTTTCCAGGAGCAGGTCAGAGGGTCAGTAAGGTTGCTGCTGCATGGTTTCAGTTTTCAGCCAAACTCTACCACTGCTTCCCTCGTTTGCCATCTTGCTCCCAGCCCCAGCTTCCCCACCAGCCACTGTGTCCATCCCTCCAAGGACAGCAGCCAAGCCACTGCTTGGGCTGGGGGTGGGGCTGGCACCTCCCTGCAGCGTGGCGGAGTGCGTGAGAGTGGCCCAGGTCTCTGAGTGCATCTGCTTTGGTGCAGGTTCCTGTCTGTGGCAGGGCAGTGGGGGAAGGCGGCTATTTGTAAATAACTCTCACTTAATGAGATTTAAATAATAGATGAGGCAGCATCATTCCTGCTATCCTGACACCAACAACTGTCTTCATTCTCCCCCGTCCAATTGCAGCCCGGGGCGAGGTGGGGGGCTGAGGCAGAATCGGGGTGAGTTAAGGAGATTTTTGTCGCATTTAACATCAATTCATTTCACAGAGTGCCAGATCGCATACCCCAAAATGTCTGGGGCTCCTCATGGTGTAGGTGTACACAGAAAACATAAAAGAACTTTCTAGAAAACAACCAGCTATAAGCAAAACATTCTAATTAGAAATGATTCTCCCCCAAACACACCCGCACGTGCATGCCCCCTGCAGGTTCACACAGGCACACGCCCCCCCCACACCCTCACATAGGCACACACATGCCCACACATGCCCACAGACACACCCACACACAGGCTCACACAGGCACACGCCCACAGGCACACCAGGGCATACACATGCCCACACATACACTGTCTCTGGTTTAGGGCTCTGGCTTCACCACATCCCAGCTGCACTGTTTGTCAGAATTGTGCCTGCACCCTTAGTTTCTGATAGGAGCAAGCTAGACATGACATGAGTATCTTCCAAGAGTTTGTGGGAAATGTTTACTGTGAAAAAAAAAACCATATAGGGTTATCAACGTCTTTACATCAGAATAAGCTTACCCAACTGTATTTCCCGTGAGCTCTTTGTGGGCCATAGAACGTGCCAAAAAATGCGGGTAACACCGGGCCGGCACTGAGCAAGCCTGCAGGACACGGACCCGAGGCTCCTGGCCAGCTCTGAGCAAGCCCACGGCACACTGACCCAAGGCGTCTGGCGTCCGACCGCGGAGGCATCCAGGTCCCAGCCCAGCACACACAGTCCCCACCACCCACCCTGAGCTCTCCTTCTCCACACACAGCATTGGCCAGTGTTTGCTCATTTTCTTGAAGTGCCCGCTAAGCTACCACCTGTTTCATGGGGGTTGAAACCACACGGCTATGAGTCAGAGAGCTAGGGTCACGATTAGGGATGACCCCCTCTTCCGGCATCTCTGCAAACCCGGACTCCTGCTTCGGGTTCAACCACTGCGCCTCCCTCTGGGCTCAGGTGTGACCCAGGTGCACCTCACCTAGCCGCTGGCCCCTGGAGCCCACATCCCAGGCAGTCCCAGCAGGGAACCAGCTCCAGCAGTAAAAATCCATCTCCCTGAGGCCACACCCATGGCATCACCGAGACCCTGTCATCCCCGGCCACCCTGGGCAGTGGGTGACCAAAGCCAGCTGGCTCTGTCACCCGCATGGTGCTGGGCACTGACCGAGCAGGCTGGGCCTGGGACAGAGCAGAGCGCCTTCCCAGGAATGTGAGGGTCAGGCCTGGTCACATCTCAACCAGTCCCCCGAGTGGATTCCACTGACCTGTCGCTGTCCTACTGACCTCTCCCTGTCCTATTGATTTGTCTCTGGTTCTACTGACCTCTCTCCGGTCCTAGCTTGCCCAGGGATGGCTCTTGAAAAGCCATGCCACCGGAGACAAGGCCCACCTGGAGGGCACTGCTCACACCCCCTGCCTTTCACTGACCACTCCTTAGCCATTGTTCTGAACTGCGGGGCAGAAACGTCTGTTAGTCTACACAGTCCAATTAAAGCACTACCTGTGTGAGCCACACAGCCGAGCCTGTGCTGGGGAAGAGGCCAGGGCGCCCGCCTCACATCCCTTGCTCCCGCAGTGTGTGGTCAGCCACAGGCACATGCCCGGTGCAGCTGTGTCAGGGCGGCGTGTTGTCAAAGGCACCACATTGCTCAGTGGCAGGTGGGTGTGCACCTGCCTGGGGCTGGCTTCATGTCAGAGGACCAGGAGCTGCTGACCAGTGGGGGCAGCCCAGACCCGGGCCCAGTCAGGGCAGAGGACCAGGAGCTGCTGACCAGTGGGGGCAGCCCAGACCCGGGCCCAGTCAGGGCAGAGGACCAGGAGCTGCTGACCAGTGGGGGCGGCCCAGACCCGGGCCCAGTCAGGGCAGAGGACCAGGAGCTGCTGACCAGTGGGGGCGGCCCAGACCCGGGCCCAGTCAGGGCAGAGGACCAGGAGCTCCTGACCAGTGAGGGCGGCCCAGACCCGGGCCCAGTCAGGGCAGAGGACCAGGAGCTCCTGACCAGTGAGGGCGGCCCAGACCCGGGCCCAGTCAGGGCAGAGGACCAGGAGCTCCTGACCAGGGGGGGCGGCCCAGACCCGGGCCCAGTCAGGGCAGAGGCACGGCAGGTGTGGAAAAGACCCTGCACTCACAGGGCATCACCGATCCGTTACTGATGGTGGTGTGCCATGGGGCAGCCATGTGGCAGCCATGTGGCAGTCCTGGAAAGGCAGGCACAGCCTCGGGTCTGCAATTTGTCCAACGGCAGCACGTTTAGAATCTGAGAGTAACCCTTGAGAAGGAGGCAGTAGCTGGGCCAGCTCCAGTGTGGCTGGTGATGAGGGAGGAGATTGGGATGGTGGCACGCTCGGGGCGGCCGAGGAGGAAACGGGGAGAGCTGGGCGGCTCCTGGAGGAACTGCCCGCTGTGGTGCCCACCTCCTGCAGCACATGACCCTTGGGCGTCAGGCCTCTGAAGGACCCTGCACCTTGATCTTGAGACGGTCCCAGAGGTGCACGATTCACACCGGAGCTACGCAGAACTCATAGTTGTTGTGTGAGCCCCTTGGGGTGAGGCCCTCTGTGCCAGCGGCCCCATCAGTGAGACACTGTGAGGAACCCCATGGGGACGGGAAGAAAGCAAGAGGAGCCGGCATTCCGTGGGCAGGTGCAGTCCTGCTGCGCTGAAGCCCTAATCTCTGACCAGTGTGCCGTCCATTTCTTTCTGAACATGAAATATGTCCACCTTGGGGGAGATCCCCAGGGGGAGAGGGACCCCCAAGGGGCCAAAAGGGCACACCTCACAGGGCTGCAGCAACAAGGCTGCTCTGCCTGCCAACTTCCACACGTGGAATCTCCAAGCCCCGAGCAAAAGACCAAGCCTGACGGCCAGCAAGGCCCACTCCCCACAGGCAGCTGCCCTGGGCTGAATAACAAGGGTGCCCCGGCCTCAGCACAGGGAGGGGCTGCCCTCCCCGCCCCAAAGATGTCACCATTCCATTTTATGGACCAGAGACCGAGGCCTACAGGCCAAGAGTTTAATGATGGTCATTAATTGATGGGGCAAATCCAGGATTTAAACCAGGTGTTCCTGGCACCCACGAGTCTTTGCAAAAACAGGTGCTGAAAAGGAATGAGACCCACCTATGACCGAGCTTGGCCTGGTCTGCAGGACCGGTGTTTGGGAGTGCTTAGGGAAGGGCTGGCGGTAGGCAGGGCACTCAGGGACTAACTTACAACACAGCTAAGGAGGACGACGACCTGGACGTGATGGAGAGTCCAGAACTGGACGGAGGTGGCGGTGGCCCCCACAGCGACCACGCCGATGGCTGCTGAGTGCTACCTTTAGGATGTCGGCATGATCCTACATGGGGCACGAGTCAGCAAATCAACTTAGAACATGAACATGAGACTGACTGTACGAAGACCTCTGGGGAACAGTCACTGAGGAGTGACATGGGCCATGCGTCCCTGGTGGGCATCCAGAGAGGCCTGGCCTTGCTCTTCCCTCTGGGAGGTCTGGAGGAAGTGGGGGCCCTGGCCCATGTGCGGTGGGGGCGCCAGCTGCACCTGTCAGGGTCCAGGTGCTCTTAGCTGGGCTCAGGGTACCACTTGCTGGACTTGGATGTGGTGGTGCCATTGCCGAGCTAGCCGGGGCCTTGGATCTGGGGTCTCTTTCCCTGCTGGTTTAACTCAGATCCCCCGTCTCCTGTGGTTTGCCTGCTTGTCCTGGGGGCCAGCTGGGCTCTGCTCCATTTTGGCCCTGGGCTTGCAGGCCGCCCCACCAGGTGCTCCTGCACCACACGCGGAGGTCTTTGGAGAAGGTGTCTATGAGCCAGCTCTTCCTTGGCCGAGTTCTCTGCCCACTCAGCCCCTGTGGGCTGCAGCACAGTCAGGGAGGAGACCCTGGGAGGATGAGGCACCCCTGGGCGGCTCGGCAGACTTTTAGTCTACCGAGTAGACAGACAAGATCTTGCCCAGGGCTTGTTGGCCTCTATCCCCTCACCGTTTGGCCAAGAGCCGCCCTCTCCCCAGCAGAGCATGTGGCCTGGCTCACGGCCCAGCGCCCACCTGCACTGGCCGTGGCTATGAGGCCAACAGCTTCAGGCCCCTGACTCAGCCATCACTGACCGCCTTGCCATCATTCAACTGGGGTTGGTTTTCTTCCATGCAGCAACTCCCCCGACCCGCCTCAGTTCCCAATAGAGGAGACCCTGGAGGAGAGGAGACGAAACGGCCGACGCCCCGCAAAGCACGTGCCAGCCCAGGACGCACAGCCCCATCAGGACGCACAGCACCACCGTGAGAACTGGCGAGCGCTCCCCAGACCCAAGTGTACAGAGGGCCACGTCCCTACCAGCCCCTTAGCACAGCAGCAGCCAGGGGGCCAGACTTGCCGCAGCTGACAGACCAAGCCAACGCTTGGCACCCCCTCGGGGGCAGCCTCACCCCTGCGCTGTGCAGGTACCAGTTTGTGCAGCTCAACCTTTCCGCCAGTGAGGGGAAGAAGAGGAGCAGGGGACCTCGCTGGAGAACCACCCCAGGTCCTCTTCCTCCCACGCATGGAGAAGGAAGGTGACAGGAAGCCCAGCCCTCCCCCAGCCCTCGCCAGGGCCTCCCTAGCCCCATGTCTTGCAGAGTACGGAGATTCTCGCATGCTTATTAACCCACTTTCTCTGTTGGCACTCGAACGGTGCGGGAACCTCAGCCAAGGCAATTCCTAGGCCAGGGCGCTCCCTGGGGAAGCCAGTGAGCTCATCATACCTGCAGCCCAGGTGCCAAGTGAAGTCAAGGTTTCCAGCCTGGGCCTAAATATAGGCCTCAGCCACGCCAGGGGGCGGCTGCCAGACCTGGCCTCCTGGGCAGGCCTGCCCACCACCTGTGCCTGAGAGCAGCCCTGCTAGCATCTTGCAATCTTGCTGCCTCTCCCCAGCCCAGGTCAGACCTGCTGGGAGCCGCAGAGGCGGCGGGGGAGGGACTTAGAATATAAATGAGTTCTGTAAACAGAGAGTTTAATAAAAAGGCAGCGAGGGGGGTTATGAGCAACCCAAGGATAATTAAAATGATTTATCTGCTCACCTCCCTTGCTGGCTGTTACTCACACACTCTCAGTAAGGGCAAAGAGGGACACGGCAAGGTCTGGGGACCGAGCGACCAGCACAGAGCTGACACGGGGACCACACGACGCGCCCCACACAGCCAGCCGCTTTCCCACCCCAGCCTCCGGCAGCCACAACGCAGGAGCAGCAAGGCCTGGCGAGGAAGGCCACTCCCGAGCACGTACCTGTTGGTAGAAGGACCGGTCGCTCCTGGGACAGGTTCCCAGCGCTGGGGGCCACCGTCCCGACGTCACGCTGCGTGCTGGAACAGAGAGAAGAGCGTGTTCAGTGCCTGAGGACCCAGAGTGCACTGGGCACACATACTCTCGGTGACAACTCCACAGGGCAGGTGTGGTGGGAGCAGCAAACACCCCACACGAGGAAGCACAGGCTTGGCCAGGTCCCTGTGGGGCGAGGGGGGACCCTGCCTGCCGTGCAGAGGGGAGAGGTTCCAGGAGCTGTGGCTCAGGGTGGTGGTGACACAGAATGACCAGAACCAATTCGACAACCAGGGCGGGGTGCCATGGACAATGTGGGCCAAGGTTAAACCCTGGCAGGATGACCCACGTCCCCGAGATAGACCCACCCCTCTGAAGTTGACCAGGCCCTTGGGACAAGTCACCAGCATCACCCCTGCTCGAGCATTCAGGGTCCCTGAGCACGAGGCATGTCCCCAGGGTGACCAGGCCTGTGGTTTGCATCAAAGCCTGCAGCGTGTCCTCCAGCTGTGGGGCAGTTGCCGATACAAATGTGTCTGGTTGACCAGTAGCCTGGGGGATGGGGTCACAGCACTGGGCTGTGCAGGGGCCCTGCATGGTGAGGCACAATGCCCAAGGCTGGAGGCAGGGTGTCCCTGGATGGGCTGGTGTGGACCACTCGGCACCTGACAGTGGGTCTGAAACACGTGGAAGGGAAGAGGGGGATGCAGCATCTGACCAGCGGTGTGGGCCTACACCTGCTCCCAAGCCGTCCTCCCCCAGCCAGCTGTGAGAGCCTGGTGGCCACCACTGTCCCTGCCAGACACCTAGCTTTCTGGCTTTGTTCCAGTGAGGGCAGCGGCAGCACCTTTCATTAAGCTGGTAAAATTAAGTGCACAAACCCCAAATGCCCCAATTTCTTAGTATGGGTGAGCAGGGTTGAAGGATTTATGGGGCCTACAGGGACTTTAGCAAGAAGTGTGGGGGTAGGGTGCTTCATGGCTGGGCAGAATGGGGGGGGGTGCAGTTGGACAGGTGCTTAGCCAGGGTCCCAGTGCAGCCCATGAACCCTGACTGGGTTCCCAGGGGGAAACCAAGGCACAGTTCCCAGGCAGGGTTCAGCTGCACAGTGGTAGAGCTTCAGCCCAATCCGAGGGGGTCAGACTCCAGAGCCAGGCTGCTGGTGTCCGGCTGCCCAGGCCCTCGCTGGTGCCAGGCTGAGGTGGTCCAGTTTTCCAGCTGCCACATGAACACTTAAATAGCTGCCCTTCTTGTTTGTAGCACTTTCCAAGCTTGGGCAGTGCCCCCAGGATGTAGGTCAGAGCAGGGCTGCGGAGACTGGACAGAAGCCAGAGCCCCATGCTCAGCCAAGGACAGGAGACGGGTGGTGTAGAGGCCAGGGCAGAGTATGCAGCCCCTTGTGCTGGGGCCGTGTGTTCTCTTACTCCTTATTGATTCACGCACTCACTGAGCCACTGTGTATCTGTTTATTGTGCCTGACACTTACCCCAGACCCCCTACAGGCTCCCAGGCCTGGATACCCAGCACCCAGACCCAGGCTGGCTTCCCTGGGGTGGCACAGTCCCAGCTCGGGCCCAGCAACAACCTCAGGGTAGAGAGAGGGAATGGCCAGGGGACTGCTGCATCTTGTCTCTGGAATCTTCACACAGACTGGCTGATCTTCCCCTGGCCCAGAGCCCACAAGACCCTGCCCAGCCTCCCACCCAGCAGCCTCATCTCTGATGTTGGCACGGGTCAGCCCAGGGCCGCCGTGGCCTCCCTGGACATTAAATCCTCGTGTGCTGGAGGCCCTGACCCCGCTCACGCTCCTATGTGCTGGATCCCCCTGCCAAGGCTGCACAGGGCTTATCGCAAGACAAACAGTGGCCACGCTGGCCTGCTCAAAGAATGAAGGCTGGGGAAAAAGCCTGCACACCCTCCTACAGCTGCAAGGCTTTATATTTCGATCCACAGTTGACTGATTCCACGAGTGTGGAATCCATGGAGCGGAGGCCTCTGAGTGGGGCGGGCAGTCCATCCTCCTCGCACACCACTTCCCCTCAGGTCTGCTTTGGGGGCGCCCAGCCCTGCCGAGCACAGCCTCGGGGTCCGGGCAGCCAGCAGCCTTGGAGGGCCGTGAGGCTCAGGCGCTGGGGTGACTGCCTTGGTCCCGTGAGGGGCTCCAGGCAATGGGGTCAACGGCAGTGGGCGCTCTTTTTATTATTATTATTTTTGTGTTTGCCAAGAAGAAGGATTCCGAGCAGTGTTTCCTCTGCATCCCGGCAGGTGCAGCGACTTCCCTGGTGGGGAGTGTGGGAAGGGGAGTCGCTGCTGCCCCCCAACCTGGAGAGTGGCCCAGAAAGCAGGCAACTGACGGCCTGGCCGGGCAGCTCTGGGCAACTCCCACATGAGGGACAGGGGGCATCGGGCATCAGCAGGGCATGGGGACCCACACAGAGCATCCAGTTACCCCCTGCTACCTAGAACCAACAGCAGGATCCAGGATGTTGGCAGCCTCGGTCCCTTAGCCAGGTCTGCACCTGTGCCCAAGCAGACAGGCACCAAGGTCCTTGCTGGGGCATTCTCCCAGACAGCCACATGGAGACTTCTCAGCAACATGTCGGCCGATGAAGGGGATGGACTGCAAACAAGAGGCAGCCACGGAGATGCCCTGGAAGAGAGGCTGCTGGGCAGAGACGAGAGCTTCGGGAAGCTGCCACATGCAGGCCTGCAGAGAGGCGGAAGCCAAGGGCCTCCTGCTCTCTGCGCCATGCGTGTCACCATCTCTGAGGGCATCAAACTGTGCTCGGAGCTGCACGAGGTGGCCAGAGTGGACCCGACCCGAGCTGGTATCTTCTGCCTCCAACACAGGGCCCTTGGGGCGGGACACATCTCTCAGGGGCCTCCAGCTCATGTGGTTCTGTGGGGCTGCCTGTGCGCACACAGGGAACAGAAACTCAGGGGAGGACAGGAAAGCCGTGTCCCCAGCACCTGCCAGCTGCCCCAAGGCGGAGGCTCCGTCTGGAGCTGGCTATGGCTGGACAGATGTCACCCTGCTCTGCCTTTGATCTCCCAGCTTACCCTGCCAGCGTGACAAGCTAATAAAAGCCACACGACCAAACTCCAGGTCATTACTCAAGGAAGGGGACCCCTCTGCAGGTGGTAGTGCCAGTTTCCAGCCAATTAAAAGAAGCCCGGTGTTCCTGTCGGTTGCCGCTGTGCCTCTGCCTGCAGACCTCTGGAGGCCCACACCTGGGAGGAGCAGGATGTAGCAGATGTTGATGGAGTCGTTTAATCGGCACTCCGAGGGGATGTGGGCAAACAAGGCCACGCACTGAGGCTGGGGAGAGGGCTCCTGAGACGACCCTGCAGCAATCTTGCGCTATGAGGGCTACAGCCTTTGGCAGGGCTCTGCAGGCTCTCTGGGGAGTGAGTGATTTCACTTCCTGTTAGTTCCCCTTTCTAAGTACCATCCCTGCTGCCGACACTGGCACCTGGCAGGGCCTGCCACCTGCCGAGCAGGCTGACTGGTCCAAGGGTCTTGCTTGCTAAGTGGAAATCGGAGAGGACAGAGGAGTCAGAAGAGATAGGGTGAGCAGCGAGCTGCACCGCCGGGTGCTCCAGGGGTCGTTGGGGTTAAGCAGGAAGCCGGAGAGGAGACAGGAAGGGGCGGGATGCGCCGCTGTGTCCCGTGAGAAGTCTGGAGATGAAGCTGCTGAGGGCAGGCGGCAGGGCAGCCTCTCCACTCACCGCCCTCTGCTCCTGCCACTGGGCCCGTCCATCACGCAGCAGGAACCCGCATGGGGCTGCGTTTTGCTGGTTCCCTCTTGAGGTTTCTTGGGACAATTTCATACCAACCGTTACATGGCGACTGTGTAAAGAGGGGAGGAGTGGACACAGCGGGATTTTGAGCCAGTCCCCTGAAAGCAGCTGGTGTTTTACGGGTTGTAGCTTCCAGGGCGTTTCTTCTTTAACACAAAGTCGCTGCACGTCGGCGCCAGGGAAAAGAAAACCCTTGCTGTTCCACCAGGGAGCATGGGTCCTCAGCAGATAAGAAAGCCAGAGGCCGAGGGGCAGCAGAGGTGGGCTCCTGCTGCTGGCTGAGCTGAAACCTGCTCAGAGAGGCCCCCTCGGGCTGGCCCGGCGGCCCGGATCCAGGACTGCGCTGGTTTCCGACATGGAGCTGCAGGGCTGCGTGCAGAGCTGCTGTTGTCTGTTGTGTGTTGCCACGTAAGGGCCATGTGTCTGCTGAGACAGAGAACTTTCTAGAGGTCTAGGATGGACTTGCTTTCCTACAACTGTCCATGTGGCCTCCTGCACCTGTTGGCAGCTGTGTGAGGACCTCCCAGGACACGGAGGACCTGCCTGCTCCCGGAGCCAGTGTGTCCAGGGTCCTGCAGGCCTTGGCTCTCCTGCTTGAGGGACAGTTGGAAAGTGCTCACCAGGCTATGTTCCTGCCTCTAGGTGGGAGCCCACTGACTGACTTTAAAACTCCTCCTAGAAGCAACAAATGTGCTCCCTGCCAACCTTATTGACGGAGAGAGGCCTCCAGGGTGAGCCCATGCACCGTCCTCTGTGGTCTGGGAACAGGTACCTGCCCATGCTGCTGAGCTGCCCCGGAGCCGATGTCTTGGATGCAGCCCTATAGCTGGGCGCTCACTGGAAAAGGCCAGCCACAGAGGCCTTGGGGTCCCAGGAGAGTCAACCCCCAAGACTGGCAGTACCAAAGTCGACATCCTGAGCCAAGCCTGTGGTCCCTGCCACCCTCCAGAACCCGGCCCAAACCGGGACTCACAGGCAGCACAGAACTGTGCTTGCTCAGGGCGTGCAGACAGGAGAGCTGTGCCAGCTGAGAGGAAGGAGCGGGAGGCAGGTGGCAAGGCTAACGCCCATGCACTTGAGGCAGAAGGGCCGTGGTTGAGGACATGGGAGAGTAAATGCTGCGTCACTCCAGTGGGTGCAGAAAGTGCTGCCCTCCCCGGGAGCTCCAGCAGAGCCCACAGCCCCTCAGAACCTCCTCAACGCTGCCCTTCAAAAGTTCTGGAAGAAACTGGGCAGAGACTCTAGGATGGACTATGTCAATCAGTGGATTCTGCAGCGACCTCATTGTGCTTGGAGTGGCGAGACTGGCAGCGATTCACAACTGTTGAACTATCAAAACCACTTGAGCAGGACCCTCGGAGCACACCCCACATCCAGGACCGGGGCTGGGTGGGAGACTGGGTGGGGCTTCTCCCTTTATTTCCCCCTTTACTCCAGATATATGACAAAAAAAAATGTGGAAATAAAAGTCTTACCCACTTTCCTGTAGCCCTTGAACCTTTTTGCCCTAATTAACTATGTAAAGACTGTCAAAAATTTTTTTAAAAATTGAAAAAAATTTCTGGAAGAGGAGCGTCTCTGAGCCGCACTGGTCTGTAGTGTCCTCCCTTGGCCTTGGCTTTGACCTGTGTCTAAACACGGGAGGAGGTGGGAGAGCTGTTAGCGGGGCTGCGGGATTTCCGAAGCAACTGATAGCAGCCAGGTCATCTACAGTAACAAGGAACCCAGCTCCATCACTTCTGCCAGGCAGGGAAGGGGCCATGGAATTCTGCCATGGTTCAAGGCGGGCCACAGCCCTAAAGACTGTCCATCCTGGCTGGGTCCTGCCCTCCAGGCCTTGCTGGGGCCTCAGCTGGTTTCCTCCCCTCCTTGGAAAACACTGCCATGTGCCAGGTCCTGGCTCGGAGAGGAGCCAAGCTGACAGAGAAAGGGTTAGGAAACCCACAGGTGGGCCTGGAGGTAGGGCATTTATAGCCTCCTGCGCTCAAGACTGCCAGGGACTTGAGGACCCACGCAGCACAAGGAGGGCTACCTGTTCCCAGTCAAGGGCCCTCTGGCCTCCAGTCCTCCCCCCAGGGAGACGCAGCGTGCCCTGTCCTTGGCCTGGGGGCGGCAGCCCAGTGGGAGTGCCTTCAGAATGCGCCAACCTGGCAGATATGGGTATTTATGGCTGGTTCACTCCTGAACCTTTCCTGGCACAGTGGCCAGGCTGACTCCCACTTGTGTTTAGCTTGCAGAGGAGCCCCACAGGTCCCCCCCCAACCACCGGGAGCTGTCCAGTGCTGAAGCCGGCATGATGGACGGTTACGGAGCAGCCGCACCTCCAGAGGCGATTTACGAGCAGAGGTGACAGCGAGGAGAGCTTCTGCTCCATAACTCACGGGCCCTTCTCAGATGTTCTAATCAGCCACTCCTTCTGACTGTAGAGGAGCCTGGGCTGTGAGCTCGCTCGGGGGAGCTTGGGTCTCCACAGAGCATCACAGCGCACACGCCGGGCGAGGGGTTGGCTGCTGGAGGGATCCCTGCCCAATGAAGCAGCCTTTTGTCCCGTCTCTGCGGGTCCTGAGAAGTGCCAGAATGTTCCGCCCTTCTCAGCCCCGCACAGTGGAGATTTACGGACAGCTGGGGACGTGTGGAGGTGGCAAGGTCGGCTAGGTCCATGCACTTCCATGCACGGGGAGGGGGTGTGCAAATTCCATCAAGGTCAGGTGCTGGGCTGGATGCTGCTGTACAGCTACCCAGGCTACCCAGTCCTCCTGCATCCACAGAAGTGCAGACACACGATCCTGTGACATGGTCCCTGCCCCAGGCAGCTGGCACCCTGTGCCCCCGGGGCCCCAGTGCTCCAGTGCACGGATGGGGACAGGCAATCCAGCCTTGGCCCTGAGGGACCTTATTCCTCAGGACGATCCTCCTTTGCCCAGCACGTCCAGGAGACTGCGTGGCTGAGCCATGTCCTGTGGCCGAGCTGCAGCTGCACGCAGGGATTCAGAGCACATGGGCTTCACATCAATTAACTCCAAGTGGTCACATGTGGCTGGTGAGCGGCCAAGGACCACCTCGGGGCTTTGTGCTGCCACACCCGGCTGGCGCTGGCCAAGGGCACGTCTGGACGGGCCCCTTGTGTTCCGGGACTTTGAGACCACCGGGTACTTCTGGCACCTGAAGGCAGGCGGGGGAGCCCCTGCCCTGAGCTGGCGGGATGAGCACCAGCACTTTGTGAAATTAAATGGTCGCAGTCGTCCAGGGACAGGGACCAGGAGCCAGCTGGGAGCTGAGGCGCAAAGGACAGTGAGGCACTGCCCCAGGGGGAGGTGGGGCCACGGAGAGCTGGCTAGGAGCACTGTGGGGTGAGGCAGGGGGCCGGTCCTGCACCCTGGGGTCCCACAGGAACAATCCCTGTGTCTCACCTCTCCTCAGAGCACCAGCCGAGATTCTGGAAGGATCTGTGGGCACCTGCAAGTCCGGGCCCCAGTGTGTTCTCCCCAGAATGCGGCGGAACCCTCATCAGCACCCAGGATGACCATGTGTGGCGGCTGGCCCTCATCCAGCTGTCCTATCCACCCAGAAGGGAAAAGGGAATGTGGCTGCCTGCCACTGGCATCTGGTCCTACAGGGACACCTCTGGCCGGCCGTGCTGTGTGAGGTCACAGCCACCTCTAGGGTTTTTCCTGGGAGCCCCTGCTGCAGACCCTGGTGACCACCCCACCCCTGCATCTTCCTCTCGGGTCCTGGAAACAGAGACCAGCGCTGTGTGGAGATGCCCAGGCCCACCTCGGAGCTGCTCCACCTCTCCCTCTGCCCAGGGAGACTTCCCTGTGGCACCCAAGGGACCTGGAGGTGGGGGGGTTCTCTCAGCTCTCTCTGGGGCCACAGGGTCTATGGCAGGCTCAGCCTCGACCTGCTCACTCTGAGACCAGGCCTGGGGTCCCCCCAACCTCCCCGGAGCCTCTGTGACCTCTGCGGTGCCCACCACCCCTCTGCCGCAGGCTCAGACAGAGGGGCACGCATACCCCACTGCCACTGCTTGGACATCACTGTCATCCCTGCTCTGGGGGTCTTCTTCCTCGGCATGGGGCCACTCAGCAGGGCTCCTGTCCTCTCCCCCATACCCACCAGCCACCCAACTCTGCCTGAGTAAGACTGGCATCAGTGTGCAGGTCGCTTAGGGAAGCCCCACCCCGGGCCAGAGCCCTGCCCCTTTGCAGCGGCAGCAGACACGCCCTGGCTCCCAGTCTCTCATGTTCCCTCCGGCTCCCAAGCCAGGCCTGGCTCCTAAGTCACAAACCCTTTCTGAAATGGCTCAGGCAGTGGCCTGGCCCACAGGTGACACAGCCCTGCACTCACAGCGGAGGAAGGCACACGCACACCTGACGATCACTTCCCACTTGCTCTGGGCATCTGTATATTTGCTCTCCCTCAGGCCAACTGTGTGTCCAGCTGGGGCTGCAGGCCAGTGAGATGCTGGGGGCCTGTGAAAAGCCCTACCCGCTGCCTGGCCCTGCTGTTTTCCGACACCCTCGCCTCTGCCCCCAGCTTGGCATGGTCCCACTTGGCAGTCTCCCCAGGCACTTGGGGCTGGACGGGGAGCCCGAGGGGGATGGAGCCACGTGCAGCTGCTCCTCCTCCTCTGCCTTTAAGCTACTCACAGCCCCCATGGACTCCAATCAGACAGGTCACACCAGGGCCCACAGGTCCTCACTGTCACAGGGACAGCCTGCAGGGTGCGGGGGAACAGACATGGGTGGAGCCAGCCTGGGCACCAATCAGGGTCAGCAAAGAAAAAAGAGAGGAGAGACTGCGGCAGGCAGAGAACAGCAAAGAGGCAGAAAAACAGACAGAGAAGGAAGACGGAGATGGAGGTGAGGGGGAGGAAGAGCCTGGGAAGCCCTCCACCCCACTGGCAAGTGCCAGGGGAGCTCATGGCCTCAAGGTGCAGAGATGGGGGCTTCGGGGAGTTTGGCAAAGGTCACTATTTTTCCTAAAGTGCTTTCACTTAACACAGCAGGTGGAATCGCAGTGCTGGGACTTGCAGTGCCGACTGGGCTCCCTTCAATCAATAGCTGATGTGCCATTCTCCATAAATCTTACACCAGGAAGAGATGGAGGCGGGATGGGAGGAGGGGGGACAAGGACAATCACCTGAGTCGGCAGGTGAACTTCCTGCTGGGAAATAGAAAACCTCAGCCTAGGCCCCCCACCTGCACCCAGCCTCGGCCCCACACCTGCACCCAGCCTCGGCCCCCCACACCTGCACCCAGCCTCAGCCCCACACCTGCACCCAGCCTCGGCCCCCCACCTGTACCCAGCCTCGGGCCCATACACCTGCACCCAGCCTCGGCCTCCCCACCTGCACCCAGCCTCGGCCCCCCACACCTGCACCCAGCCTCGGCCACCCCACCTGCACCCAGCCTCGGCCCCATACACCTGAACCCAGCCTCGGCCCCCCCCACCTGCACCCAGCCTCGGCCCCCCACACCTGCACCCAGCCTCGGCCCCCCACACCTGCACCCAGCCTCGGCCCCCCACACCTGCACTCAGCCTCGGCCCCCCACCTGTACCCAGCCTCGGCCCCCCACACCTGCACCCAGCCTTGGCCCCCACACCTGCACCCAGCCTCGGCCCCATACACCTGCACCCAGCCTCGGCCCCCCACACCTGCACCCAGCCTCAATCTCCCCACCTGCACCCAGCCTCGGCCCCATACACCTGCACCCAGCCTCGGCCCCCACACCTGCACCCAGCCTCGGCCCCCCACCTGCACCCAGCCTCGGCCCCATACACCTGCACCCAGCCTCGGCCCCCCACACCTGCACCCAGCCTCGGCCCCATACACCTGCACCCAGCCTCGGCCCCATACACCTGCACCCAGCCTCAGCCTCCCCACCTGCACCCAGCCTCGGCCCCATACACCTGCACCCAGCCTCGGCCCCCCCCACCTGCACCCAGCCTCGGCCCCATACACCTGCACCCAGCCTCGGCCTCCCCACCTGCACCCAGCCTCGGCCCCCCACACCTGCACTCAGCCTCGGCCCCATACACCTTCACCCAGCCTCGGCCCCATACAACTGCACCCAGCCTCGGCCCCCCACCTGCACCCAGCCTCGGCCCCCCACACCTGCACCCAGCCTCGGCCCCCCACACCTGCACCCAGCCTCGGCCCCCCACACCTGCACCCAGTCTCGGCCCCCCACACCTGCACCCAGCCTCGGCCCCATACACCTGCACCCAGCCTCGGCCCCATACACCTGCACCCAGCCTCGGCCCCCCACACCTGCACCCAGCCTCGGCCCCCCCACACCTGCACCCAGCCTCAGCCCCATACCCCTGCACCCAGCCTCGGCCCCCCGTACCTGCACCCAGCTGTGTGCAATACTGGATCTTTCTAGAAATCCTGTCCTGGTTCTGCTCCACTGGTTCTCCTGCCTGCAGAGCCAGGTGCTGGTCCCTCCCTCATCCTTCATACACACTACTCAGTTGGCCCTGAAGAGGGCTTGTATTCTGAGAAATTCCATGGCCTCAGCTGGGGCCACCAAGGGACCTGTGGGCACCTGCAAGTCCCAGTCCCAGTGTGCTCTCCCCAGAATGTGGCAGCTCAGGAGAACAGAGGGGGTGGGCCCCCATTCAGGTGTGCAAGCTCACGGGGCAGGCTCTGTGATTGTCCCTCCCTGCCCAATGAAGTCCCAGCCCTGCCTTTTCTCCTCCAAGTCCACACCCCCCACTCCTGTCTCACAGTGGGCCCACGGCGGAAAGAACTCCCCAGAGCTCTGGGGCTTTGACTGGTGGCCCAGGGCCTTGGGGAAGCAATTAGAAGACACAGCCAAACAGCGGAAGCTCCTATTTCACAGCCCATGCCTCTCACTGGGGAAGGACGGCGCCAGCGCAGCCTGCCCAGCCAACCTCGGGCTCCAGGCTAGAATGTTCCCAGACTGTGCTGATGTGGCTGAAATGCCTGCACTGGCTGGGATGGAGCCCCTGGCGTTACTGCTGCTTCCAAGGCTGCTTTGCTCACTGCCGGCCCAGCCTGGCCGGCAGTGTCTGTCCCTCAGCAATAGGGCCATGCGCACGAGCAGGGGGAGGACAGGATGCCCACAGAATGGAGGCAGACATTACACCGGGGTCACGGCAAGGTCTACAGGTGCTCTGGGATGGGCTGGAGGGAGCTGGTACTGCTCCCTGAATTATCCCCCAAGGGGCCAGGACCAGGACAGCCTGCGTGGCCCCCCTGCAGAGCTGCAGGCAGCACTGACTGGACAGGGAGAGGCTGGAACATGTGCATCACTGAAGGTGGTGCGCCTCCCTCCTCCCGTGGGTGAGGGGGCAACTGCAGCTTTGGTAGACAGCCTTGGTGTCTGACACGTGCCCTCCCTAGAGCCCAATCACTGATTGACTTTCTGGGGTTCCAATGGTGACACTTATCCTCAAACGACCCTACAACCACGGAGAGAGGAGAGTGGTACTGTTTGCTCTAAGAGGAGGTGGCATCTCCTCTTGGTCGTGCAGACAAGTGGTGCGAACAGCTGCCATCCTCCACCCCCACCCCCGCAGTCCTTAGACCAATCAGGCTCTAGGCTGCCTCCACCCCAGACAACACTGAAGTTTTGGGGAAAGAAAGTATATTCTAGAAGCCAGGAGGTGATTCCTGCTCACACTGAGGCTAAGAGACCCCGGGGTCTGGGAGGGTATTTCTCCAACGGAGGAGTCACTACCCCAGCATCACCCAGGAAAGTACAACTCACTGAGCCCCGCCATGGCTGCCTCCCAGGTTCTGGTCCCAGAGGTTGGAAGTGGGATATGAGAATTTGCATTTTTAGCAAGTTTGCAAGTGCATCTGGGGAGATTCCACTTTGAGAATCCTAGGGGCAGCAGGTTGGGGTAGCATGTCAGGGGTGGCCTAGAGGGTCGAGGTCTTAGCCCCAGTACAAAGCTGCCCAGGCCTTGGCCCTCTCTGCCCCATCCTTCCTGTGCATGGAACAGGCAGAGTGGGTAGACCCAGAGCCCTAAGAGGTCCCACAGTGTCAGGGCGGCAGTCAGAGGTGGCCTCCCACTGTCCACCACAGCCCTCCCCTGTCCACCACAGCCCTCCCCTGTCCATCACAGCCCTCCCACTGTCCATCACAGCCCTCCCCTGTCCACCACAGCCCTCCCCTGTCCACCACAGCCCTCCTCTGTCCATCACAGCCCTCCCCTGTCCATCACAGCCCTCCCACTGTCCATCACAGCCCTCCCCTGTCCACCACAGCCCTCCCCTGTCCACCACAGCCCTCCTCTGTCCACCACAGCCTCCCCTGTCCATCACAGCCCTCCCCTGTCCACCACAGCCTCCCCTGTCCATCACAGCCCTCCCCTGTCCATCACAGCCCTCCCACTGTCCATCACAGCCCTCCCCTGTCCATCACAGCCCTCCCCTGTCCATCACAGCCCTCCCCTGTCCATCACAGCCCTCCCCTGTCCACCACAGCCTCCCCTGTCCATCACAGCCCTCCCCTGTCCACCACAGCCCTCCTCTGTCCATCACAGCCCTCCCCTGTCCATCACAGCCCTCCCCTGTCCACCACAGCCCTCCCCTGTCCACCACAGCCCTCCCCTGTCCATCACAGCCCTCCCCTGTCCATCACAGCCCTCCCCTGTCCATCACAGCCCTCTCACTGTCCATCACAGCCCCTCCACTGTGATCCAGCCCCTCCACTGCCCATCATGCTGTTCCCTCTTGATGGTATACTGCACAGTCTGATCTGCCCTGGAGCTGGCACAGAAGGGCTGCCAAGCCCAGCTCCCAGAAACTCCTGTTTGGTTGGTGTCCCCCGACGTGTGGTCAGCTGTCTGTACTTCCTATTTGCGCTCCCCTCACAGCTCCTGGATGATGGAGGCATACAGAGGGACACGTGTGACAGGAACAACATGAGTGAGCCATGCAGCCAGTGTCACGGCTGCCTCATGCCCGGGCCTGGCTGTGCCCACGGCAAGTGCCCACACTTGTGGTCTAGCTTCCTCTAATGGAACAAGCGACAATGAGCAAAAGAAAGTGGTGTGGACGTCTGTGAGGAGCACTGCAGTCTGCTCTCTGCCCCAGGGGCAGCTGGCGGACAGCCCCACTGCTTCCCCTTCCTAGAGGACAGCCTTGCAGAGTGGATGCTCGGAGCCCCCACCCTCTGAGTTGCACTGCACCTGTTCTCCATGAGTCCCTGGTGGACGGGACGCCAGGTGCACATGGAAACGGACATGGCCAGCCCCAGCCAAGAGCCGTGCAAGCTGCAATAGGTACGCACGCGCAGGCATAGGCGAGGCTTGAGCCCGGGAAGCTGTGTCGTGCTTGATGCTGCCTGAGTTGTGGGGTCTGCACAGGGAGTTGGGGGCCTGTCTGTTCTCATAAGCCTCAGTCTCCTCAAACCACAGCAGGGGCTGGGCATTGATCGAGCTACAGCTGGGGGCTTCCAACATGTGGGGTGTCTGCTATTAGAAGCAGGGGGGCTCCTAATCCCAAAAGGAGAACGGCATGGGACTCAGTGGTGCGAGCATCACCTTGGCCCTCGGAGAGGAGCTTGAGGGGATCCCGGCGGTGGTCCGTGCTGCCCCTCACCTCCCGAAATCCTCCAAGCCAGGGGAGCGTGGGTGGCGATGGACACCAGGCCCGCATGCCACAGTGTGCAGCATTCCCACTCACCAGACTTTATTTTGTGTGCAATTCCAAGTTTTGCTGAGAGGAAGGAAGAACAGGAGGGAGTGAGGAAGGGGCAGGAGCGGGCAGGGGAGGAGAGGGCGGAAGGGGCAGGAGCGGGCAGGGGAGGGGAGGGCGGAAGGGGCAGGAGCGGGCAGGGGAGGGGAGGGCGGAAGGCCGCTGGCCATGGAATGGCACGGAGCCTTTCTTCCTCTCCAGAAATCAAGGAAGGGCCTAAGGCACCCATGATCTGGGAGAATCCAGCTGGGGATTGCCTCTGGCTGGCACACGCCATCTGCTCCCAGACCCTGGCCACCCCGCCCAGCAACACCAGGTCCAGTGACTCCTTCAAAACCAGGGGCAGAAAACAAGGTTTGGCTTCTTGGGCAAGATCGCCACCAGCCATGGGTAACTGCTTCTTTCCTCGGAGTCCCCCCAGGACCCTGTGTCCCCGGGGTTCACTGCACACTGGCCCCCAATAACAGGTGCTGCATCTGTGGGAACGGGACCGAGAGCTCATTTGCCCTACCCCACACCCCACGAGACTGGCACCGACAGAGCAGCCACCTCACTCACACACAAGGCAACCGAAGCAGCCCAAAGTCGCCCAGAGCAGCAAGGCAAGGCACAGGCATACACCAAGCCGGCCGGCTTGGCCACCACGCGGCGCTGCTGCTCACGGGGGTGCTGCCCATGCAGGCTGGCAGAAACAGACCCCATTCCTGTCCAGAGACGGTGCATCTGGTGGAGGACACTGAGCACAGGGCCGTAGGCATCATAGCCATGGCAAGGACGACACCAGAAAGATGACCAAGCCCTCAAGGCCAAGTCGAACACCTAGAAGTCAGGTGCCCGAGTCTGCCAGGTTGGCAAGGAGAGGGTGGCACAGGCCCTTCCAAGGCATGGGCAGATGGGCAGGGAGCCTGGAGATCCCACACACAGAAATGCACCTACATCTTCAACTCGACTGTGGGTGGCTTGAACCCGAGCACAGGAGGACCCACCCAGCTGCCGGTCCCCACCGGTTCCAGCAACTCGAGGGCTAGGCAAGAACAAGGAGACCCGCACGTCTCAGCATCACCACCTGCCACAGCCACGGCCTCTCTGTCCTGCATGAGACGGGTCTGCCTTATCAGCTGCCATCGGTCTTTCAACCCACCAGTTGGCATCTGTCCACATCAGGCCATCACACAGCCTTCTTGGCAAGGTCACCCTGACCTCCTGGCCAAGAACTCAAGGTCGCGCCCCTTGTCTGTCCCCAGACACCACCTGGCCCTCTTACCCTCCTTCCGGAGGGAAGACGTCCTTCTGGCCTCAACATGGAGCCGCCCACCGCTGATCCTCTGCTGTCCTGGGGCTCACCCTGCTCTGCCTCTTGCCTCACTCTTTGACCTATTGACCTAAAGAGACTTGGCAAATTCTTCACCATACTTCTGCTGTTAATTTGTAGTTTGATTGCACTACGATGAGAGAGCAGACTCTATGGGGCTGCATTTCTCAGTTACCAAGGTTTAACAGAGAAAGCGATCTTCTTGGTGTTCTCACCTGGAAGGCCAAGAGTTCGACAAACACCTGTTACTGCCTGTTGATGGTGTTGCCTGGTCCACCTGTTACTGTCGGCCAACAGTCATCGTTGGTGTTGCTTGGTTGGTTTTCTGTCCTACTCGCTGTACCCATTGCTGAGAGGAGCATTAAAGCCATTGAGTGGGATTGTATAATGCTGGTTTCCTCTCTCAGTCCCACCAAGTTCATGTACTTCAAAGCTCCACTCCTTGGCACACACATTGGGCCTTGCCTTTGTGGACTGAAAGGGTATGGGTTGTTTTATCACTGTTAGCTCTGTTTACTCCTTGGTCATTTCTGTATGGGATTCATAATATTTCCCGTGTTTTAGTGAGTTGGGGTTTACATTATCTTCTTTCAATGTACCTATGCTCCTGTTTTAGCCTCCTTAGCCACTGTCTCCACTGGGGAGCTAGGCTGGTCGGAGCAGGCCCTGGAACTGTCCACTTCTCAGCCGGCACTGTGGCACTGGGACTCCCCTCCTGCCGCACGGAACCGCAGAGCTCGCTGTCACCTCCCGCTGCCAGGCCTGGGTTGTCCCCAAGTGTCGTACCACTGTGAGCAGGGACCCCGTGAGCGTCCTCACTCGTGTCTTCCACTGTTGGAAATTCACAAGGGTTAGTCTTGGGTGGGAGCGAGGACTCCCAGGTCCTGGGTGTATGTGAATGTTCATGTTTGGGAGGTAGCGCCAGAACTGCCTTCCAGAACACTTGAGCCAATCCACGCTGCCGTGGACTGATGGAATGAAGGTAAGCACTGTGTGCTGTGGTCTCGGTTTCCAGTTTTGGCTCATCCGCGACGTCACACGTCTTTTTACCCACGCCGGGCATCTGCTTTCCTGGGTATAAGGTGCCTGCTCTGCCTTCTCTCTAGTCTTGATCTGTGGCGGTTATTTACTTATCTTCTGAAACTCGTGGGTTCCGCTAATATTTTCTTTTGTCCTTTTCACCTTTTAAGCACTTTCTACAAACCTGTTAATATACTGGATTTTAAAGCTGTAGCTACACCATTCTCCTCCTGTATTTTACCTTAGCGCTCTCTCTCTCTCTCACATACTCGCCGACCCCAACCAGTGCCCGGCAACATCCAAGTGTATGATTTAGGGGCAAGTTAAAAATCACCTTAAAATAGAAACTTGAACCCTTGTTTCCTGAAACCCGGCCCAAGAGTGAAGATAATAAATGCACCGAGATAAGGTTTGTCAGAAAGAACGCAGCGCAGTCAGTCCTCACTGCCCAGCAGAGAACTCACACGACCCTGGGCCCCCGGCCTGGGTCAGGCAGCCCCCGAACCCAAGTCAGCTGCTGCCTCACAGGTTGCCTGTGCACCAAGACAGACGGGCATGTGCTATGGAAGAAACCCAAGTGCCCAGTCGATGGCTCCCTCAGGCTTGGCAGCAGCAGCCAAAGAAGGGGCACCCTGGCTGCACCGCTCCACTGCCCAGCTCCCTGACCCTGGGTACCTGCAGAGGACACAGCCTCCCCAGTGCTGCGTGGCTGCCAAGCCACAGAACAGGTGCATGCCAGACGAAGAGAGTGTGTGTGTGTGTGTGCATATGTCCACTTTTGAACAGAAAGGCCATTTACAAACTTCCCAAGGGAAAGAGAGCTGACGTGGCCAGGGGCGAGGCCTCGGCCCCCCATCTTTGTTAACACTGAGGTGAGAAGAGGAACGAGACCCTGGGTGGAATTGTTCAGATTTCAGTAAAGCACTAGTGGGTTTTTAAAGAATTAATAAAATTGTTTCTCAATTGAATTCACTTTAAAATCACTAAACACAGGCGTGCTTGCCTTCTGTTTAGTTCCTTCAACCTGCCAGACCCCACCTGTGCTAGCTCCCTTCCCTGGGATTTAAGGGCAGGCGAGGGCTGCAGGGAGTGCTGAGCATCTGCTGGTTCCACACCTCAGGGGGTGGTGCACCCATGTGGTTGAGCTGTCCCCAGTGCGAGAGGCTGCCGTCCCACTGTGCGCTGTCCCCAGCCCATGTGGCTGCCGTCCCACTGTGTGCTGCCTCCCTTCCCTCTCAGGCCAAATCCCATTTTCTGCTCAAACCAAGCCGTCTCGGACCCCTCGAGTCTGCCCTGCTGATCGATGGCCAGGGTCCCAGGCACTCCCGCTGTCCCTGCCTGCTCCGCTCACCCATCGACTCTGCCTCCCACCACATGCTCAAGGACCACTCGGGGACGAGCAGACACGCTGTCCTTCTCTTTTGTCCCTAAGTACCCGGAGAGCTTACACAGAGACAACACTGCAGGTGCCCACAGGGGCCACAGCCTGATGGCACTGGACAGCCACCCTTGGGTCCACCCCAGCCCAGCAAGGTCGGGGCCCTTGATGAGGAACCCCTGAGCCTGGGGGTGCGGAGGTAACCCTGGCCGACTGCTGGAATTCACAAGTGGCAACACGGGCAGCCTGGCTGCATTCTACCTCCAGACAGACGGGCAGACTCCCGCAGACTTCGGCATCCTCCCAGGCTGGACGCTGTGCAGACAGCATGGGGTGTGTGTGGAGCTGCAGCTCCTGACGCAGCTGTGGGCCACCCTGTGCACCTGGCACAAGCTAAATGTGGCACAGGGCGCCATCCTGCATTGTTTAGGAGATGGTAAGAAGTCTACACATGATCAGGAAAAATATAATTCACAATTGTTTATCTGAAATACTATGAGTCTCCCTGGCCCCTGGCTCATTCTACAAATACTTGCAGCAGCCAGGGCTGGGCCAGGCCAAGGCCGGGAGACAGGAGCTCCCAGGCTGGCACATGGCGGCACAGGCCCCGAGCGGGCAGGGCAGGGGCACGCACAGCTCTTCACCCTTCCCAAACTCAAATCTCAGCTGCAGGTCAGGTGTATGGGTGAGCCCCTCCCCGTTCCCCACCAACGTGGCCCAGGGGTGCTCCTGGCTGGCACCCAAAACCTGGGTACAATATCAAAGCATTAAAAACTGCCTGGGGAGATGCCGGCGTCGCCCCACCTGTTGATTCACGCGGTGCCCGGGGTCAGCGGCTCAGGGGCACAGCTTCCAGCCTGGACTCTGGCATGGAACCGAGAAAGGCTCACCTGTCTTAACTGAGAAAAACTGCTCGGGATCAAATTCCCCTTTTTTTTCCCCTTTTTTAAAAGAAACAGATTAAATTATGCTGAGGGGAGAGGAGGGGCACGGCAGTGTGGGTCATGTAATGGGGTGCAAGAGTTCCTGGGCAGCTGGGTTCAGACCCCCCACTTCTCAGACCCAGCAAAGGGAGTGAGCTGAAGCGCCCACAACCACCCCAAGGCTGCAGGGGTCCCTGACAGCTGTGCCCCTCCCTGGGTTGGCATCAACTCTCATCCACATCCCTTCTCATGGCACCCACAGCTGTGGAGCCCCATCTTGGCCGAAGCCTCAGGACTGTGGTGCCCTTTCCCGGACCCCAGCTTTCCATCGGTCACTGCTCACGACCCGCAGCTGTGTCCTGCTCCCACGGCCACCCACTCTTCTCGGTTGCCAGGCCACGCTTTCCACAGCTGCCGTGGGGTTAGAAGACTGGCTCCTCTTGGTGAAAGGGTGCCTGAGGGCCTCAGGGCCCTTGCCCCACTCCCTGTGCGGCTCCCTGTCCTGGCACCGCCCCAGGGCTCCCCTGGGTAACCGCCTGCCCAGGACAGCTTCTCCCCCACCCACAGTTCCACTGCCTTTGGCATTGCTCTTGGTCCCTGGGCTATGGCTGGGTGACAGCACACGCATGTGCACATACGTGCAGCCGTCGGCTTGGGTTTCTTCAAGCAACAGAAGGAGTTGAGGGTTCTCGCCACTTCATCTCCATGTAGTCATTTTACATGGCTCACGGGACATACACATTAAAACTTCAAATGTTGTTAACATGTCTTATTTAGGTAGTTCATTGTCATCTCCTTTGCAGGCAGCGGCAGCCCTACTGTGCAGCTAACGCACCTGCTGGCCCCGATCGCCACTGCTGCCCAGGCCCAGGCTGGGGCAGCTCAGCCCCAGCACACGGCTGCTGCACCCCTGCCCACTTGGCCTGCTGCACCCCTGCCTACTCGGCCTGCTCCACCACCTGCCCACTCGGCCTGCTGCACCCCTGCCCACTCGGCCTGCTCCACCACCTGCCCACTCGGCCTGCTCCACCACCTGCCCACTCGGCCTGCTGCACCCCTGCCCACTCGGCCTGCTCCACCACCTGCCCACTCGGCCTGCTCCACCACCTGCCCACTCGGCCTGCTGCACCCCTGCCCACTCGGCCTGCTCCACCACCTGCCCACTCGGCCTGCTCCACCACCTGCCCACTCGGCCTGCTGCACCCCTGCCCACTCGGCCTGCTCCACCACCTGCCCACTCGGCCTGCTCCACCACCTGCCCACTCGGCCTGTTCCACCACCTGCCCACTCGGCCTACTGCACCCCTGCCCACTCGGCCTGCTGCACCCCTGCCCACTCGGCCTGCTGCACCCCTGCCCACTCGGCCTGCTCCACCACCTGCCCACTCGGCCTGCTGCACCCCTGCCCACTCGGCCTGCTGCACCCCTGCCCATGCCAGTTCTCCCTGGCCATCCTGCTGCACACTGGGGCCTCTGCACCCCTCGGAGAACTTTCTCTTTTGGCAAAACACATACTTTTCCTGCTGCATCTCTGAAGCTGGCTGCCTGCTCGTTGTGGACTGGCTGAGACAGCCCTGCAGCCTTCCACCAGGCTTGAGGAGGGCTGGCATGGCCCCTGTGAGAGCCAGCCCAAGCCAGCTCCAAGGCGCGGGGAGCAGACAGCAGCCAGGGGACCCGCAGCCACCTGGGCTGGACTCCGTGCCAGCTCACTGGTGAGTGCCAGCCGGTTTATGATCAGTGTGTGTCCTGCAGGTAGAGGTGCCCACAGGCCTGGTGCTCCTGGATGGAACGTGAGCCGGCTGGCTCACTGGGAGAAGGCTTCTGTGACCAAGCCAGTCCTGGCAGCTGTGCCCACCAGCTCGGAGCAGCCCAGGCCCGTTTGGGGACCATGGCAAACTGTCCAGACGCTCTGGAACCTCCTAAAGCCACTGTCTGGGGAGGCCTGGGGAGGCCTGGGGAGGCCTGGGGCAGGGCCGCTCGCTCTGGCAATGGGGCCTCAGTGGCCTCCTCGAGCCGTGGCCCTAGCCACTCTCCAACTCCTCTGTTCCTTTTCCAGGGACTCACACTGGGAAAGTGGCAATCTCCAATGTCTGACAAGGGACTCAGCTGCCCCCTGCCCCGCTTCCCGACAGAGACCCAGGAACCTCAGGGAATCCTGTGCAACCAGCAGAGGCTCAGCAAGCACTGAGGAGGTGACCTTGGAGTGTGTTGGCCCACAGGGCTGGGGAGGTGGTCGCGGAGCATGCTGGCCACCCTCCAGCAGACAGCCCCAGCTGGCAGGCAGGACAGGTTACCACAGGCTGCTGGCTGTCTGCCTTGGGTCAGCCTTGGTGGGCTCGGGGTAGAGCCGACACACACTGGACGGCATCTCTGGAGTAGCCCAGGGCTGGGCAAGCTGCATCCCAATGGGGGCTGGAGCAGCTCGAACAGCCGCCCCTCACCCAGGCCGTGTGCACCCTGGCAGGCTGCAGAAGCAGTCGGGGAGCCCCTCACCTGGGCTGTGTGCACAGCCTGGTGGGCTGCAGGAGCAGTCGGGGAGCCCCTCACTTGGGCTGTGTGCACAGCCTGGTGGGCTGCAGGAGCAGTCGGGGAGCCCCCTGCCTGGGCCGTGTACACCCTGGCTGGATGCAGGAGCAGTCGGGGAGCCCCCTGCCTGGGCCGTGTGCACAGCCTGGCGGGCTGCAGGAGCAGTCGGGGAGCCCCCTGCCTGGGCCGTGTGCACAGCCTGGCGGGCTGCAGGAGCAGTCGGGGAGCCCCCTGCCTGGGCCGTGTGCACAGCCTGGCGGGCTGCAGGAGCAGTCGGGGAGCCCCCTGCCTGGGCCGTGTGCACAGCCTGGCGGGCTGCAGGAGCAGTCGGGGAGCCCCCTGCCTGGGCCGTGTGCACAGCCTGGCGGGCTGCAGGAGCAGTCGGGGAGCCCCCTGCCTGGGCTGTGTACACCCTGGCTGGCTGCAGGAGCAGTCGGGGAGCCCCCTGCCTGGGCCGTGTGCACAGCCTGGCGGGCTGCAGGAGCAGTCGGGGAGCATGTTGGCCACACAGACACCAGGCAAAGTGGTGAGTGTGCAAGACAGGTAAGACAGGGATTATGGGGGTGAGGGGACCCTGAGGTCTGCTTTGGGTGGGGCCCTATCCCCCGCTTTGCAGCAGCCCGCATGGAGGACTTGTGAAGCCCTGCGCGCACCCACCTCACAGCATCCCCGATGGGGCCTGTGTTCAGGCAATGACAGTTACTTGAGGAGCCCAGCCAGGGCGTAACCCCCTAGTGGTGCTCCCCACAGACATTTATGGAGCCTGGAGTCAGGGCCTGTGCAGGGGACATGGGGGCATAGGCAGTGGGGCAGGCAACCCAAACTAAACCATCCCAGAGGCCGCTGGGAGAGGCTCACAGTAGTGGGGAGCCTGTCTCCTGGAGTCCGGGGGCATTTCTCTAACCTGGGCTGGGTCCCTACTATTCCTGGGGTCTCAGTGCCTTGCTCCTGGGAGGTCTTGGTGCCTTGCTCCTGGGGGGTCTCGGTGCCTTCCTCCTTGGGGGGTCTCAGTGCCTTGCTCCTGGGGGGGTCTCAGTGCCTTGCTCCTGGGGGTCTCGGTGCCTTCCTCGCGGGATCTCAGTGCCTTGCTGCCAGGGGTCTCGGTGCCTTGCTCAGGGGTCTCGGTGCCTTGCTCCTGGGGGTCTCGTTGCCTTGCTCCTGGGGGTCTCGGTGCCTTGCTCCTGGCAGGATCTCGGTGCCTTGCTGCCAGGGGTCTCGGTGCCTTGCTGCTGGGGGGTCTCTGCCTTGCTCCTGGGGGTCTCAGTGCCTTGCTGCTGGGGGGTCTCGGTGTCTTGCTCCTGGGGGTCTCTGTGCCTTGTTCAGGGGTCTCAGTGCCTTGCTCCTGGGGGTCTCGGTGCCTTGCTCAGGGGTCCCTCGCTTGCTGGTTTTTATTGTTATCGCCTGGGCTCACCTACTGTCCTCCTCACGTGAACAGAATCTCTCCAGCAGAACTGAGAGGGCCAAGGGACACAGCAGGGAAGACAGCTTCCTCTTGGGTGTGTGGCTGACAACCAGCTCGCACGCGGACAACCCCAGGAGACAGCAAAGCAGGCCTGGCAGCAGCCGCGGCACCCAGAGGGCGTCACGGCCACAAGGCCACCCAGGCGGCACAGCGCTCTGCTTCAGTGGCTCACCGGAGTCGGACTCAATCCCGGCATGGGTGCACATGCCAGGCAAGCGGGGAGAGAACGCTCCGGCGCCAACAGTGCCCACGCAGGAGCCCCCAGCACCTTGCCAACATCCTCTCCAGAAATGAACCCGAAGGGACAGGCATCCTCACATGGAGCACGAAGACGAAACCGTGTCACCCCACGGCCCACACGCACAGCTGCTGTTAGAGCTCCAGAAAGCGTCAAAGCTTCAGAGCATGGCCAGACACCTGCGGGGTGGGCAGACAGGCAGAGCAGCACCCACGGGCCCTTCTGCCCCCAGAGGGCTCTGCCAAGCGCCTGTACACTGTGCCACCTGCTCTAAGAAGAAAACAGACCCCACACCACCAGCAGCAGCCCTGAGTGCAAGAGAGGCTAAAGCACCCCTGCCCCTGGGGGCGAGCTGGCAGGCCCGCTGCCTCGCCCAGGTGCTGCCCAGGCGCTTGGTCAGCTCGGCCGCCGTCGTCAGAGCGAGTGGTCATTTTACAGTGTTGCGTGTGGTGTCACATTGTGATCTCCAGTTCTGCTGCCTGTACCCCCCATGCAGACGATCCCGGGCCACCTCCCCTACACCTGTCTGCACGGGGGGGGGGGGGTGATGGGGTCCATGCAGTAGGTGTGAACAACACGAAGGTGTGAAGAGAACAGCTCCCTGACTGGCAGGGCCCGGGGAGCTACCAGCTGCTTAGCAGGGCTAGGTGGGTTCATCTCTGACCACCTTGACACAGTTTTCACTCCCCCTCGCATGGGCACTCAACCACCCCACTATGTAATCTATTGAGGCATTGTCTGCCCCTGTGAGATGGCTTTTACAACCAATGTGAGCTTAAGAGTTAATGTTACTGAGGATGTCCTGGTGAGGGGGCCTTTAACTACACACAGGAGTATAATTAAGTCTGTGCCGTTTACCCATTGCCAGAAAATCTGGCCCAGATATTTAGCATGCTTTCTAGGGAATGGCTTGATAAGAGGGACCTTAAAAGTTATCCTGTTACTGTGACCCTAAAGGTAATTCTGCTATGACAAAGAATATAGTTACTGTAACCCTGAAGGCCATCCTGCTATGACGAAGAATATAGCTACTGTAACCCTGAAGCCTATCCTGCTAAGGCAAAAAATATAGTTACTGTGGTCTTAAAGGTTAGCCTGTCCTTGCAATTCTTTAGAATATAGAAAATGTAGTTGCTTTAGTTGTTTTCATAAATTTTTAGCTAGAGGAAATACAGGGTGATTTCACTAACATCATAAAGATATACTTTTGATTATTGTTTGATCACTTATGAAGTTGTAGAGCCTGCAGTTGTAGAGGAATGTAATGTTTATAACCTTTTGTCTTAGATCTTCATGTTTTTTCTCTCTTGATGTATTTCTCCCATTTAGTGATAGATAAGTTGAATAAGAATTGTATTAGGAGTGTATTACTGTATAAGATGTGTTGTCTACTGAGAAACTCTTGGTTGCAACGTTGGTATGGATAATGCCTTGTCTAATACTGAAACAATTTGTAGAATTGTCTTTGGAAACACTCACTCATCCATTGTAGAGTTGAAACTTAAATAGAGTAACTTAGCTCATTGCTAACTGCAATTCTTTCCGCCGTTATTTCCCTTGCTTTAACAAACTGTGTGAGCTTACAGACCTAATGGCCAACTAATGTCAATAACCCCGATCCCCATAGACCAAGGCCCCAGACCTTTTAACTCATACAAGATAGGGGTCTGGTTGACACAGGCGGCGCCTAGGTTATAGCCCAGACCTGAGAGCAGATGAAGACTGACAAGCCAAGATAAGCAAGGAATATGGAATCCTTCCTCAATCATTTCTCAAGAAGTTGTAAATTGTGCCCCCCTGAAGCTATGTCAATATGCCCCTAAGAAAAAACTTTGTACTGCTTCTGTATAAATAAAGCGGACAGCTTTCTCGCTTTGTCCACTACGATCAAGGAATCTGGTGGTCCGTCTCCTTTCTTTCTCGTCACGCCTCATCCACGCACCGTTCCCAAGCTCCGAACTCAGCTGGAGCTGGACTCCGGCAGGGAGGGATGTCAGATACCACCCTCCCACCCTCCCCTCCCATGCCTCCTCTTGTTTAAAATACCACCCGTGGGACCAGCATTGTGGCATATCCATTAAGCTTCTGCCTAAAATGCTGAAACCCATACGGGCGCCATCCCGGCTGCTCCGCTTCAGAGCCAGCTCCCTGCTAACGTGTCTGGGAAGGCAGCAGCCAAGATGGCCCTGGCAGGTTCCTGGCGTCCACCTGGCCCAGCTCTGGCTGCTTGGCCAATTGGCAGGTAAAGCAGTGGATGAGAGACCCACGCGCTCACTAGCTGCACTCAGCCCTCGACGGCCATTGCCCTTGAGCCCTGGCTGCAGGAGTGAGACGGGAAGACACCCAGGGAACAGCAGGAGTGAAGCATGGGTGCCTTGGCCGGTCGGGGGCACAAGCTTGCTGACTCCCAGTCCCGGGCATGAGCAGGTATGCCAGCTCCCTGCCCGTATGGCCTCCGTGCAGCTAACCTCCACTTGGCACCAGAGGCATACCCAGCTGTGGCCTCCGCCCTGCCTCCCTCCTGTCTCACCTCCACACCCCCTTACACACTAACAACCAACCGGTCCCTCAAAGACCTGGCCACACCACCCCACTCCCACTGGGACATTAGAGCTCGGGCGGAGGGGGCTGGTCCTGAGGCTGCCCAGGCAGCACAGAGCGGAGCAGCCTCAGCCCCACGCCAGCCGCGCTCCCAGCCAAGTTTCCGTGAAATGGGTCAGAGGGGCTGGGAGGTGCTGACATGAGCAAGTGCTGGGCATCAGCAAAGGCCAGAGAGCTTGGCCGAGGCGCTGGCCTCAATCTGTCTCAGCGGGGAGCTGCGTGGGCGCCAGGCTCCACTTATCTGTATGTGCAGGTCACACAGGGAGACTCGCTTGAGGGGAAGCTGGGGCCCTGCCTCCAGCACGGCCACCAGGGAGGGGCAGAGGAGTTCGGGGGGGGGTGGCATGGGGGGCTCTTCCTCCCTCCAGGGCACCCCATTCCTGTGCTCCAGTCTCCAAGGCATTCCCTGCAGTTCTATGATGCATTTCCTCAAGCCAGAGGGGCTGGGTGAGGGGCCAGTGCAGCCTGGCGGTCAGCTACAGCAACGCCAAGCTGGAGGCCAGGACAGAGCAGCAGTTCCTAACGGACGAGTCAGGAAAAAGTCATTAAAATAATGAGTTGCTGCAGAAGACCCAGCTACGCCAGCCAACGTGAGCTGGCACGCAGGCCCGCTCAGCATCCACTTTAATTTAAACTGACCCGGAGCCACACACAATGCCTATGCCAGAGCTTGCCCACAGGCCCTGCACACCTGTGGCCTGGGCTGCGCTCACAGACATGACACTGCATTGGTGGCCTGTGCAGTGAGCTTGCACAATGACACACATGCTCACTGCCTGGGCCCTGGGCTGGCACACACACACACACACACACGCTCACTGCCTGGGCCCTGGGCTGGCACACACACACACACACACACGCTCACTGCCTGGGCCCTGGGCTGGCACACACACACACACACACACACATGCTCACTGCCTGGGCCCTGGGCTGGCACACACACACACACACGCTCACTGCCTGGGCCCTGGGCTGGCACACACACACACACACACACGCTCACTGCCTGGGCCCTGGGCTGGCACACACACACACACACACACACACACGCTCACTGCCTGGGCCCTGGGCTGGCACACACACACACACACACACACACGCTCACTGCCTGGGCCCTGGGCTGGCACACACACACACACACACACGCTCACTGCCTGGGCTGGCACACACACACACACACACACACACACACGCTCACTGCCTGGGCCCTGGGCTGGCACACACACACACACACACATGCTCACTGCCTGGGCCCTGGGCTGGCGCACACACACACACACACACACACAAATGCACAGCCATCTCAAGAGAAAAGCAAGGGCTGAAAAGTGTGTGTTTACGCTTCTCCGTCTGTCCCTGTCAATGTTGCCTGAAGATAAAGAGTCATCAAAAGAGTGAGTGGAAAGCAGGTGTGACCTTTCCCACAATCCCTGTGCACGTCACGCTGACATGGTGTTTTAGGCCCCTGCAGCTGGGCTGCATGGCTTCTTGGGCCTTTACAGGGCCAGAGGTGCCCAGCCCCAGAGAGCCGCTCCACGGGCTGGGGGTGCACCAGAGGAGAGCCGCTCCACGGGGTCGGGGTGCTCCAGAGGAGAGCCACTCCACGGGGTTGGGGTGCTCCAGAGGAGAGCCACTCCACGGGCTGGGGGTGCTCCAGGGATCTGGAAGGTGTGGCCTCCTGCAGAGGTCAGCCCTCCTCACTTGCCATGGGTCCAGATCTGTCCCCGGCCCAGGAAGGGCACCTTGCCTGAGGGTCCTGGGAAAGCAACAGGTGACTCTCCCAGGCAGACCCATGCCCGGAGATGTCCCTCGGTGCTGTATGGGTTGGACAGAGGCCTGTACCAACACGGATTCTCCCCTGGGACCAGGCAGAGAAGTGAGCTCAGACAACCAAGGTGTCACAGCATGCCTCAGGTACCAATATCTCAGGGCCCTGGGGCATTCCGGCCACCACAGCGTGGGACAGTAAGGGCAGGACTGGGTCAGCAGGCTGTCTCTGTGGGGGCTGCAGGCCACATGTGGAATGCACACACACCCAGATGTCACTGCATTCATGTGTCTATGTCACACGGTTCTCCAGGTAGCCCAGAGTGGTCTCACAGAAGACACCTGCTAATCACAGCAAATAGACCTCCGTGTGGCTAGAGGACCCTGCTAACGCCTGGCCCAGTGGGCAGCACTGTGTCCCCAGGGGGATGGGTGTCCACGTGGGGACTGAGGTCCCCCGCCCCAGCGGGCCATGCCTTCAGCAACTCCACAGCTCCGCCTTGTTGTTGCGCAGTGCTTGGGGGCCGGTGGGAGGCCTTCCTGGGCAGAGTCTGTGGGCTGGGTGGGTTCCCCAGCTGCCCTGCACGGTGTGTGTGTGTGTTGGGCGCAGGGTCAGCCCCCCAAATCCAATGGACCTGCTTGCTCCCCCAAAGACAGATGTTCCTCACACAAACTCCAGTCCACATCGAACTCCAGGGTGCGCCACGATGTCACACTACCAGGAAGCCACCCCAGCGCCCAAGGGCAACCACACACCTGGGGGACACGACGGCCCCTCATGCGACAGGCCTCTGTGTATACTTGCAGCTGCCGGGAGAGCTGCCCCTTTGCTCCCCGGCCCCATGCCCAGATCTGCCCCCTCGTGCCCCGGCTGAGTTCCTCCAGCCCCACAGTCACCCCCACCCTGCCGTTCCCACTGATCTCCGTTGCCAGCCCCTCCCCCCGCCGCCAGGCCCTCCTCCGGCACACTGGGCGATCCCCAACAGAAGGATTTAATTGCATGTCAAAATTAAATCTCCTTTGATGAAGAACAATTCAACGACGGCTCTGCCTAATCAAATTAACAAAGTCTTTTTTGATTTTCAATTATCTTCTTCACGGGGACACTATCCGAAGCGCGTTATGATGGGGCAGACGGGCCGAGCATGCGTGATGAGGGCCCTGCCAGGACCTGCCGCCCGCGGCCCCAGGCGGCCCCTGCCGGCCCTGGCCCGGCCAGCCACTGCCCATCCGCCTGGGCCCGTGGGCAGACGTCCCTCCAGGTCATGTCAGAATCAGGGCTGTGCGGAGAGGGGAGTAACAGGGGACCCTGGGCGGCCTTAGGTAGGCACACGGACCTTACAGAGCCGGCTGGTGTGGGAGGGATGGACTGGGCACCGCGGCCGCTCCATACAGGTCTGGCAGGAGCCCTCAGCAGAACCAGGTGCCCAGCGCTGCCCTCGGCCCCTGGCTCACGCCACACCTCCTGCACACGACATCCATGCTATCACAGCCTGGCCCCATCACCACCAACAGACGCCACTGCCCAGTGGCCACACATATCAAGTCAGAGGGTATCACGTGCAACAAGTACCAAGAAAAAGGCAGACCAGATGCCGCACTTGCCCTGCATGGGCCCCGATGTCCCTCCCGGGCAGTCCCGCGTGGGCACGGCAGGGTTATGGGGTCACCAGCTGAAGGAGACTGCGCTCTGACCCAATCCCACACTGCACAAACAGCTCCCAGAAGCCATTCACTGCAAGTGGTCCTGGGTGGCAGCCCCTGCCTGGGACAGAGGCCAGGCAGCCTGCAGCCCCCTTCCCCCAGCTGCCCACTGCTCTGCTGGGTCCAGCCAGAGGCAGGGAGCATTGCATGGGCGGGAACAGCTGCCGGGGACAGCTGCCGGGGACAGCCGGGCTGAGAGGTCTCACCGAGGGGGTGGTCAGCCTGAGACTGTGTGCTCGGGCCAGGACCCACTCACCAGCCGCTCTCCCACACTCCCACTCAGCAGGAGGGCCTCTGCAGGGCTCTAACCCGGCTGGCCGTGCACCTGCTGCCCCGGCCGCAGCTGACCGTGGCCGCCAGCAGCACCCGTGCCTGTTTGATCCAAGATTCAGCCACTTTCCCTTTCATGCGCTTTCTTGACAGAGAATTAATTGGTGCTGCCAACGTTCCGGGGCAGAGGAGCGCATGTCCCCCGAGGCCCCCTCCCCCAGGCAGGCTCCTGTGGAATCCGAGTGCACTACCCTCCACCCACATCCCTGCCCCGGCCCTTTCGATGGGGCTCCCCAGAAACACACTGGGACACATGAGGGCCATCAGCGAGAGCCCCCCGGGGCAGCCCTGAAACCAGGGCTCAGCACTCTTGGAGTCTGGGCACAGTGTGACCTCACAGGACACCCCCTGTTCCAGCATCCCAACTCACTGCAGAGGGGTGCAAGGCCCTGGACCCCCAGGCGAGGACAGCCAGGCAGTCAGAGGGTCAGGGTGATGGGATGGAGAGAGATGGGGTAGAACCCCACAGCCCGATCACAAGGAGGACACGGGGTTAGAGGTCAGGGTGACAGGTGGGGGAACGGCAGGGCAGCCTCCCCAACCACCCATTCGTGAGGCGCTGGACTGAGGCCCGGCAGGAGGACGTGGGGTTAGAGGTCAGGCTTTGGGAGTCAGACTTGGCACCTGGGCCACAGCCAGCGGAGGACGCCTGGCATGGTGCCCGTGACTGGAGGCCTGGGGTCAGCTCCAGTTGGCCATGGAGGGGACATGGGAGGACAAAGAGGGTATCTAAGCTGTCAGGGCTCCTTCCTAGTGGGATCTGGCAACAGGGCAAGGACCCCAGCTGTGCGGACACAGCGGGACTCCACGGGCAGGGACCAAAGGAGGCCTCCCCGGCCACAGCCTCGCACTGGCCCGCAGGCAGGGTACCAGTGTGTATGTACACGGTGTATGTGGCTACGTGTGTGTGCACGCAGATGCAGCACCCAGCAGCATGCATGCATGAGTGCGCAGTGTGAGCTGTGGGCACATGTGTGGGCGGACCACACATGTGCAGCGTGTGTATGCGTGCGAGCATGCTTGTCTGAACATGCAGGCCCGTGGCCACGACCATGAGCACACGTGTGGGGAGATGTGACTGCACGTGGGAAACACGCTTATGCCCACCGGTGTGCCCCTCTGGCTGCCAGGGTTTTTCATAAACCCCTTAAAATCGGAGATTTAAGCCTGGCCGCTGGGCAGTCCCGCCTGTGGCTGTGCTGCCCCCTGGTGGCCAGGACTGGGATGTGCATGCTCCCCACGCCGAGGTTCAGGACTGGGGGGCCTCGTCCCAGGGCGGCTGCTGCAGGCCCACCCGTGGTCATCTCTTCGGCAGCGGGCAAGTGGCCGGGCATGAGCAGGGCAGCCCCCTCCTGACCCAGAACAGAGCTGGCATGGAGGAGGCCAGAGCCACAAGGGGCCTCTCCCTGCCTTCCAGCGTCCATCCACTCCCCTGCCAGCCAACTTGCTTTGAACAGCCTCACGTCTGTGCACCCAGAGTTGGGTACTGGGTGCTGGGTTCAGGGCGCTCACTGTGGGTTGTGGTTTGTGGGTCACCTCCATCTGCCTCTTCTTCCAGACAAACCCCGGAGATCCCAGCCCTGCCCTGAGGGGGGACCAGGCTGCCCTGCTCCGCAGCTCAGCCACACGGGTGAGGTCCCCCAGCTCAACTCCCAGCACTTCTCAGACGCTCCAGGACACACCTAGCTGCTCACCTTCACCGTGGCACTGCAGGCCCACAGGTGCCTACGGGACCCCAAGCTGCTGGCTCAAGTCTGCACCCAGCTCCAGCTAATGCCCCCAGGAAGCAGCGGAGGGTGGTCTTGGCTCTAGCACACCCCCACTGGCATGGGAGATCTTGGCTCCTGGATTTGTCCTGGCTCAGCCCTGGGTGTTTTGGGGAGCAAGTCCATGGATGGAAATCTCTCTCACTCTGCCTTTAAAATAAATAAATAACTTCAAAGGGTTCTAAAAACTAGCGGGTGCTATAGTAGCACCTTCTTGGAGGTGAGGCCTTGTTCGCCTGGACAGAGCTCTGCTGAGCTCACTACGTGGATGTGAGCTGAAGCAGAAAATGCCTGCGCACCTGCTTACACACGCGTGCACATGCATGTACATGTGCCTGCATGTGTACATGTGACTATACCGTGTGGCTGTGTGTGCCTGCTTGTGTGTGTGAGCATGTGCCTGCCCATGTGGGTACAAGGCACACACCTACATGTGAATTAGTGGGGTTATGTGGAGACACCAGGAGCCCTGGCCCTGCACGGCGGCTGGTCTGCACATGTCAGCCCTTCACCATGGCTACCTCAGCAGCCATGCATGGCCTTCCTGGACTTGCACATCTGTAAATCAGGACCCAAGCAGGACAAGTCCCAACCCCTCCCCGGGTCCGTTCCTGTGCGTCCCAGCAGGGAGGTTTGTGGAGGCCACATGCTGCCACTTAGTGGCGGGCACTGGCATGGCAATGCTGCCCACCAGTGCCATGACAGTGGCTCCTGTCGCCCTGGGCACAGTCGCTGGGCAGCGGGGCTACCGTGGCCCTGCACGCCAGCGCATTGTTTAGTCCAGCCTCAGTGCCTCACTCCGTGAAATGGGGGGACAGCAGCACATCCCCAACAGCACTGCACACGTCAAAGACTGCACACGCAGGGCCCAGCAGGAGCTGCTGCACCCTCCGCTGCTCCGAGGGGCGCATCGCAGCTGCCTGAGGCTCGGGCCAAAAGTGGGTCGCAGGGGCCTGGGCTGGGGGCCTCACAGCTCTGAGCCTCCCCCAGCCCTGGCCGCTCCCACGTTCAAACGCACGTTGAGAGCTGCCTCGCTCTAGCTAAACCACCCAAGCACCTGCCTCAATCCCCATGCACCCATCAGTGGCGACGACTCGGGAGCCAGCTGTTCTGTAGGACAGGGCCCACACCCGACGGACGGAGGCACCGGGAGGCTGAAAACACACACACACACACACACCCACCCACCCCTGCCCTCAAGCGCAGCCTGGTCCATCCGCCTAGTCTTCGGCGCCACCCAGTGGTGCTGCCTGGCACTGCTCTGACACACCTGCACTCAGGTCACCTGGGGGACCTGGCTGGTCACCTGCCAGCTGAGGCCGGACATCCTCGGGGGCAAGGGCAGGAGGCACAGGATGGGAGCGCCCTCGGCGGCCTGAGGCCGGCCAGGGAGCTCAGGCCTGGGCACGGCTGTATGGCAGAGAGGACCCTGGGCCCACAGCCAGATACAAACCTCCCCCTCCCCCACCAGGGTGGGGCCTCCACGGCTGTCCACTGCAGAGGTCACCACGGGGCCGGGGCACGGAGCGGGGCTTGGGGAGCAGCCACCTCCCGGGCAGCACAGGCCATCCATCCAAGATGGTTGGGCAGGTGGGGACGCAGACGCCAAGGCAGGAGGCATGGGGGAACGGCGCCTGCAGCTCACGAAGGCCCAGTCCACCTGCCACACGGCACTCGTCCCCTCTCCATGTCGCGTGCCCTCCCTGTCTGACTGCTCGTGTGTGCTGATGCTTGAACAGGAAGTCATGCTTGGGGCCCAGCGAGGTGCGTGCGGCTGGGATGGTATGCTAGCAGGACGGAGGGGACCATGGCTGCTACGTAGACCTTCCAGAACCTTCCTCAAGTGACTGGCCACCTCCACCCACCACAACTGTTGGGGACACACTCCCAAGGTCAGCCCATCTCCACCCTCCAGGATGCGGGGTCCTCCAAGATCTGCCCACGTGGGAGCTAGGGAGGGCTGTCCACTTGCAGCTGTCTTGGCTGACCGGGGGCCCCACGGCACGCATCTCGCAGCCCTGTCCAGCCAGGCGGGCTCCTGCTCGTGGACACACCCGCGGTAAGTGCGGGCAGAAGTTCCCAAGCTCGCCGGTCCCAGGCCAGCGTGAACACCCGGTGCAGGCGTGGGGGACACATCTGAACAGCCCAGGGACCCGGGGCTCTTGAGGAAGGCCCCAGCGAGGCGTCCTGCCCTGGCACCCCCACTTACACACCACAAATGAGCACACAGCTATCTTCAAGGACAGATCCCTCCACCAAAGCCCGATCCTGCCGGCCTGCCTCGGTTTCCCATCAGAACTCCGGGTCAGCAGCCACCCCAGGGCACCCAGGTCGCAACAGTTCCTTTCTGCGCCAAGTCTGGAGCTGGGGCAGGAGGGGGCACCAGGGAGGGGCTGAGGGGGCATCCGAGCTCTGCCCCTCGGGGCATCTGCCTGCGTGGTTGTGAGCACCGCAGGACACAGATGGTACCACAAAGAACAGAAGAGGAGGGTCTGGGGTCTGGGGCACAGCACCCTGCGCCCTTCGGGGTCCTGGGAGGGGCTTGCTGGGCACCCCCCGATACCCCACCTCCTCCCACACGCCTGAGAGTGACTCCCTGCGCCACCCAGTGCTGGCACTCAGGTACTATCACTTGCAAACAGGTCCACTTCAGCCCAAATGGGGAGGGAGAAAAAGACCTCCCCAGGGACCCGGGTCCTACAGTCAGTCACCAACTGGGCACCCGTCAATCAGAGGCAACCCGCCAACAGGTTCTGGGGACCCTGGGCTGAGTGCAGGGGTGAGGGATGGGTGGTGGGGGGACCCAGAGTCCTCCCTCCCCTCTGCAGAGGAGGTCGCCTGCTTCCCTGCCCTAAAGTCTGCTCCCACAGCCCCCCGCGCCACCGATGGCTTCCACAGAGGGGTGTGGCCTGGGATCCCACGAGCAGCTGGTCCCCATCGTTGCGCCCCCCAAGCCATGCGTCAATTCCACCCTGTTATGGAGATGCCTGGGTATGGGCCTGACTCTCGGGGTGTCCTGGGGATTCCAGCCAGCGAGACACGCCCCCACCCTAGGGGTAGGATCTCTGCCCCCCAGCAGACATGTTCCAGCCCTCACCACGGGCCTGTGGATGGCAGCTGATGTGGAAGTGGGGTTTTGGCAAGGATTGGCCATGTCCGTCTCCAGGGGGCACCTGCTCCAGGACCCCTGGGATGCCAGAACCCATGACAGCGCCTAACCCTCCCAAACCTACACTAAAGCTTCATTTATAAACGAGACACAGTGAGACAGGAACAACCACTAATAATGCAGGATAATTATAGAGATGTTATCTAACACTTAGACTATTTCTGGAATTTTCCATTGAGTATTTTCGGATCCCTGGGTGCCTGCAGCCTTGGAGGGTGGGGGCGGGAGGGCACCCCCGTAACCACGTCAGGACCTGGAGACATGGCCGACTGGCGTAGCGTGGTCCTCACTGCGGGGCAGTGCCCCTGGGGTACCTCCTTGGCCAGCACGGAGGAGAGCAGCCCATCTGTGGGTTGCGTGAGGAAGGTGATGGCCCAGAAGTGCCACGATGGCTGAATTACCCTTCCAGGCGGCTAGCAGGTACACACCACCTCTGCCCTGTTTCCAGGTGGAACTGGCCGAGGAAGGCGTGGCAAGAACCCTTTTGGGGCTGCACAGGAAGCGACTGGCTAGGCGCCTGGGCGCTCACCGGGCCCTGAGGTGGTTTTGGCTCATCTGTGAGAGGGAGGCTGGACAAGCAGTGACCAGATGGCCACAGGGCCAGGGGATGGCACGTGGCTATGCAGGTGTCTACAGGCTTGCGCATGCTCGGTCATGTGGACACACATGCTTGGTTACACGGTCCCTCGTGCTTCTAGGGCAGCCATGTTTGTGCGTCACACTCTGTTTTCATTTGACCCACACATTTATACGATCATGTATGTTTACATGGCCACGCTGTGTGTGCCACATTTACCTGTCCTGCATTCTCCAGGGAAAGCAGCTTGGTGGGAGCCACGAGCCAGGGCCACGCGAGGGCATGCTGCAGGGTCCTGGAGTCAGGCTGCCCCGTCCTCTCACACCTGCCCTGTGAAGGGCTCAGCCGAGCACCAGCCACCCACATGGTCTTGGGCATCCGGCTGCTGGCGCTGAGCACGTGGCCCAGCCCCTAGCCAGGGCAGTTCCCAACCAGCTCTCCAGGCTGCAAGGGGCACCCAAGCGGGAGACAAGCAGGGGAATGTGTGTGGCTCTGAGCTACAGGGAGCCCACACAGAGCTGAATCAGAGAGAGGTGCAGCCCCTGGCCCCGCTGGCACACTCGGGGCCTCTGAGCAGGCTCTGACCCAGGACACCCTGAGAGCCATGAGGTCCCCAGAACACCAGCCAGGGTTTCCAAGGTGGGGTTTTGTGGGCGGTGGGTTACCCATATGCATTTGGCACCTGCAGCCCACACTGCCTGGCTGAGCCAATGTCAGGTTCATCGGCATGGCAACGCCAATCCAACCGACAGCCACCGGCGATCCAGGGATCCCTCCCTCCGAATGAGCCACTTCTGTTCTCGCTGAACAACTCGCACATCCCGAGATCAGCCGCTCCGCAATGCACCACGCAGCGACAGGCGGCACGCACACCGCGGCCTTCTGGCTTCAGAACAGGCCAAGCCCCTCCCCGTTGAGCTCTTCCTCCCACTCCAACTCCCCACCCCACTGGTCACCACTGAGCTACCTCCAGGGTGTATTAACCCTGGAACTCCACAGACACGCTACATGGCTTGACACAAAAGCCCACTCAGCAGCCACAGGCACTTGGGCCGCTCCGCCCTCAGGCTGAGTGGCTGGTGCGCCTGGAAACAAGTGTGTGTATTTATCCTGACATCTGCCTGCAGGACATGGGCCGCCTCCCCTCCGTGGTCTTGGCACTGCTTGCCCTGGTGCCAGGAACGCCTCGCATGCTCCCCGCCTCTGGGGCGGGCAGGGTTCAGGAAGGCCCCGTGCCACAGTAAGCATATCTCCCCAGGCTGGGCAGCAGACACCCAGCTCATGATGCCCATGCTGGCTTGGCAGGTTCACAAAGGCCTGGAGCCAGCCAGTTCTCACTGGAGACTATGCCATGGGTCTGCCCGGGCAGGTGGGCCTTGGAACCCAGCATGCTCTGTGGCCAGCAACGGGACCCGGGCCCCAAAGTGGACAGGGGGTGCATCACTGGCCTCCAGGTTCCCCCATGCCTGCCTGCTGCACTCCCAGGAGGCCAAGTCCAGGGCCTTCTCTCGTCACTCAGCACCCAGCTGGTCTGTGGTATACCTCCTGGGTGTCCGGCCCATGAGGAAGCCCAACCTGGAGCTCCCAGAGCATGGGGGATGCCCAGTGTGTCCGTCAAGTGCCACAGAGGAATGCTCACACTCGGGCCAGCGAAGTGTGATACAGTGTGTGTGGTGTGAGTGTACGTGTCACGTGTGCAGACTAAACACACGCGTGACGTGTGTGAGGTGTGTGTGTGTGGTCTGAATGTTCTCACCGTGTGCAGTGTGACCCCAGCTGGCAGTCAGGAGTCACCACACCTCGTCCTCTGGGGACCCCTCCTGCCCACAGGTGCACACAGGGTCCTGCTGCACCTGGGGGACCTGGCACATCTGCCCCGTCTCCTGCTCTCTGCCTCTCCAGAGAAAAAGGCACAGTGGGCGCTTCCCAGCGGGGAGCCACAGGTGACTGCAGAAGTCTGCACAAAAAGCTTCCGAGGCCGTGAGCGAGCCTCGGGGAGGCAGAGACCACGTCCAGCAGGCTCCTGGGGGCCAGGCGGCCCGCGGAGAGGCAGAGACCACGTCCAGCAGGCTCCTGGGGGCCAGGCAGCCCGCCTGGAGGCAGAGACCACGTCCAGCAGGCTCCTGGGGGCCAGGCAGCCCGCAGGGAGGCAGAGACCACGTCCAGCAGGCTCCTGGGGGCCGGGCCGGGTTGGGTGGCCCGTGGGGAGGCAGAGACCATGTCCAGCAGGCTCCTGGGGGCCGGGCTGGGTTGGGTGGCCCGCGGGGAGGCAGAGACCACGTCCAGCAGGCTCCTGGGGGCCGGGCCGGGTTGGGTGGCCCGTGGGGAGGCAGAGACCATGTCCAGCAGGCTCCTGGGGGCCGGGCTGGGTTGGGTGGCCCGCGGGGAGGCAGAGACCACGTCCAGCAGGCTCCTGGGGGCCGGGTTGGGTTGGGTGGCCCGTGGGGAGGCAGAGACCATGTCCAGCAGGCTCCTGGGGGCTGGGCTGGGTGGCCCGCGGGGCTCAGCAGCTGCCTCTGGTTGTGGGAGTCACTGTCCACCCAGAGCCCACCCTGAGGGCAAGGCTGGCCCCAGTCCCGGCTCCCTAGAGGAATCTGCTGTGACCTTGTCCGTCCAGGAGGCTCTCAGGGTGTGGCTGTGACAGACGGGGGAGACCAGATGACACCCCCGTTCTCACTGAGAGCCTGAGGCAGCTGGGTCTGCCTTCCCTGGCACCCCTGGGCACCCAGGTGAGCTGAGCCCGTAGCTGGTTCCAAGAGGCCTCAGGACTGACACGGGGAAGGACGGCTCTGCAGGCTTCCCCAGGAGGGATACTGAGCATGCCAGCCACTGGACAGCCAGCAGCATGCATACGGGCCGCAGCCCGGGCCCTCCCCCTGCCCTGGCCGTTCCCCTGCCTTGCCCTGGCTTCCATGGCACATGACTGCCACTCCATCTGCAGCTCAGCTGGCAGCCCTGGGTTCTGTGCCCAGCAGCCCCTGCCTGCCTGGCACAGCACACATGCACCCAGCTGCCCTGAGCAGGTGGTGTAGGACTCTGGGAGGGGTGCGGTGGGCATGGAGGGCAAACAGGAGGGGCCAGGGCTGAGGGCACCACAGCTCCACAGGGGCAGCTAGAAGCAGGCTTCCAGGGCCTGGAGGGCCCACGAGGAAGGCTCAGACCCAAGCCCAGGTCCACTCCTGTCCACCTCCGGGCCGCCCAGCAGCATTTCCTAACATGCAAATCACCAACAGCCTTGTGGAGCGTGAGGGGGAAGGCACTGTAAACAAACCTCCGTTGCCATGGAAACCATTAAAAATAGATCGCACACCCACCCCCCTCTTGCTGGGCCCTGCACAGCCCGGAGCCTTCTCGCCATAGTATTATTACTTTTTAATCATGAATAATTTCCTCTTCCACAGGAAGAAGGATGAGCACACACTCCGACACACCAACGTGGGGGTGCCTGGCCAGCCCCTCGGGCCTCCTGGGCCCTTGCCAACTTGGCTTCCTGAGCCTGTCCGTGTCCGCCTGCCCTTCGGTCAGGCTGCAGGCAGCAGGGGACCCTGACTGGCTGAGCCGAGGAGCAGGTGGACAAGCAGCCACGGGGAGAGTGGATCCCCACAGAGGGCCAGCCGCCCACTGGGGACACAGCCGGCCCTCGCGACTCCCTGCTGACCTCTGTCCAGCAGTTCGGGTAACCCCTGAGTGCCTGCTGCCAAGAGGCGGAACTGGGCAGAGGTGGGATGGGAGCCAGGTCTGTGGGCCACCCTGGTCCCATCATCCTGCCCAGCAGCCTCCCACTGGCCAGCATGGAGACCGAAAACCCACATTGCAACCAAGGGCTGCAAGGCTACCATGGCAGCCACACGGCTCCAGTCAGGGCCGTTCAAACAACTTCCCGGCCCTCGGGAGCTGGGCCAGCCCCAGCCCCCTGCCACTATCGCTGGCAGTGAGGCCCAGGTGAATGGTGCTGCCCAGGGCCCAGAGGGGGTCCATGAGCCACGTGCCTGGCAGGTCCCACCCCAGGAGCCGTCCAGCCCCCCTGCCCACCACCAGTCCTCAGGCCGGCCACCTCTCCCGTCACTCACAGCACTGCAGCACAGAAGCCTAGCCCCTGCTGTCCACAAGGATGCCCAGTGCTTCAGGGTGTCCCCGAGCAGGCGGAGAGCCCTGCGGACCCAGAGGCCAGCTTCAGGAGCCTCGAGGGAGGAAAGTCATGGGGCGGACGGGAGCCCCTTCCCTGCCCCTCCTCTCCAGGCCTGGGTTAGTCCAAGGCGCAAAGGCCCAGAGTCAATGAGCTGGCCAGCATGGGTGGGGACCCTCAGTGCCAATAGGTACTGGGATGTGCCCCCACCCCAGTGAACTTCCAGAGAACAGCGGACCTGAGAGAGGTGCTGACCAGGGAACTCTCCTGCTGACCACACCTGCTGGACAGAGCCCCCTTCCTCATCTGACCCCTTCCCTGCAGAAGTGGGCACCACTCCCTCCTGCAAGGTGGGGGCCACATCAAGGTGCCTGGCTCAGGCGGCAGGAAAGGAGGCAGACCTGTATGACCTGCTCACAGGCACCAAACGTGCAGCTCCAGGGAGAGGCCGGAAGCCAGGGAAAGGGGAACCCCTCGGGGTGCTGAGACCCTCGCCTGCAGGGGGGCAGTGCCTGGCCCAGCCTCCAGCCCCACCTCAGAGCCTCTCTCTTCAACGCTGCAGGGAACACACGGGGGCAGCAAGGGGGCTTCCCCAGAGACGCACATGGCAGGGAGACCAGGCCCTACGGCCCAGCCCCTCCTCATCAGAACCATGGGAGAGGACCAGAGCTGGCAGCCAGGGTAGAGCCCCGCGCCCACAGGCGACTGGGGGAGCATGAGGCACGCAGCGGCCGCATCTGGGAGCGACCAGTGGGTGGAAGCTCTCTCTACGGCTCTCTGCCTGGACGTTCCTCTGCCCTTCAAATAAACAGTAAATCAAGAGAATTGTGAGATGGCATGCCACCCCTACTGGGTGGCGACAGGGAACACTGCGGGCAGGACGGGAGCAGGTGCTGCCAACCACCATGGGCTCAGATGCCCACAGAGGAGAGTAAGCCGGGTGCCGACCACAGGCACGCACCCCACGGTCCCTCCATGTTCTGGAGGGCAGGGACTGCTACGCCACAGGATTCTGGGTTACATGACCACATGACCAACACACACACACACACGGCGCTGGTGTCATCTTCACAGACCGGAAGTGGAGTGGGAAGCCGGGGCGGGGTGGCGTGCTGGGGGACAGAGCTTCAGTGTGGAAGATGAGAAAGTTCCAGAGGTGGTGAGGGTTACCCACCTGCATGACTGTGTAAGACCACTGAAGTGTGAAAACAGCTGGGCTAGCACATCTCAGGTGAGGGGAGGAGGGCGGCAGCACCTGGCTGTGCGTGGGGACAAGGGGCACACGGCAGTCCACCCATCACAGCCAAGGGCTGGAGCAGGCGTCAGCCATGGGCCTGCACCCTCTGGCCAGGAAGAGAAACCACAGAGGGGTAGACAGAGACAGCCAAGGGCAAATCCACGCAAGGACGAGGTTTGGGAGAGGTGTTTCTGCCCCCAAGAATGAGCGGTGAGATGAGAAGAAAGAGGTGGTAAGGCCTCACTCCCCAGGACAAGGGTGGCAGGGCTCGCCGTGCAAGGCACGGACCAGCCACGCACGCATCCAATTTCATTTACGGCAATGATCTGCACATTCAGCCAGATTCTCTCGGCCCTTGGTGAAGCGGGTAACACTGCAGGCATCCAGGGAACAGACCATCCGAGCTCCAGGGCCTCCTGGCGCTGAGCGGGCAGGACACCCCCAGCAGCTGAGCATCCACCCGGACCACAGGTCCGCTCACACCCCCTGCCCCAACCTCTGTGCACTGCTCTGCCCATGTGCCCGTGTGTGAGAGTGTGCCCAGGACCACAGGTCCACTAAGCCCCCTGCCCCAACCTCTGTGCACTGCTCTGCCCGTGTGCCCGTGTGTTTGTGCGCCCAGGACCACAGGTCCACTAAGCCCCCTGCCCCAACCTCTGTGCACTGCTCTGCCCGTGTGCCCCTGTGTTTGTACGCCCAGGGCCACAGGTCCACTAAGCCCTCTGCCCCAGCCTCTGTGCACTGCTCTGCCCGTGTGCCCGTTTGTGCGCCCAGGGCCACAGGTCCACTAAGCCCCCTGCCCCAACCTCTGTGCACTGCTCTGCCCGTGTGCCCCTGTGTTTGTGCTCCCAGGGCATGCACTGCTCTGAACGGCTCTTTCGTTGTGCCAGCTGCCCTCTAAGGTGTCTCCCATGCCAAGGCCTCTCTCCACATCAGAGGCAGCCCCTCCTGGCCTTGAATCCTCAACCCCAGGGCCGCATCCCAAGGAGCAGAGTCCCCCTGGCCTGGGCCAGCCTCTTCCTGCCAGCAGCCATCACTGAGCTTTCCAGAAAACCAAGGGCACGCCACAGCCTCTAACCTAGCTCCAACACGGCAGAGAACAACGGATTGAACCGGAACTTCAGGACACACATCGTGCACTAAAGCTGCCTTGCGCATGTGTGTGCACACATGGACACGTGCGTCCGAGATCCACAGCACACGGCTGTGCACAGCTCTGCCACCGTGAAGCAACACACGCTTGGACAAGCCCTTCGGTCTCAATGCCGCCAGGATCTGGCCTCTAAGTGGGGCAGGGGCTGTCGCTGCCCACCTACAAGCTGGCTCCTCCCTCCCCTCAACATGGTGTGACAAGCAGGAGTGATGGCAGCAGGCCAGGGGCTCCAGCCGCCTCTCCTGGCCGGTGGATGGGCCGGCAGGTGGACGGGGCGGCAGGTGGACGGGCCGGCAGGTGGATGGGGGCCGCAGGTGGACGGGGGCGGCAGGTACACTTCTTTCAGGCCAAGCGGATGCTCAAAACTTCAGTCAGGCTGATGAGTCACTTCACAGAAGGCCCCTTCCTATGGACAGGGAGTTCTCAGTGCCTTTCAGACGGGTGCCACCATAAAATGCCCATTTACCTGGGTGAGTGGAGACTGCAGAGAAACAGGAAGGCAGGGAAGCCCAAGGACACCTCCGGGCACGGAAGGACGTGAGGGATGGGTCAGGTCCCTGGGCAGTGGTTGCTACGTGGTTCAGTGGCAGGGACCCAAGGTGTCCTGGCTTTTCTCCCTCCAGGCTCACCAGGCCACTCTCACCTGTCACGGAGGGTGACCAGGACCTGCCCGCACCCTAGCCAGGAGAAGCGGCCTAGGTCTCCTGGAGGCGTCTCTTGGGGCAGGGCATCCAGCCACTGCCTGGCAGTTCCAGGGCCTGCAGCCTCAGAGGGGAGGCAGCGGGGATCCGGCCTTCCCGGGGGTGACCTTGCCGGGTCACCAAGGGCTCAGGGCTTACTCTCAACTTCTCAGAAGGCAGAAGGTGGAGGGGGACAAGCCCTCCGAGGACAGCAGCAACCCTGGAGAGCCCGTGGGAGAAGGGCAGCAGGTGCGGGGTGGGCTCAGACCCTGGCTTCCTTAGGAAATGCTCCCCTCCACCAAGCCACCAGCTGTGACCCAGAGGCCCCAGCCCCTCCTGCCCACATCCAGCCCCACACCCCGCGGTCACAGGCTGCCCCTTCAGACAGGCACCTGCAGAGCCAGGAAAGGCGCTGATATGCGCTGACGGTCCTGCCTGTCGCGACTCGGAAGATCCATGTCACAGACTACCCAACTGAGGCTGGGCAAGCCGGGGACTCCTCAGAGTCAGGCCGGGAGTGCAGGCCAGCGTGTGGCCCCGACTGTGCTGAGCCTAGGCCCTGTGCACAGGTGCCGGAGCACCAGCTGGGAGGCCATGACCCAGGAAGTGAACAGAGCCCACCCGAAAGTCCAAACAGGGGTTGCCTGGGTGACCACAGCCCACGGACACACGCATGTCTGCCCTGCTCTGCCCCTTGGTGGGACTCCTGCTTTCCACCTTCACAGAGAAGGAGTTTAAATCACTGGTGGCATGAAATGACTTCCAAAACGTAAAGTAAACAATAGTGAAAAATAAGGGCTCGGGGCAGACTCTGCAGGGTAGTAGGTTTGGTCTCTGCCTGCAGCACTGACAGCACGTATAGGCACTGGTTCAAGTCCCGGCTGCTCCACTTCCGGTCCAGCTGCCCTAATGGCCTGGGAAAGCAGTGGAGGACGGCCCAGGTGCTTGGGCCCCTCACCCACAAGGAGACCCAGCCAAGAAGCTCCCAGCTTTGGACAGGTCATCTGGGGAATGAAACAGCAGATGGAAGACCTCTATCTCTCCCTCTCTCTGTAATTCTGCCTTTCCAATAAATAAATAAACCTTTAGAAAAAAATAAGGGTTCAAACACATCAGATCTTAAAATCCTTCGACACACTGATGAACAGGAAAGCTGCGTCTGCTTGTGGGCGCCCTCCCCCACCCCCACGTTTTACCAAGTGACCCTTCTTCAGGGTCTCTGGATCCAAGAGGCAATTTCTCAATCAAACCCACCAGGAATGCCCTTTGGCTCCAAGCATACAAACGCAGGGTCCCTGTTGCTCTGTTCCACTCGGGGGACTTGTCAGCTGCTGACAGTGCCCTCAGGGTGCCAAGGATGCACCCAGGGCCCTGCCTTTGCTAGCCTCACAGGTGTGCCGGAGGGTTGCTGTTCTAGAATGTTCCACGGATGCCAAACTTGCCCACCCTGAACCCAGGCTCCCTGGGAAGCTCAGCAGCAGGTCTGAGACTCCAATCACTTTCCATCCACCCATCAACACACAATCACTTAAAGCACTCACTCACAGATGCGGGGTCCAGGTCTCCCAGGGGGTGCTGCCGGACTGGGGGTGCGTGTTGGCAGGACACTGGCTGGGTTGTTAGCTGGGAGGGTAGGCAGTCACCCACGTGAGAAGGGGCTGACAGGAAAAATAGGATGCCACTGCAAAAATGAGCCGTTGGGAATCAGCTATGGCAGCAGCTCGCTTGCAGGGGCCCCAGTCACAGCTGGCCCAGCACCAAGGGGGCTGCGGGGTCTGAGGCACCTACAAGGAAGCCCCAGGAAGGCGTTCACAGCCCACCTCGAGCAGCAGCTTCTGCAGCATGCCAGGGTCTGCCGGTTGTAACCATGGTCATGGAGGCAGTCAAGCTTACTGCTGTCTTCATCTTCCCCAGTGCAACCCTCTGCCTCTTCAACGCTGGCTCCCAGTTCCCCCATCTCCATGGTTCACTTCCTGTCCACAGCCTGACCTCTCCAGCCAGGAACCTCACATGACTGGAATCCCCGCTGTCTGTCGAGGCCCCCAAGACTGCCCACATGCCAGCAGGTGTCAGACCACGCCGTCTGTCCACTCACCCTGGATGGATTCCTGAGTGGTTCCCACCTTGGCTACTGTGAAAGCTGCTGTGGGGGACAGGTGTACAAGGCTCCTCCACGACCCCACCCAGTCCTGCGTTCACACCCCAAGCGGGGTTGCTGGAGGAATCCTCTTTTTCCCTCTTCCTAGCAAAAAGCATCTTGCCAGGCTGCGGAAGCCAGCTCAGCTCCTGCAAGAGCCAGTGTCGCAGCCATCCATCACCTGGGCGGGACAGGGGAACACTGGCTGATGTCACAGCTGTCCGTCACCTGGGCGGGGGGCACAGGCTGATGTCACAGCCGTCCATCACCTGGGGGGCGGGCATCTGGAATGGCCGTGTCTGCCCCTCAGAAGCAGGAGTTCATCTTGAAGGCCTTCAGTCTTGTACAATCTCCTAACTGACTGTTGTGAGGTGGAAACAAAGGACAGTGAGTTAATTTGTGACTAACTTTTGCCTCTTCCCTCTGCAGGCTGCCATCAGAGGCCCCAAGGCCCTGAGGTGCAGCCCACCGTGCAGCCCCGGTTGCTGGAGAAGCCCCTTCTCCCTCCCCTGCCCGGCAGACTGCGGGTCACCCCATGGGGCACACACGGCTTCTTCCTTTCAATGTTGACAAGGCAGGCAAGCTTGCTCGCATCGCTGCCATGAGGAGGCGGGCTGAACCAAGCCCACCGGGCCGGGGAAGGGGCAGGTGTGGCCGGAAGGAGGACCCTGCTCCCTGCTCCTGCAAGTGGCGTAGGAGATCCGGCCTTGGTTTCCAGGCCTGGGCTCCTCCCCCAGGACCCCACACCTAGGGTCAGTCGACCCAGCCGTCCTGCTGGTACCTGGACTGCTTGGGCTTATGTCCATCCCCAGACCCCTGTTGTGTCCACTCCCTGGTACAGAAGCAGCTGTGAGCTGCCCTGCCTCTTGCCCTTGGGCTCAGCCTGGCCACTGGCTCTGCTGGCTGGACGCTAGCAGACACAGTGTGAACAGAAGCTGTGGTGATGCCTTGGCCTCTTGCACCTGCCTATTCCCAGACCCCAAAAAGATCCCGCCGTGAGCAGGCCTGAGCCCTAAGCCTGCAGGTCCACGCTTGGCTGACCACAGTGCGAAGCAGAGGCACCTGCCCAGCTTAGCGTCCCCCACACACCAAGGGGCGCTGGTCACATGCAGCAGGGATAGGTGTGTGAGCCAGCAGCAGGAGGCCGGGGAAGAACCAGACTTGATCTTTCTTTAAGTTAAGATTTACTTAATTTTATTGGAAAGTCAGATTTACAGAGAGAAGGAGAGACAGAGAGAAAGATCTTCCATTTGCTGGTTCACTTCTGAAGTGGCCGCAGTGGCCAGAGCTGAGTCGATCCAAAGCCAGGAGCCAGGAGCTTCTTCTAGGTCTCCCACATGGGTTTTAGGGTTCCAAGACTTTGGGCCATCTTCAATTGATTTCCCAGGCCATAAGCATGGAGGCCTGGATGGGAAGTGGGCAGCCAGGATCCGAACCAATGCCAATATGGGAACCCCGGTGCATGTAAGGCAAGGATTTAGCCAATATGCTACCATGGTGGGTCCCAAATTCGCTTATAGGACAACGACCTTGGGGGAGCTGATCCTGCCCTATGTGTAACAGAATTCATCCAATCCCTCCCAAGGGTTACGACCATAGCAAGACCCCCCCAATGTTCTTTTCCCAGGGGAGACATGCCATATCCACCTGTAGCCCCGTGGCTTCTGGTTCTGTGGACACAGGCCAGAGCTCCTGGCAGCCCTGGGACAGGTGCTCCCACGCCCCATGGCAACCTTCCTCTGAAGGACACAGTGGCTCAGAGGCCTGGACCAAGTCCACAGGGGACAGTGCTGCCTGCCGTGGGTCACAGTGGGGTTCCCCAGGAGACACGGGTGAGCCCCTGGTGAAGGACAAGTCACCCTCATGGGGGCATTCGCACAGCAAACGGCAACAGCAAGCACCCAGAACTCGAACGCAGCTTTAAATAGCTCTCAAAACATGCTTGATTACAGGGTGGGAATGGGTGGCGCGGGAAGGCAGCTGATGTGACCTGGGGACACACGCCTTGAGCAACCCCAGCCTCCACTACCCTGCACACATCCATGGCTGGACCCCCAAAGCACTCCCTGGCTGAGTCAGGGTCAGGGGGAGTCCAGCAAATGCACTTGGGTCTGCGAGCCAGGAGTCGGAACCGGAGGCTGCCAGTGGCTGATCAAGAACTGAGCGCACAGAGTGGAGCAGGCGGACAGGAGGAGGCTTTTATCCCAATCCTGAAGACTCCCAGATCCTCACCAAGGAGCACTGAGGACTACATCCCTACTGCCAAGGAGACCACGGGGAAATGGAGTGCTTTCGGAGGCCAAGAACTCTGAGGTCAACCACCCCCATTTGGATCTACCACATGGGATGGAAGAAGCCCAAATCCTGCCTAGCAGGTTCCAAGGTCATCAGAACAACAACCAGGATCCCTGAGCGGTCCGCAGAAACAGAACAGTAAACTTCCTTGGGGACTAGGGAGAGGAGCTTTCTCTGGTCCTTGCCTGCTTCCAACTTTGGGTCCCCAGCCCCCTCTCGTAATAACCATCAGGAGCGCTCCAGAAACCCCTCAAAACAAACAAACAAAACGAGAACAGATAGAGAACAACAAGGAAAGCTTAGAACCAGACAGGAAACGGTCAGCGGGGATGCACTTATACCTCACTGGGTGGGACACAAAGATTAGTTACTCCTCACTGGGGTATGGAAGATTTCTCTGCACACCCCTCCTAAACATGCTCACCTAAACTGTTGACATACATCCTGTTAGAATTATAGAGTTAGACCACCCGAAAAACAGCCAGGTTCAGCGAAAACGTGCTTCAATGCTATAAACTGCTAAAGACTAAAATTAAAATAGGCATGAGACAGCTGAATAGCAATCTAAGCCATTTTAAGGTGTATAGAATACGGTTGAATGTAAACCAAAATTGAAATGTCTATGAAGAAGTCACAGGTTGTGGTTGAGAACCTGCATTTTCCTATTAACATATTGGTTAATCAATACCACGTCAATTAATGCCATAATGTTGTAAATGGTTGTAACTATTATGTTGGGTTTTTTACTTGATTGGGATGATACTCTGCCGGCTCTACCTTCAGCAAGAGATGTTCTCACCAAGAAACCATTGAACTTACCAGGACAATAAGATGCTGGGCTTTATGCTTGGTAAATACCTCCAATGAAAGAATGTCAACTGAATTTGAACTATGGAAATGCAACAAGGTGGAGCAATCCACCGTGGGGGGAGGGTTTTGGGAGGGGCGGGGGGAATCCCAGTGCATAAAAAAATGTATCACATAATGCAATGTAATTAGTTTTTTAAAAAAGGAAATGCAATAAAAATATATGTTAAAAAAAAAAAAAAAAAAGAACTGAGGGCAAATATTGAGAGGACCTGGGAGACCCAGGCCCAGCTCCACGAGGGGGGACTGCTGCAGCCCAGGCCGGGCCGGATTCCATGAGGGAAGTGGGGGGCTACAGCCCAGGCCGGGCCGGATTCCACCACGGAAGTAGGGCTACAGCCCAGGCCGGGCCGGATTCCACCACGGAAGTGGGGGGTTGCAGCCCAGGCCGGGCCGGATTCCACCACGGAAGTAGGGCTACAGCCCAGGCCGGGCCGGATTCCACCACAGAAGTGGGGGGCTGCAGCCCAGGCCGGGCTGGATTCCACCACAGAAGTGGGGGGCTGCAGCCCAGGCCGGGCCGGATTCCACCATGGAAGTGGGGGGCTGCAGCCCAGGCCGGGCCGGATTCCACCACGGAAGTGGGGGGCTGCAGCCCAGGCCGGGCCGGATTCCAAGAAAGGGGTCAGGGCTGTCCTTTCATGCAGTAGAGTTAACACCCCACCTTCCTAGCATGGGGGGAAGGGTAGCCTGCGTCCTCAATCTGGCCACATGTCCTGCCTCCTGTGTGCAACTATGACACGGGCCCGTGACGCAGGGCAGTGGACACCCTGTCCTCAGGGGCTGCCGGCATCCCCTCACTGCACTGACAAGCAGCTGGGAGACCCTGGGCAGCTGCTGTCCTCTGCAGCCATGGGGTGGTGGGGGCTGTGATGGGTCTTGGGCCTTGCTTCTGGAACACTGCTCACTCAGTAATCACTCAGCAGCCAGCCACTGGGCATCTACCTTGTGCTGCCTTGCGGTGCAGGGGTGAGGCTGCCCACGGAGGATTGGCCTGGAGGGGGCAGGCAGTGCCATGGGACAAAGGGAGAGTGAGCAAAGGGTTATGCCGACACAGGTGAGCATGCGTGTTTGTGCGGCACAGCAGAAGTGCGTGACACAGAGCGGGGCCATGCAGAGGCCCAAACCCTGGGCGTCCACCCTGTGTGGCAGGTTGCGGAGCCGGGAGGGTTAGGGCAGCCCGAGACGGGTGGAGCCGTGGGAGGAGCCAGGCCCCAGGCGCAGGGGAAGGAGAGACAGGTTCCTGTCTGGAAGGATGCAGGCTGGGCTGGGAATCTGGGAGCTCAAGCTGAAATAGGCCTAAGGGGACAGGGCACTGGAGCTGAGCTGGTCACTGCCTGGGAAGAGAGAGGGGCCAGCACAGCTGATCTCACAAAGCTTGGGCCTTGCAAACCTCTAGACAGGCTCACGGTCTTGCGCATACGTCACCTGAGCCCCTGGCCTCTGTCCCCAGGAGGCCCCTTGCAGGGGGACTGGGTCGGACCCCCCATGCCACCCCAGGAGCAGGGCTTCTCCATTCTGCTCCTGCCTTCTTCCCGGATCCTGGAGCCCCCGAGCCCATGACCTTGACTGACAGCCATGCACGCCCAGTTCCATCTGGGGGCCCCCACCCCAGGATTTCTATGAATGCAAGCAGGCAGCAGGAGGGCCCGCAGGGGAAGGGCCCACAGCACCTCTAGCTACAGCTGTCCCTCCCTTTCACCCTGACCCTGCAGGCTCGAGGCTCCCGGTGACAGAGGGCAAGTCCCAAGGTGCCTGCCAGGAGGGGCAGAGTCCAGAAACCCCCACTTCCAGGGCCAGGCTCCCCACATACTCTGACCCCAGTTGACCCCAGGCTGGGGCCCTGGGCACGGAGGTGCCTGCCTGACGAATGTTCCAACATGTACCACACCCACCCCCTTCCTCATATGCAGACACACAGCTGGGTGCAGCCCACTCACAGTCCCGGCAGGAAGGCCTCTTGTCTTTTCTACAATATTCCATATTTCATGGAAGGATCTAGAAGGATCTGGAAGCTGCCTGTTACCCGTCCTCTCAAACGCAGACTTAAGACCCTACTCGGCCCCGACGGCCGGCTCCAAAGACCAGCCTTCTTCCCTCGGAGCCTCCCTTGGCCTTGGTCCTGCCAAGGCTGACAGCTGTGGACCACTGCTCTGCTCTCAGGGCCATGCATCCTCCCAGCTGGGGTCCTCCAGGGACCTGGGGAGTCGCTGTGGGGTGGGATCTCCCCAGGGGGTGCCCCATCCATGCCCATCACCCACTGTCCTCAGGCGGGGGCGCTGGGGTGCAGGGACACGAAGGTGGGGGGTGGGCTGCCTTGGAGGAGCCAGTGAGGGCAGCAGCAATAGGAGGAAATGAATTCCGGAGCATAGTCCTGGTTGCCTGCCTGGCTGGCTGGCTGGCTCGCTCCCGGGGCTGGGAGCTGGGGAAATCTCTTGCTTGCTTCCCAAGCCACCAGCTCCTTTCCCAATTCCCCAGTCTCCACGATTTTAATTTTACGGTTCACATTTTCTCCCAGCAGAGTCCCGGCATGACAAGGTAGAAAGTCGGCCTTTGATTAACCGTCCCTCTGGCACGGAGGCTGGGCCCGGCGTGAAAAACAGCAAGAATAAAACCGAGAGAGGCGTGCGTGTGGCAGGCAATCAGCAAGCTCGGCCGTAAATTCCGGCTCCGATGGCCCGAGATGAGCTGGCTGCTTTATGGAGGGGAGAGCGAGGCAGGTGGACGCAGCGCTGGTCGTGGGGGTGGGGAGAACACCTCTCCCTCCAGGGCCTGGCCCTCCCCTGCCCCGGCGGAGGCTGTTTAAGTAAGATGGAGTGGAATCGCTCTATCCTGCCACTGATTTCTCATAAAAGCAGGTAACGCATTACAAATCTCAGTCATTTTGTTTCTCCTCTCCTTGGCCTGGGCGTCCGGTAACTTCCTCTAAGGGCTGGCCAGTGAGTAGCAGGCAGTGGCCTGGGCAGGGAACGGGATTTGGAGAGGATCCTAGGAAACCTGGGTGTTCTTTACACATGTGTGCCCCCCCACCACACACACAGTAGCTCACAAGCATGTGTCCCAGCACAGAAGCACACGGGTGTGAGTGCATACCCACACACAACAGGCCAGCTGGTGAGGACGGGCAGCTCCTGACCGCTCCTCCCAGCAAAGCCCTCTGCTATGGGGACCTTGAGTCTGAACGGAGTAAGAACATTCTGGAAGGAAAAGGCCACAGACGCCATTTTAACCAAGAAGCCAGCACCCTACTTGTGAAGCACACTCCCCACACTCGCGGCTGGGATGGCAAGCACAACCAGGACGGTGGCCTCTGCCCAGCTGCCCTGCTGCCCCAACACAGCGAAGGACACAGTCCTGCCTCAACTCCATCCCTGCTGACGTCCGCCTCTCCTGCAAAGCCAGCACTTGCCGTCTGGCTCGCGACTGTCACCGCAACCTGCCCTGTGTGCTGCAACTGGGGCTGGAAGGGCCTTGCCCTGGCCCACTGCACCTGGTCCACTCCAGGACACGGGTGGCTGGGACATTCAGAAGCGGGGACTGGACAGCAGAAGATGCAAACAGGGAGGGGCTCAGGCAGGGGAGCAAGACGGACCCAGAGACAGGGAGGACAGTCTGCCGGGTCAGGGCCAGAGGCACCAGGGCCCAGGCTGGGATGCCGAGGCCAGGGCCACAGGGTGCCGAGGCCAGGGGGCCCCGGGGTGCCAAGGCCAGGGTCCTGGGGTGTCGAGGTCAGGGCCACAGGGTGCCGAGGCCAGGGTCCCGGGGTGTCGAGGCCAGGGTCCCGGGGTGTCGAGGCCAGGGAGCCCTGGGTTGCCGAGGCCAGGTGGCCCCAGGGTGCCGAGGCCACGGTCCCGGGGTGCCGAGGCCAGGGCCCTGGGGTTTTGGTGTTGACCCTGATCCAACAGCCTTGGGTTTCAGTGCCCCCCAAAAGTTCCCTTCCTCCCTGGATCTCAGAATGTGGCTTCCTTAAAACAGGGTCCTTGGGGTGTCAGTAGGTCGAGCTGGGAGGCAAGGCCATCTGGACCTGAGGGGAGCTGTCCCCCACCCCACCCCCAATCTGCAGAGACCCCTGGGGTGGCAGCCAGCTCGGGGACCGGTACAGACTGTGCCAGCTCCACTCACACCTACCTGATGGGCTTTCACTATGACCTGGGCCTGATGAGACAC